>NC_030812.1:104748051-105079600 GCF_001704415.2 Capra hircus
CCTGATGGTGGGAAAGGTTGAAGGCAGGAAGCGAAGGGGACGACAGAGGATGAGATGGTTGGATGGCATCACCAACTTGATGGACATGAGTTTGAGCAAGCTCTGGGTGTTAGTGATGCACAGGGAAGCCTGGTGTGCTGTGGTCAATGGAGTCGCAAAGAGTCAGACACGTCTGAATGAATGAACTGAGTACTTAGATTGAGGCCGCTGCTCAATTTTCTAAATTAATCTTAATTGGAGTATAGTCACTTCAGAACTTTGTGTTAGTTTAACCACTGCTCAATTCTAAAAACTGGTCAGGGTGTGCAATCAAAACTGTTCGGGTCACCATCTAAGATGCTAGCGAGGCCGAAGTGTGCATCTCTGGCCCCGGCTTCTGGGACCCTGCCCATGACTTTGTTCCAAGGTCCAGTCAGGTCTGGTAAACACGGTATAAGTTACTGCTGGTTAGTTTCAGATCCCAAAGCCCCCTGTCCTTTGGGTCTTCATACCAGCTCCCCTTGTGCGCTGGAAGCCAAGCTGCTTCTTAGGAAGATCCTTCCAGTCCACGAGGCTGAGGGAGTGAGGAGGAGGGGTGGGGAAGGACAAGGACAGCGTCTGAAAGAGGTGGGCAGACAGAGAAAGAAACAATGTCAGATAAAGGCAGAGGGCGATAAGGAGAAAGAGAGAGCCTAGGCTTTGGGCCTGGAGCCCAGGAGAGGGCAGCCGAGGAGGAGAGAGGTGGCCCCAAAGGAAATGGACTTTTATCTGGGGACCGGTGAGGTCACCTACCCTCCAGAGGTGGGAAGGCGAGTGGTGTACATGCTGCTTTGCCAAGGTTGTCTGCCCTGGAGGTCATCTGAGAAGGCAAGAGGGAGGGGCGACTTTGAAGGTGAGCAGAGGGGATGGGTCACCCACATTCTGCTCACACTTGGGGCAGACTGTGTGTAGGTCCTGCGTTTACTTGTGCAGGACAATTACCTTCTGGGTCTGTGCTTTTGTCTCCCAGGAGACCACAGATGCCCCCAGACACATCCCCCTCGAGCTTTTGAAGAACAAAGTTTCAAGACAGGTGAAATGGGGGTACCTAAGCACCTGGGATAACTTTCACATGGGAAAACTGGGGAGGACTTCCTGGAGGGCTTCCCGGAGGAGGTGGCAGCCTTGAAGGACAGGAAGAGAAACTTTAACAAGTAGAGATGAGATGAGGAGGAAGGACACCAGGGTAGAGGGAACCCTGTGATCAAAGACAGGAAGCATGGAAGGAGGAAGGAAGAAAGTGGGAGGGAGGAGGAACCTGGGGAGCTGCCGACACTGGAAGCAAGAAAGCAACAAAGTGACTTCCCAGGAGTTACAGGCGATAAACGCAGCTCTGTGTTGCGTTTTCTGTCTACAGAAGATAGGTCGGGACCAGGTGTCTGGGCTCCTGGTCTGACAATGGGCAGCATTCTGCAGAGCCTCTGCGCCAGAGGCCCTGGGCGTGGGGAGTTCATATCTGCACGATGGCACTTCTTTCTCGTCCTGAGGATTAGAGTTTCCTGAGTCCTGGACACCCAGGTCATCCTGGCTTCTCTGGGGCAGCTGTCCATTGTACAGATAGTCAACTGGCACAGAGTGATTCCCCCCACCCACCCCACTCTTCCCATTGCTTTCTGCCTCCTTCCACTGTCATTGATTTCAGTCCACTCCTGTGTTACTTCTTCCGGACCCTTCCATCCCGTGGACTTGCGGGACAAGGGCTCTGATCCTCTCCCACCCCCAGTGATGCTCTTCCTCTGTCTCACGCTCACTTTCACTCTCTAACTCTGTAACCACTGGCCTCCCCTTTGTTTTTTCTTCTCTCACACTCCTTGGCTTCATTGTCTGCTTTGTCATGGAGCTCTTTCTCTGCACAGGTGGTGTACTGGTTGAAATACTTAGTACAGCATGGATGGAGACCTTGACTCAAGGGGCTTAAGTAAAGACGACATTTATCACCACACGGTGAGGAGTCCTGAGCCTGTTTCTGCGGTTGGACAGTCTGACGGCCCAGTAGCATCAGAGAGCCAGCTTCTTTCCATCTTTCTGCTGTACCACCTTGTGTGTGTGGGGGGGTGTGTGTATGTGTGCATGCAAACTCAGTTGTGTCCAGCTCTTTGCGACCCCATGGCAGACTGTAGCCTGCCAGGCTCCTCTGTCCATGGGATTCTTCAAGCAAGAATACTGGAGTGGGGTGCCATTTCTTTCTCCAGGGGATCTTTCTGACCCAGGGGTCAAACCAGGGTCTCCTGCATTGGCAGATGAATTCTTTACAGTCTGAGCCACCAAGGAAGCCCTCTCTGCCATCCTAAGCATGCTGATTTTTGCCCTTAGGATTTCCCCCTCACGGTCACAAAGTAACTGCAGAGCTTCAGGCCATGAATCTTCAAACAAAAATCTAAAAAATATCTGGAGTTGCAGAACCATAGACGATAGACCTGGCTATGCACAATAGAGCTGGGTAATTGCAGTTTCCTTGTCGCTCTCCACCTATGTTTTTTTGCAGCTCATGTCAAAAGTTGTTTGTCACCAGTCTGGGAGGACTCTGCCAGGTCTCTGGGTCTCACACAGGGACCCAGGAGGAGGCCAGCTACCCCGATGTTCTTGGTGCTCTGATTTCTGAATGAGTTCAGGTGATGGCCATTATCAGCATCACCATCATTGTCACCATCCTCATTATAACCATCTTTCCCAGCATCAGACAACATTGCTCTTTTTTCCTACTTTTTGGCTGTCCCACTAGACATGGGGGATCTTAGTTTCCTGACCAGGGATTGAACCCCTGCCCCCTGCAGAGGAAGCATGGAGTCTTAACCACTGGCCTGCCAGAGAAGTTCCCATTTTTAAATAAAATAAAACTTCAGCATTTTAAAACAGATTGAACTATACTATAATGTGGTTTCCCAGGCGGCTCAGTGGTAAAGATTTAGCCTGCCAATGCAGGAGATGCAGGTTCAGTCCCTAGATTGGGAAAATCCCCTGGAGAAGGAAATGGAAACCCACTCCAGTATTCTTGCCTGGGAAATCCCACGGACAGAGGAGCCTGGCGGGCTGCAGTCCATGGGGGTCTCGAAAGAGTCAGACATGACTGAGTGACTAAATAACAACAAATACCAGAATGCTAGATTGAACTAGACTCTAATGAAAAGGAAAGACTCTAGTTTGTCTTGTCTTCTAGAAGCTTTTGATATCCGGGGCCATCCCATGCCGAGCCAAACATAGAATAAACACAGTGAACTTCTGGGCTTTCCCATCTTGGGCTTCCAAGTTCCCCTCTCTGAAATGGGAATGACTAGGACTGCCTCCCTTCCAGCCCTAAAGGATAAGAGAGACTTCAATGAGATAATGGAGGTGAGAGCTTTTGAGCATCTCATTCCAAAGCTATCAGAGCATCTTTTGCCTCCGGCTCTTGAAACCTCTTAAAAGCACCACCACATTTTCATCCCATAAAAATTGCCCAAGAGAGATCTCCTTCTTCTCAGTGCTTGGTGGGAATCTGGCATGCACCCTCACATTCCCCTATGATCACAGAGTCTGTTTGGTCCAAAGAGACCGCAAAGAACATCTTTCTGCTGGCTTTATCTGCAGAGCCGTCTGGGGCACCAGGCAAAAGCCCCAGAGGTTCTTGTTCATCTCCTCCCTTCTCCTGCGGCTCAGGCGCTTTGTTCCCAAGTTTAGTCCTCAGCACCCCGGTCTCCTCGGCATGCTCACTCTGTTTACTGAGTTCTACTTTCTACCGCAGACCCACTAAGAGAATTTTGCCCACTGTTTAAGTTCATGTGACTTGCCTGTTGCGTGGGCCAAGCACATCCAAGGAACTGTGGGTACAGGGGAGGCAGGAAAAAGTGAGTAAAAGCAGGAAAGGGTCTCTCGTCACCTCCTCACTGACAGATGAGGCAGACGGGATGAGCAGGTACCAGCCAGGGCAGATGGTTCCCATGACTGAAGCATCCTGGTTCTGACTTCTGAGCTGTAGCACGTGGTACAAAGAACTGAGCTTTAGGGCTAACTGGATCTGGTTCTGCCACTTCCTGTCTGACCATGGGCAAGCAACTTACCACATAAGAACCTCGATTTTCTCAGCTATAAATCTGAGATAATATTTCCCACCGGATCATAACAGACACTCAATAATAGTAATTACTATAATCATTAAATTTTCTGCTATATATTCAACGAGTCTATTCATTTGTTCAAATATCCACTTATTCATCAGTTGGGTCTGATGGATGGTCCCACCAAGA
This sequence comes from Capra hircus, assembly GCF_001704415.2. Lineage (NCBI taxonomy): Eukaryota > Metazoa > Chordata > Mammalia > Artiodactyla > Bovidae > Capra > Capra hircus. The sequence continues at coordinate 104,752,293 of NC_030812.1, forward strand.
AATAGCAAGCTTCACCCTTGAGGTTAAGAAACTTGGGCTTGAATGAGAAGAGTTGAATTATAAAGTGGAAATGTCATATCTTCTTGACTGTGTTGTGAATGTTTAGTGGGCTAAGCCTCCAAACTCAGCCTTTGGTTCAAGGCAGACTCCTCAAAGGGTGGCCAGAGTGAACTGTATCTTCCTTGGGGGTGGACTGCAAAGAGACTGTGGAGCAGGAAATTTAGTGCCTTCCCACTTACACGGGCTTCTTCTAAGGCTCTGTCATTGTTTTCCTTTCCTAGAGAGGACTCCCGAACCACACAAGCTTCAAGGCTGATGAACCTCAGGTTATCCTTCATAGGGGATTATGTTTTTAATATCATGATAAAACAGAAATCTACCAGTGCACGCCTCGCATCTCATGCTCTCAGATGAGTGTCAGGAGCAGGTAGAGGAGGTGAAGAGTCAGGATTCTTTGGATCCAAAAAAAAGGTACTGATCAAGACAGGCTTTACAGTGGAGCAAGGATTTGAGAAATAGAAAGTAGGTGGACTGGGAGAAAAGGCGCAGGGGCCAGTTGTGAGGGATGTGAAGGTGGGAAAGCATCCTTTCCAAAAAATGCTCATATGGTTTTCATGTTGCATGCTCAAGAATAATAAGAAAGTATAATTGGGGAATGGGTGTTTGGGGCCACACCCACCTGAGTTCTGCTTATTTGGATACGATGAAGTTGGATAGATTCGGTAGCATCACAGAATTTCAGTTTCATTTGTGAATGTTAACAGTAACAACTATTGCACAAAATTCAGGAGATAGTTTTGTGAAAGTAAGCTTTGTAAGCTTTGTAAGGAGCTCAGCTTAATTAACACTGGTTCCAGTTCATTTTCCTCATACTGCAAAAAGGATTTTCCTTGTTTCTGAACACAGTTAAGATTGAAAAGAGCCGTAAGAGGAAAACAGACAATCCCGGGACTCCCTGGATAACAGCTCTGGCTTATTACATGAACTTCAGCAGTTCCCATTACTCCTGCAAACCTCAGTGTCTCTGTGTACATCTGCCCACGGAGCAGTTTTTAAACACCAGTGAAGCAATGTTTTGATTACTGAGCTTTCAGTCCCTTGGGAGGAAATAAATGAACATGTTCTGATTTTCTATCCTTATTCTGACCTTTACCAAAATATGGAAAGGAGACTTTGAGCAGCAGACAGGAGCCTGGGAGCCACAGCCCCATGTGGGCTGGACTGTGATAAGAATGGAAACAGGGATGTAGGAGGGTGACATAGAAATGGCTTCCTTTAATTATTCGTTCTCTCTCTTTTTTATTTTTTTAATTATGAAAGTATGAGAACAGTTAAATGAGACTTTAAAAATACAGAACAAAGTTACATATAGTTCCACAATGCTATTATTTTGTTGTTGTTGTTCAGACAAACTAAGTCTTTGCAACCCCATGGACTGCAGCGCACCAGGCTTCCCTGTCCTTCACCATCTCCCGGAGCTTACTCAAACTCATGTCCATTGAGTCAGTGATGCCAGCCAATCACCTCATCCTCTGGCCCTCAATCTTTCCCAGCATCAGGGTCTTTTCCAATGAGTCGGAAGTTTCAGTTGGAGTTTTGATATATCAAATTCTCAAAAATTAATAGAATGAATAGAGAAGTAGAAGGGTACAGCAGACTTGAAAAGCAGCGCGAACCAATTCAATATCGAGATTTATATAATCTTCACACAACAGGATACAAATTCAAGTTCCCAGAGAGTATAAATCTGAAGACACTAGAGCATATCCAGGGACATGAAACAAGGTGCAAAAATTTCATGGTCTAAAGAGACTGAAATCATACAGAGTCTGACCTCTGATCACTGTGGAATGATGTTAGAAATCAATATCAAAAGAGATTTGAAAATAACCCATGTGTTTTCAAGTGCAAACTGACATTTATCAAGAGAGTTCTTTGACTTAGCCATTGAATGACTTCCTTTAATAAACTGTAGTGCCTTCTGGGTTTTTAACAAAGTTTGTACCAGTCACATCATGGACCTACAGGCTTGGTGTTAGGGTTTATGCTTTCCAGATGAGGAAAATTTGGCTCAGAATATTAGAGCCGCTTCTCAAAGTTTCCACTTCTAGGAAACGAAAGAGCAAACTTCAAACCCCAGCCAGTGCCGAGCCTGCTTTCCTGGTGTCCAGTTGCTTTGCAGGCCTGGAGAGCTGCATCTGTGGTTGACAGGAAGTCGAGATACCTGGTCCAGGCGAGATTGCAGGTGGGTGAGCCCAGCCTCTAGCACCTGATGAAACTGCTAATCGTTAAGTTTACACCAAGGAGAACATCTCCACCCCTGCTCCTACTAGGACGAAGTTGGCTTCAGCATCTGATGGTTTTGCCACACTTGTATTTCAGGTAACAGTATCCAAAGTAACAGGCTCCATCTTCTTTATCTTTTAAAGAAATTTATCTTTTTAAGAAATTAAAAGACACTCACTCCTTGGAAGGAAAGCTGTGACAAACCTAGACAGTTTATTAAAAGGCAGAGACATCACTTTGCAAATTAAGGTCCATCTAGTCAAAGTTATGGTTTTTCCAGTAGTCAGGTACAGATGTGAGAGTTGGACCATAAAGCAGGCTGAGCACCAAAGAATTGATGCTTTTGAACTGTGGTGCTGGAGAAGACTCTTGAGTCACTTGCACATCAAAGCAGTCAATTCTAAAGGAAATCAACACTGAATATTGATTGGAAGGACTGGTGCTGAAGCTAAACCTCAAGCTCCAATACTTTGACCACCTGATGTGAAGAGCTGACTCACTGGAAAAGACTCTGATGCTGGGAAAGATTGAGGACTGCAGGAGAAGAGGGCAACAGAGGATGAGATGGTTGTATGGCACCATTGACACAACGGGCATGAGTTTGAGCAAGCTCTCGGAGATAGTGAAGGACAGGGAAGCCTGGCGTGCTGCAGTCCATGGGGTTGCAAAGAGTCGGACACGATTTAGTGACTGAACAACAATAACAATCTTCTCTATGGGGGCCTCTCAGGTGACACAGTGGTAAAGACTCTGCCTGCCAAAGGAGACCCAGATTTGATCTCTGGGTTGGGAAGATCCCCTGGAGAAGGAAATGGCAACCCATTCTAGTATTCTTGCCCAGAAAATTCCATGTACAGAGGAGCCTGGTGGGCTACAGTCCATGGGGCCACAAGAGTCAGACATGACTTCGTGACTAAAGAAGTAACAGCAATCTTCTTTATAAGTTGTGGCTGTTTCTGTTAACCCATCTCTTCAAGGGTCTAATGAAGAAGGCCACCATGGAACTTGTATGTCACAGAACACACCTGGGCTCCTGTCTCCATGATACCAAGGACTGGTTTCCAAAGCCAAGACCACAGACAGTTTTGGAGCCTGTTCCTCACGTGATGTTTGATGGCCTCCAGACAGTGACCAAGGAACCAACGGGACCATCTCAGCACGTAATGCCGAGTAACAACACAGATGGTTGCACACTTCCCACCCCCACCGCCCACTGCCCTTCCGGCAGCATCTTCCCGGTCCCAGGCTCACACCAGTTGGTTCACCATTAGATGAGTAATAAACCTGCCCTTCCGGCCAATCCCCGAGAAAAAGCAACATGTTCAAACACCTTGTTATTATTGTTACCAATGATAATAAGAGGAATAATGAGCAAGAATTGCTTTTATTAAATAAATCAGGAAAATGCACTTTACAACATGTTCCCGGGGTGCGTCAAGAGGCTCTAAACGCTGGGTTTCTGTTACAGCTTGCGCTGGGCTCCGACAGGAGGGAAGTCCTCTCCAATTACTTGTCTCTCCACAGCAGGTCGGGACTCATTTTATAAATATATAATAGCATAAACGGACGTTCTGTTTATCAACTACTTTATAAGTGTGTGTCTCCCTCCTATAAACCTGCCTTTTTAATAGGTGTGTTTTGGAAATGGTACCATTAATTGTAGTCATTTAAAGACCAAGATATTTAACCTTCATCTCCATCTATTTTTCTGTTTTGGAATTAATAGGGAAATCGTGGCTTCCTCGGCCCTGGAACTTTTTCCAGGGTAAAGTGCAGTGCTCTGAATAAACCGAAGTCACAATAAAAGTGTCTGATCAGTGCTTTTGTGAATGAATGGATCAGGGCAGCATTCTTGTAGGTGATCATCACCCTCTTTCTTCCCAGCAGCTGAAACTATCCTGAAAGGTGCAACAGTAATAATGTAGAAGGACACGGAGCTTGAGAGCTAAATATGTCCAGCTCAATTCACTCAGTGTTTGGTTGAATGATACCCATTCTTTGGAGTCCTTAGTGTATTTAACTCCTCAGATAGATACAGTTTCTACACTTCTTCCCTTCAGTCCCCAAAATTACTTCCCATGATTCTCATGCAAGAATCATGATTTTCTTGATTTGTTCTTTAGTTTTAAAATAACAATTAAGGGACTTCCCTGGCGGTCTCATGGTTAAGTCTTCATCTTTCAATGTAGGCAGTTTAGGTTCAATTCCTGGTCTGGTCTGGGAGCTAAGATCCCACCTAAAAAGCTGGCTTAAAACTCAACATTAAAAAAACTAAGATCACGGCATCCGGTACCATCGCTTCATGGCCAATAAATGGGGGAAGAAATGGAAACAATGGCAGATTGAATTTCCTTGGGTGGGCTCCAAAATCACTGCAGACGGTGGCGGTAGTCATGATATTAAAAGATGCTTGCTTCTTGGAAGAAAAGCTATGACAAACTTAAACAGTATATTAAGCAGAGACATCACTTTGCTGACAAAGGTCCATTTAGTTAAAGCTATGGTTTTTCCAGTAGTCATGCACAGATGTGAGAGTTGGATCATAAAGAAGGCTAGGTGCTGAAAAAATGATGCTTTTGAACTGTGGTGCTGGAGAAGACTCTTGAGAGTCTTTGGACAGCAAGGAGATTAAACCAGTCAATCCTAAAGGAGATCAACCCTGAATATTCATTAGAAGGACTGAAGCTGAAGCTCCAATACTTTGGACACATGATTCAAAAAGCTGACTTAATGGAAAAGACCCTGATGTTGGGAAAGACTGAGGGCAGGAGGAGAAGAGGGCGGCAGAGGATGAGATAGTTGGATGGCACCACCAACTCAATGGACATGAGTTTGAGCAAACTCCGGGAGATGTTGAAGGACAGGGGAGCCTGGCATGCTACAGTCTATGGTGTCGCAAAGAGTCGGACAGTGACTGAACAACAAGAGCAAAATAATTGTAATATATGCAGCTGAAGGAGACAGCAGAAAGCAAACAGCCGCAAAGCCCAGGCAGGAGCAACCCCACAGAGTCCCTGCAGGCACTTCCCAGCAAGAACTGGCTACACCCCAGCTTATGACCTTAAGTAAGAGGTCTTGGGTCTTACTTTCAAGGAGAAATTTCCCAGACGATATCTTATGTTTATCTGCTCACCGCACTGACAGGCCAGTGAATCCGAGAGAGGAGGTGTTGAGGCAAGGAATAGGACCTCATTCAGAAAACCCAATAAAGAACCATCTTGTCAGAGTCTGGACGCCCGGGTCTTTTATGGATCAGAGATGGGGGAAGGTGAGGAAACAAAGGAAACCAGTTGATTAGTCTTGCAAATATCTCCTAGAATGGCAAGCCTCAGGCAGGAGGATGTGTTAATTTCTTCCTTCCTGCCGTCCTCAGTTGGACAGAGTTCTGAACAAAAGCACTTGAGTTTAACACGCAGAGGGGTAGGCTTCTTTGAGGCAGGCCTTTAGGTAAGATTATAATAACAAAGGCAATGGGGAAAGCAAGTCAAGAGACAGTTTCAAAAGGGAGTCAGAACTGACTTCTCCCTGCAACAGTTGGTCTCCCCAAACCCAGTAAAGTGGATGCTACCCCCAGGCCTGATTTATAGCTTAGAAATTCAGTTCCAGAGAAAATCATCCAGTCTCCCCAAGTGGTAGAGCAAGGACCTGAGCCCTGTTCTTGTGAAGCTGTCCCTTTTCTGAGTGGTTCTGGAGCAGGGATGACAGAGGAGAAATGTGCATTAAAGATCCTGATGTTATGCACCTTGTACAAAAGTAACTTCAGAGACTGGAGTAAAAAACGAGGACCTCTGTCTGCTTTCAAATTTTAAAATACTGAGAGACATGTATGGGTTTTGAGTCTGTCATATAAAGTGAAGTAAGTCAGAAAGAGAAAAACAAACATTGGACATTAACGCATATGTGTGGAATCTAGAAAAAATGCGTCAGTGAGCCTGTTTACGCTCAGGAATAGAGATGCAGACAGAAGAATGGATGTGTGGACACGGGGTGGGAAGGAGGAGGGATAAATTGGGAGACTGAGACCCACATATATGCACGACCATGTGTAAAACAGATACCTAGTGGGAAGCTGCTCTATAGCACCAGGAGCTCAGCTCTGCTCTGTGGTGACCTAGGGGGTGGGATAAGGAGGGGATATATGTACACACAGAGCTGGTTCACTTCACTGTAGAGCAGAGATTAACACAACATTACTGTTGTTCAGTAGCTCAGTCGTGTCCCACTCTTTGCAACCCCATGGACTGCAGCACGCCAGGTTTCCCTGTCCTGGACCACCCCCCGGAGTTTGCTCAAACTCAAGTCCATTCAGTCAGTGATGCCATCCAACCATCTCATCCTGTATCCCCGCCCCTCCCCTCTCCTCTGGCCCTCAATCTTTCCCAGCATCAGAGTCTTTCCCAGCGAGTTGGTTTTTCTCATCAGGTGGCCAAAGTATTGGAGCTTCAGCACCAGTTCTTCCAATGCATATTCAGGGTTGATTTCCTTTAGGATTGACTGGTTTGATCCCCTTACTGTCCAAGGGACTCTCAAGACGTTGTAAAGCTAAATAAATACAAAAAATTATAAAAAATAAGTTGAAAAAAATGGAGGTATAACTGCATGGAGTGAAGAACCCAAATTGCAGGTGGACAGCAAATGACTGCAAGCATTTAATCCCCACCTGGGTCCACACAGAAACCCACAGCCCAGCAGGCTCCCCCACCCTCCCCGCAGTGCCCGCTCCCTCTCCAGGGGCAACCACTGATCCTGGTTCCATTGTAGGAGGTACATTTACAGATTTTTTTTTTCACTTTTTTTTTTTTTTGTATTTACAATATTCAAGCAACTTATCAGACTGGTACTTTTCATAAAACTCATTTATCTTTGCGACACACTCCGTCTCAGAAACTTTGTCCTTGCGTCCCCCACCCCGGGAATGAGCCTTCTGCAGAGAGCCACCCTGCATCGTTCCCTCACCTCCAGCTCCCCTTCAGACACCTTGGTGACACCTCCTCTGAGCAGAGGAGTTAACACTGCAGCCTGGACCCTGGCATTCCTTGCTCTCCCTCTGCTTCGTTTCAGGAGCAGCGTTTCCTGACATAGTCTGCGTTTTCCTTGTGGTACTTCTTCTCCATCTCCTGCTGGAAAGTCAGCTCCTCGAAGGCAAGGCTGTTGGGCTTTACTTCTGTTTCCGTCCAACAGGAGCATCTGGCCCTCGGCCTCTGCTCAGTAAACATTTCTTTTAAGAAATGAATATCATGAATAAGGAAGAGAAAATTCTCGTACAAGTAAGGCTAAAATTAATGACAATCTACACCATTATTTTTTTTTATCATTTATGTATTATACAGGAAAAAGAAAAAAGAAATGACTATCAGGAGAGCCTCTCCAAAACACTCAAGCAAATGACACAGCGCTTACTGTGAATGTTCACGTCTAACTTGGGAAGTTATACATGTAAGTGCACACGTCACACTGGGAATTACGAGCTCATACCTCAGTGGGTTACTCTGTCTTACACATGTGAAGAAGGAGGCTACAGGGAAAATCAAGATCTTCAGAATCAGAAGGAATCCCGGCTCTACTGTTTCCTACCTATTTGAACTTGGGCTATTTAGCTTATGTCTATCGACCTTCGCTTTCTCCTCTTCTGAAAAATGAAAACAGTAACGTCGATTTCAGATAATCATCCTAAGTGAAGTAAGCCAGACAGAGAAAGACAACTATCATACTGTGTTGGTTATATGTGGAATCTAAAAAAAAAAAAAAAAAAAAAAAAGAATACTAATGAACTTATTTGCAAAACAAATAAATTCACAGACATAGAAAACAAACTAATGATTACCAAAGGGAAAGTGGAGGGAGAGATAAACAAGGAGGTTGTGATGAACAAACACACACTACTAAACATAAAGGAGATAACCAACAAGGACCTACTACATGTGCTCAATTAGAATTAGAAGACGCCTACTCCTTGGAAGGAAAGTTATGACCAACCTAGATAGCATACTGAAAAGCAGAGACATTACTTTGCCAACAAAGGTCCGTCTAGTCAAGGCTATGGTTTTTCCAGTGGTCATGTATGATGTGAGAGTTGGACTGTGAAGAAGGCTGAGCGCAGAAGAATTGATGCTGTTGAACTGTGTTGTTGGAGAAGACTCTTGAGAGTCCCTTGGACTGCAAGGAGATCCAACCAGTCCATTCTGAAGGAGATCAGCCCTGGGATTTCTTTGGAAGGAATGATGCTAAAGCTGAACCTCCAGTAGTTTGGCCACCTCATGAGAAGAGTTGACTCATTGGAAAAGACTGTGATGCTGGGAGGGATTCGGGGCAGGAGGAGAAGGGGACGACAGAGGATGAGATGGCTGGATGGTGTCACCGACTCGATGGACATGCGTCTGAGTGAACTCTGGGAGTTGGTGATGGACAGGGAGGCCTGGCGTGCTGCGATTCATGGGGTCACAAAGAGTCGGACACAAGTGAGCGACTGAACTGAACATGTACTCAATATTTTGTAATAACCTATAAGGGAAAAAGAATCTGAAAAAGAATATAAATGCATGTATATCACTTACACCTTAGTGTGAATGAGCTCCTCATCTCCTTTCATCAGAGCATGTCAGATAAGGGAAGAGGGAAAACTACAGATGAGAAGTAACTGAGGGAAGCAGGTGGATTGTGAGGGAAAAGGCTGCAGAGAGGAGGCTCTGGCGCTAATAGCATGCCAGCCTTGTTTCCTGTGGGTCTAGTTCTGAGCCTGAGGTAGAAGTCTCAGCTCTGACTGGACAACACAGCCCCCGCCATGAACCGTCCGTCATTTTTGCTTCACGGTGGCTCAGAAGAGGTGCTGTCCACTGCCTTCAACTTACTGATACTTTTCCCAAGCCTGGAAGCTGAAACAACTGTTCATAAATTGATGCCATGTGTAAACAAGCAAATAAAGCAAAAGGACATAGGGAGTCTTCTAATTGAGGTTCATACTGTGTGTGTGTGTGTGTGTGTGTGTGTGTGTTTGCGGATCTGATTGTTGCTGAAACTTTTCTTTAGAAGAGATTAGATTTCCCTGGAACCTATCTGATTTCAGTGCAAAGGCTTTTTTTTTTTTTTTTTTTGGTCTATAATTTTTTTTTAAGAATTTTTTTTGACGTGGATCACTTTTAAAGCCTTTACTGAATGTGTTACAATATTGCTTCTGTTTTATCTTTTGGTGTTTTGGCCTCGAGGCGAGTGGAATCTTAGCTCCCGGACCAGGGATGGAACCCACACCTCCTGAATTGAAAGGCAGAGTCTTAACCACTGGACCACCAGGGAGGTCCCTCATGTACAACTTATAACAATCACCGCGTGGTATAAACAGTGCAGTTGGAGGCAATGGAGTAAATATTGACACTGTGACCAGTAATTAACGATTTTATTCAATGAATACTTACCACAAGCTTGCTCTGTGTTAAACACAGGACAGGAGGTATCTCTGGTGAACAAGACACACAAGGTCCTCAGTCTCCTGGTGTTCCCATTCCTGAGGGTGGGGGGAGACTGGCAGCAAACAAGTAAAGATAAATTAGAAAATCTTAGGTAGTGGTAGGTGCCATGAAGAAAGTTAAGGGCCCCGTGGTGGACAGGGCTGTGTATGCTGAGGGCGTGTGACGGGTCAGACAGCAGAAGCCAGGACAGGACAGCTGAGCCCAGACCTGAATGATGGGAAGGATGTGGACACGTGTGCACGGGAGAAATGGCTTGTACACAGCGCCTGAGAAAGCAGATGCTTGGCTGGTATCATTAAGGACTGAAAGGTCAGTGAAGTTTGAACCCAGGAAGGGAGCCAGGAAGAAGCAGGGGACCAGCCAGAGAGACGGGCGGATCTTTAAGAACTTGTCGGCTGCAAATCAGTGAAGACAATGAGATGACGGAGGTGATTTTAGAACAGAGATAAAATGTTACTGTTTCCCTTGAAAATGTCCCAGTCTTGCCAGAAGATGGGAAAGAAAACATCCTCCAGTTTCCTGTTTCTTTTGTTTTCAAGCTACTTCCTAGACGTCTACTAAATGAATGAACACAGAAATGAAAGAAGAACAAATCCCAGGGGTGAGCTAAGTTAACAGCAGAAAGAACCTTGACCTCTGGCTCGACTTAGAGGCTATACTGCTTGCTAGATGTGTGGCTTAGACAACTCTTGTAATTGTTCTGAATCTCAGTTTCTTCACTTGGAAGATGGGGGTAATACCTCCCTGAAATGCTCATTGTGGTACTGAGGATGAGACCAGGGGTGCGTCTGTAGACTGATGATGAGCAAGAGGAAGAGGAGCTGTTTGTTGGGGTAAGCCACAGAGGGGTCTCTGGATTTTAATTTCAAAGCCTTTGATGTTCATGAAATGTCTTAGAGTTTTATTTGGAGTCAGTGGTACTTTTCAGCCGACTTCTCCGTTGGGTGGTTTGCTCCCTTCTGCGTCAAGTAACACTGCCTTTATTTATCCTTAAAGCCTCAAGAGAGGAACTCCAGCTCCTGTACACAATTCAAATCCCTTGTCCTTGCCTTGGCACCAAACAGCTGACAAAATGCTTTCAGAGATGTTATCTTACTGGAGCCTGGCAGCTCCGCCAAGGAGGCCGCTCTGGCTGGCTCTCCCAACTAGAACTCCACACAAGACTCATGTCTGTTTTTAGCTATCTTTCCAGGCTAAAGAAAAGTCCTAAAGGTTTGGGTTTCTCATCCCAAGGAAGTCCTTCCTAGCTAGGGTGATGATTGTATGTTTTCCAGAAAAGACATTGGAATTCCCGGCACGTCCCCCAATGTGTCAGCCAGCTCTTCTCTCTTATCCAGATCACTCTGTCTTCTTGGGGCCTCCCTGATGACTCAGAGGGTAAAGAATCCACCTGCAGTGCAGGAGACCTGGGTTCTATCCCTGGGTTGGGAAAATCCCCTGGAGAAGGAAATGGCAACCCATTCTAGTATTCTTTCCTGGAAAATTCCTTGGACAGAGGAGACTGGAGGGCTATAGTCCATGGGGTTGCAAAGAGTCAGACACAACTGAGTGGCTAATGCTTTCTATCACTTCTTGTTCTGTCTTGACATTTCCTGTAGTTCAGCGTGGTCCTATGGCACCAAGGTGGATATTGACGTACCCTGGCAGATTGTCAGCAGATTGGATTTTCTGAGATCAGCAGCCCCATCGTCTTCTTGTTTTACAGGTGGGGAACCGGAGGCCTGGCATGACACAGCCCCGCAGTGGCAGACACAGTTAGGGCTGGCCTCCTGGGACCCGATCAGATGTTCACTGCACTGTTGTACACAGCATGTACACCACTTTCTCCCTAAGCCACTAGGACCAGTGGCTAAGGACATGGCAGATTTCTTTTTCAGATTTTTTTTTTTTTATGTGAACCATTAAAAAAAATTCTATTGAATTTTTTACAACATTGTTTCAGTTTTATGTTATTTATTACTTATTTATTTTTGGCAGCAAGTCTCGTGGGATCTTAGCCCCCTGACCAGGGATCAAATCTATACCCTCTGCATCGGAAGGCGAAGTCTCAACCACTGGATCACCAGTGAAGTCCCAGGACATCAAAAACTTTCAGTGCCGAAAGTGTAGTATATATCAGAGCTGTTTTGCTGGGAACTGGGAGATGGTCCTTCTAGATTCTTGCTGGTAGGGGGCTTTAGAATGAGGAATCAGAGGCTAGAACCAGGGAAAGCATGAGGTACTGGCTGGGATCACTGGGGCTGGGTAGCTTGCTTCCCAAGGATGTGATGTGATCTAGTGGGAAAGGGCAGTCTCTGGAGTCAGGTGGATCCTGTTCATAGCTCTGTTCTTTCACTTACAAACGTTAAGGTTCTTTCTGAGTCTCAGTGTTCCCATCTGTGAAATAGGCATACGAATCATGGAACTGGACTTCCTGGTGGTCAAGATTCCATGCTTCCACTGCAGGGCATGGGGATTCGATTCCTGGTTGGGGAACTAAGATCTTTCATGTTGAGTGGTGTGACAAATTAAAAAAAAGAATCATGGAAGATTTTGAAGAATTAGATACACTTCCTCACCATGCCTTGGCTCCACTCTCCTCTATAACGTGGGTTGTGTCTCTCCAGCTTCCAGCCAGGTTAAGGGTTTAGAGTAGATGGACTCAGAGACCATGAGGAAAAAAAGGGATCTCAGCATCTTAGTCATCAAATAGCTCTCACAAACCAGACTTTGCTGAGCTATTTTCATTGACTCAGACACTCTCAAATTACATTACCCTTGAAATCCAGAAAGGTATGAAAATCAGAGAACACGCTGGGGGCGAAATCCTTTTGGGGTTCTGCCAGCTCAAGGTCCTGCAGAAAGTAAATCCATGAGGGGTGCTTCACTGAGCCTGGAGCCCTGCTGGCCTCCTCGCCCACTGCAGGAGCCAGCGGGCCAGCAGGCAACAGGAGAGCCTGGTGTTGCCTCATCAGCCACCTCCGAGGGCTCACACCTGCAGCTGCCAGAGCCAAGGGTGCAAGGGCAGATGGTCGCCTTGTACAAGAGAGTTTACAACTGAATTCTTTAAAATACACACATGCCAAACACTCTAGCTTCCAACCGTTCACTGGTCACTTGAGATTCTCTCGTATCCCTGATCAAAGCCTTAGAATATTTAAGAATTTTGAGTTTTCTCCTGGAGATAGGCAGTGGACCTACCTTCAGCTGCTTTCCTTAAGGTCATATTAAATATTGAAGTGAATCTGCGCTCCTGAGCACACATTCATTGTGTGAGGGGTGGGATGAGAATTGTTCGTGGACTAGAGGCTGGTGCTGAGGCCCCACTTAGCCTGTGACGGAGGAAGATGCCCAGCTTCTGGATTTGGGTTGACCAGCTGGCCTGCTTGTGCCTAGCCCCTTCATGTGAATAGTGTTTAGGGGAGCGGGCTTCTGTGCTGCAGTGGGGCTGCTGGTCTTGGTGGCTATTCAGTGCAGTTCCCCCGACCTTCCCTTACATTCTCCCCTAAGAAGCCCTACAGGGATGTAGGTCTCTGTGAAATGACTTAGAATCTGCTTTTTTTTTCTTCCTGAATCCTGTGAACAGAGGAACCTTGTGGGCTGTAGTCCATGAGGATGCAAAGAGTCAGACACGACCGAGCAACTTTCACTTTCACTCTCTTTCACTTTCCCTGCAACCCACCGGGCTCCTCTGTCCCTGGGATTTCCCAGGCAAGAATACTGGAGTCGGCTGCCATTCCCTTCTCCATGCTGTTTCTTTTCTCTCTTTTTTTTTTTTTGCCAACCTTCGTCCTTCACTACTTTGTATTTTGAACTGGGAGCTCTGAGCTCAGTAAGTTCCTCAACACTCAGGGGGTCCCATCCCATAGATAAACTCACATAAAGAGTGGAGGGGGAGAGAGGGAAATGGGAGAGAGAATGTCTGAAGATATTTAGAGGAAGCAGCCAGTCTTCATGGATGCTGAATTTTCACATCTTCGCAGGTCCAGCTTGCAGGTCCAGTTTCGCACGCTCAGGACACATGCAGGGGTGTGTCCTGTGTGTAGGCTTTGTGAAAGGTTTTTTATTTTTGCTGTAACAAAAGCACTGCTTTCTTGTTGTTGCTTAGTCACTCAGTCCTGTCCCACTCTTTTGCGACCCCATGAACTATAGCCCTCCAGGCTCCTCTGTCTATGGGATTTTTCAGGCAAGAATACTGGAGTAGGTTGCCATTCTCTTCTCCAGGAGATCTTTCCAACCTAGGGATCCATCCTGCATCTCTGGCCTTGGCAGGCAGATTCTTTGCCACTGGGCCATCAGGGAAGCCCATGCCTTCTTCTCAAGGAGGAAACACAAAACTTTGTCAGGCAGCCCGGTACAGACTAGGGTAAGGGTTTCGTAAACAGCCTGGAGTCAGAAAGGACAGAGGTTGATGGATAACTCTGCATCAGTTCCAGCGGAATCTTGCTCCCCTCCGCTCTCCCACCCCTCCCCTCCAGTCCTCCCACTGCCCCGTTCTGTGCATCCCTGGCTCCAGGCTGACACCAATCTCTGTGTCCCTCCCCAGTGATTGAAGCCACATGAGACGGTGGGAGAGTCCTTACAGGAGGTTTAACCCCAAGACCCTTTCCACCAGAGAGGCAAGGTTGTCTAAACAATCTGTCACATGAAAGATCGGCCTCTGTCCTCTGAGTTAGGGAAGCCTAACAGATCAGGGCCTGTAAAGAGGATGAGAAATCCCTTTTATCTTGGCCTCTTTTTTTGTATGTGTTTTTTAAAGCAGTTCTATCATTGTAAGCATACCTCCCCGGTGGGAAGATTCTGAACGCCCACTGCTTGCTGCCTGTTTGCAGAGGTCAGTATCCTTCCCACACCCTACCGTAACCCCTAAGTGTCTGCTCTTGCAAATAACCACTTGTCTACTGGCCCAGAAAACAGCACCAAATGGCTTAGAGGGTAAAGAATCCATCTGCCATGCAGGAGACACAGGAGCTGAGGGTTCCATCTCTGGGTCGGGAAGGCCCCCTGGAGAAGGAAAGGGCAACCCACTCCAGTATTCTTGCCTGGAGAATCCCATGGACAGTGGAGTCTGGTGGGCTACAGTCCTTGGGGTCATAAAGAGTCATAAAGAGTCAGACACGACTGAGCACACACTCCAATGCTGGACTGAACACCAGAAATGCAGCTTTTGTCTGACTTCCAAAGTGGAAAGGACGGGGCTAGCCATGTCTGTGTGGACAGGCTTGTTCTGCAGAGTTGGGAGGTTAGCAGGTGTTGGAAAAACAAAGACTGTAGACTTTGTTGCTGGCAGAACTGAGTTTAGATCCTATCTGGATGACTTAGGAAGCTGCATGCCTTTGGGCAAATGATTTCCTCTTTAAATACTTCCTTGGCGTGTTTGTTGTAAGGATTAAAGCTAATGTATATAGAGTGCCTGGAACTAGTGTGACCTAAATACGTGATAATTACAGCAATCTGGGTTGAAGCTTTCTGCAACAGCTCCTCATAGGTTGTTATGACATGTGGGCTGTTAATTAATCCATTCAGTCAGTCCATCAAGAAATACTGACTTATAAAAGCATTTATTAGACAGTAATGAGATTAGTCATGGCTCAGATGGTAAAGAATCTGCCTGCAATGCAGGAGACCCAGGTTCGATTCCTGGATTGGGAAGATCCCCTGGAGAAGGAAATGGCAACCCACTCCAGTATTCTTGCCTGGAAAACCCCATGGACAGAGGAGCCTGGCGGGCTACAGTCCATGGGGTCACAAAGAGTTGGACCTGACTGAGGGACTAACACTAACTAACTAATGAGATTAGTAAGTACAGAATTATGTCAGGACCACTGAACTTGGAATTTCAGAGGAAAACACTCTGAAGCAATCAGTTGACCTCCACCAAGGGGGTCTTCCTTGCATCCCAGAGTGAGGTGGGCTGAACGGAGCCCTCTCTGAACATAGGTCAGGTCACTACCTCCACCCACCATCATCTCTTTTGGCCCTGGGTCTTGTGCGCTGGGGTAAAACTGAAGTTTCGTTGTTTTTTTTTTTGTTTTTGTTTTTGTTTTTTTTTGATGGGGACCATTTTTAAAGACCCTATTAAATTTGTTACAATATTGTTTCTATTTTCTGGATTTTTTTTTTTTTTGCCTCCAGGTGTGTGTGGTCTTAGCTTCCCGACCGGGATTGAACCAGCACCACCTGCATTGGGAGATGAAGTCTTAACCACTAGACCAGCCCAGAAGTCCTAGAACTGAAGCTACTTGAGAGCAGCAGCTAGGGAGCCTCTGCTTATGAGTCCATGCCTGGAGAGACTGCTTCATCTATTGACATGTGGATGGACAAGCCCAGAGCCACAGGTGTGCTGTACTTGGGTCTGACAATAGAATCATATTGCTTGTTAGAGAGTCTGTAGGGCTGAAAATCGGAGAAGGCAATGGCGCCCCACTCCAGTACTCTTGCCTGGAAAATCCCATGGACAGAGGAGCCTGGTAGGCTGCAGTTCACGGGATCGCTGAGTCGGGCATGACTGAGCCACTTCATTTTTACTTTTCACTTTCATGCATTGGAGAAGGAAATGGCAACCCACTCCAGTATTCTTGCCTAGAGAATCCCAGAGACAGAGGAGCCTAGTGGGCTGCCGTCTATGGGGTCGCACAGAGTCGGACATGACTGAAGCGACTTAGCAGCAGCAGCAGCAAGGCTGAAAATAGAGGGTTGCCAGGGAACTGCTGGGCACTTCTGTCTTCTGGCTTTATTTTGGTTTTTGTTTTTTAACATCCTTGGAGAGATGAGGGCAGAGATGTCGGGGGAGGGGAGGAATCCCAGCTGTCACGGTGGACCCCCAGCATCATGGTTCTGAAGGTCCTGACTGGCTCAGTGTGAAGGTGGGGGTCCTGGCATCATGCTGCCTTGAACTTGCAGGATGAAGGTCCTTGTGAGTCTCTGTGTCCTTGTCTATAAGACAAAGCTATTGGCAAGGTCAGTGCTAAGGTTTCTCATAGGACAGTCTAGGATTTACTTTCCATGGTGCATGTTTATGAGAAGAGACTCTTGGGACAGTTACCATTTTGACTTTTTCTGTAGATTCCATGTGGCCGAAGCTTCTGGACAAGGTGTGCGTCTCAGGAGTATTAATCTGCTGCTTTCAAGTCAAGCCTTGGATGGGAATGAGGTGACAAGGTCAAGAATTCACACGCCTCTAGCCTCTTACGTCAGACTGACTACAAAATACTACACAGTGGGCCAGCAGGACCAACCAGTGTCCAGGACCAATTAGTCTCCCATTCCAACATCTGGGGCCACTGATGTTTTGTCTTTGCAGGCAGCTGCCGGGGAGGCCATAACCTGCTTTCTGGTCCCAGGCTTCTTTCCGTTTGCCAGTAGAATCCTGAATATGTAAGAACTAAGCCATTACCTTATTCTCATTCCTACAGGGTCACCTTTGGAAAGTCAAGCTAGAAATGCCTGCAGGAAGAAAATGCCTCTGTTCTGTTTAATGCTCTTCGTTCATTCATTCTTTTCAAAAATATCTGTAGAGCAGGTGCCAGGGGCTACGCTGAGCACTGGCAATTCAGTCGGGAACAAAACCAAAAGTGGACTCTGCTCTCATGGGATTTATAGCCAGGTGGGAAGGCAGATACTAACCCAAGACATAAACAAACTAATGAGGGTGTAGCTTTGAACTTGGGGAAGTGTTAGAACAGAAAGGGGACAATTCTGTGGAAGTGTATGTAGCTGAGGCTACTGACTGGTCCCTCAGCAGCCAGCCTCCCATCTTGACTCACTGAATCCCTGATTTGTTGGAGGGACTAATGGGCCCAGCTAGAATATGACTTTTCCTAACCTCTCCTGAAGATGGCTCAGTGGGTAAAGAACCAGCCTGTAAAGCAGGAGACCCAGGAGATGCAGGTTCAATCCCTGGGTCCCGTGGAGAAGGGAATGGCTAAGCCAGTTTTCCTGCCTGGAGAATTCCATGGACAGAGAAACCTGGCAGGTTCCAGTACATGGGGTCTCAAGAACTGAGAGACTAACCCTTTCTTTACCACTGAGCTACCTAGGAAGCCCCAGAGAGATGTGGGGAGGCTATCTAAGGGAAAGGACCCCTCTCCAAGCTTCACCCTTCTGGTCCTACCCAGATGCTTGACATTCCAGCCTCTGGCCCCTAGGGAGCCCCTGTTTAAATGCAGATTGTATCTGGTACTGTTTAATTGGCCTTCATTCTAGTTATTAGCACCTTAGCTCTAATCAGATGGCCGTCAGCTGAAAAAGAAGTCTTCGGCCAGACCAGTGGAGTGAAGGAAAAGGTAGTGTAGGGGTTCACGGTACCAGGAGAGAGGTCCTTAACCCTTGGGTGGTCTTGGCGGGCTGAGAGGGGAGCCTGTTAGGCCCATGAGGCTGGAGCACTGCATTACTGCGCATGGACTGGAGGGCGGGCAGCTCCCGCACGCGCAGTGTTCTTTCACGCAGGACACAGTTATGTAAAAACAATGACAGCTCCATGTCTTGGAATATCACACAGCAGTTTCAAATGAATAAGACAGATCTGTATGTGTTGATACACAAGGTGATGGTCAAAAAAATGCCGCCCCTGCTTGATCATGGGAAAATCTGTATGAATCCATATTACAAGAATACATTTCAAAATGGAAAATGTGCATTATGAAATAATAAAGGAAAAAAACAGAGGAGACAGGGTATGCTGTTAACACACCCACTGCTAAAAACAATTAAATGCTCAGAAAACCAAAAGAGGCTGGAGGGTACCCACAAACATACTAAGGTATCCTTGCTGGGGAGGGTATTATTTTTCTTCCTCAAGGTTTCTGTTTTCTCCAGTGAGTATATATTGATTTATTGAATAGCTTCTGTATTTTCATGGTATACAAGATAGATATTTCCTGAAAAGAAAGTCTTCCTGTCCATTCCTAGCCCCCAGCTACCTGGTTCCTTTCTTTAGAGGTACCCTCAGTTACTGTCAGTTACTGGCCTCTCCACACACACACACACACACACACACACACACACACACACCAGACACACAATATATTTTATGTTGATACAAGTGGTAGCATATTGTATACATTGTTCTTTGTCTTGTTTTCTTCACTTGATAATGTATCTTAGCAATTTTTCTGCATCAGGATAAACAGCTGCGACCCACTTTTTAACTGATGCAGAGTACTTCCTTACATGGATATATCAAAATGGATACTGATGGTAAAGGCTTTATGTTGCTTCCAACTTAACGTCACAGCTTTTTGCGGCAAACAGTGAGTGTTCCTGACAGTCGTGCTTCATATGTGCAGGCATATTTAGAGGTTAGCTGCCTAGAGATGAAATTAATTCAAAAGGTACGTGAATCTGTAATTTTGACAGAAATTGACAAATGTCATGGCATAGAAGATGGACCAATACCAGCAATATGTGAATGCCTGTTTTCTCACATTCTCATCAGCAGTTATCAAATTAAGAAAATCTTTACTTCCTTTCACAGCGACATGGATGGACCCAGAGATTGTCACACTGACTGAAGTAACTTCGTAAAAGCAAATATCATATGATACTGCTTATATGTGGAACCTAAAGTATAAGGGTACAAATGAAGTTACCTGCAAAACAAAAATAGAGTTACAGATGTAGAAAACAGGCTTATGATTACCAGGTGGAAAGGAGCAGGGGAGGGATACGGTGGGAGGTTAGGATTGACATACACACACTCAGGTCAGTCCAGCTCAGTCGCTCAGTCGTGTCCGATTCTCTGCGACCCCATGAACGGCAGCACGTCAGGCCTCCCTGTCCATCACCAACTCCCAGAGTTCACCCAAACTACTACACATAAAACAGATAACTAATAAAGACCTACTGTACAGCACAGGGAACTCTACTCTGTACTTTGTAAGACCTATATGAGAAAAGAATCTAAAAAGAGTGTATATGTGGATATGTGTAGCTAATTCACTTTGCTGTACATCTGAAATGAATACGACATTATAAACCAACTATGCGCCAATAAAAGTTAAAAAAAAATCTACCAACCTTACAGGTGAAAAGATGGAATTTCATTGTACCTTCAATTTGCATTTTTCTTAAAATGAATGGAGTTGAACATCTTTTCATATGTTCAAAGGCTACAGATCCTTGATTCGTGATGCAGCTACGTTCCCATAAACCCAGTATAAGTTGAAAACTTCGTAAGATTAAAATGTATCTCACCTACTTAGCACCATTGCTTAGCCCTACTTACCTTAAAAGTGCTCAGAACACTTATGTTAGCTCCAGATGGGCAAAACCATCAGAGGCAAGCCTACTTTGTAATGAAGTGTTGACTGTCTCACATAATGAATTGAATACTGTACTGAAAGCACACCATCATAAAGGCAAAAAAATCATTAAGGCAAACCACCCTAAGATGGGGTCTATCCATATTTGTTATATTTTTTTCTGTGACCTGTATGTTCCTATTCTTTGTTTATTTTTCCATTAGATCGTTACATTTTCTCTTACTTTTATTTCTTTATGGGAAGGAATGTAGCGCTTGCCTGTCATATGAGTTACAAATATTTGTCCCAGTTTGTTGTTTATCTTTTTGTTTGTCTGAGGTGTTGTTACTATTGTTCTGATAATTGCATTTGTGATTCACAGAGGTTGTAAGTAATTTTTCCAGGATAAAATTCATCACTCTTTTATTTTATGATTCTAGATTTTGCATCACACTTTCTCTCATATTAGCTTATAAAATTATTCTCATGTTTAGTAATTTGTGGTTTCATTTAAATCTTTCATCTATCAGAATCTATTTTGGCGTCAGTTGTGAGGTAAGAGCACCTTTATTTTTTTTTCAGATGGATTTCCTGTGAGCCAAGACTTTAATTTATTACGCAAAATTCTCATGAAACCTTAAATCTGTTTCAGAATTTTGTACTTGGTGTTAGTGATCTTTGTTTCCATTCATGCTACTTTGATTTTTGAGGACTCAGAATAAGCTTTTATATATGATAGCCTCAATCCTCCTTATTACTCTAATTTTTCCAAACTTTTCCTGGCTATTCTTGGTAATTTTTCTGTATGAAATTTAGAACCAGCTAGTCTAGTTCCAAAAAAAATGCCCTTTTGATATTTTTATTGGGATGACATTAAATCTACAGATGAACTATCTTGACAACTTTATGACGATAGGAAATTAATGACTTGCTAGCCAAGGAAGTCTGTCATACATGCACATGTTAGGATGAGCGTGTCAGTTTCTTCCAAAAGGCTGCTGCTGGAATTCTGACCGGGACTGCATTGACTCTAGAGATCCATAGATTGATTTGGAACAAGCTGACATTTTAACAATAGTGAGCATTCTAATCCAGGAACTTAGCCTATATCTACAATTATTCAGGTCTTCTTTTTTCTTCAGAAATATTAAAAAGTTATCAGTGTCAAGCACTTTTCCATATTTTGTTAGAATTGCTCCCAAGAACTTGATCTTTTTTTTATGCCATGGTAAATGAGTGCTTTTTAGTTTTAATTTCTGGTTATGCACTGTTGTACATGGAAAATATAGAAATAGAGAATATAACATATATAAAGTATTATTTATATCACTGAATAAGATAATTAAAATAATTATATATATAAATATATTTATATTTCATAATATATAGCTATAGCATATTATATGTTATCAGTTTGTTTCAGTAGCTCCGTCATGTTTGACTCTTTGTGACTCCCATGGACAGCAGCACACCAGGCTTCCCTGTCCATCACCAACTCCCAGAGCTTACTCAAATTCATGTCCATCAAGTCAGGGATGCCATCCAACCATCTCATCCTCTGTTGTCTCCTTCTCGTCCTGCCTTCAATCTTTCCCAGCATCAGGGTCTTTTCCAATGAGTCAGTTCTTCAAATCAAGTGGCCAAAGTATTGGAGTTTCAGTTTCAGCATCAATCCTTCCAATGAATATTCAGGACTGATTTCCTTTAGGATGGACTGGTTGGATCTCCTTAAAGTTCATGGGACTCTCAAGAGTCTTCTCCAACACCACAGATCAAAAGCATCCATTCTTCAGTGCTCAGCTTTCTTTATAGTCCAACTCTCACATCCATACATGACTACTGGAAAAACCATAGCTTTGACTAGACGAACCTTTGTTGGCAAAGTAATGTCTCTGCTTTTTAATATGCCATCTTGGTTGGTCATAGCTTTCTTCCAAGGAGCAAGGGTCTTTTAATTTCATGGCTGCAGTCACCATTTGCAGTGATTTTGGAGCCCCCCAAAATAGTCTCTCACTATTTCCATTGTTTCCCCTATCTATTTGCCATGAAGTGATGGGACCGGATGCCATGATCTTAATTTTCTGAATGTTGAGTTTTAAGCCAACTTTTTCACTCTCCTCTTTCACTTTCATCAAGAGGCTCTTTAGTTCTTCTTCACTTTCTGCCATAAGGGTGGTGTCATCTGCATGTCTGAGGTTATTGATATTTCTCCTTGCAATCTTGATTCCAGCTTGTGCTTCTTCCAGCTCAGCGTTTCTCATGATGTACTCTGCATATAAGTTAAATAAGCAGGGTGACAACATACAGCCTTGACACACTCCTTTTCCTATTTGGAACCAGTCTGTTGTTCCATGTTCAGTTGTAACTTGTTTCTTGACCTGCGTACAGATTTCTCAGGAGGCAGGTCAGGCGGTCTGGTATTATCATCTCTTGAAGAATTTTCCACAGTTTGTTGTGACCCACACAGTCAAAGGCTTTGGTGTAGTCAATAAAGCAGAAGTAGATGTTTTTCTGGAACCCTCTTGCTTTTTCAATGATCCAACAGATGTTGGAAATTTGATCTCTGGTTCCTCTGCCTTTTCTAAATCCAGCTTGAACATCTGGAAGTTCATGGTTCATGTACTGTTAAAGCCTGGCTTGGAGAATTTTAAGCATTACTTTACTAGCGTGTGAGATGAGTGCAATTGTGCAGTAGTTTAAACATCCTTTGGCATTGCCTCTCTTTGGGATTGGAATGAATACTGACCTTTTCCAGTCCTGTGGCCACTTTTGAGTTTTCCAAATTTGCTGGCATATTGAGTGCAGCACTTTCATAGCATCATCTTTTAGAATTTGAAATAGCTCAACTGGAATTCCATCACCTCCGCTAGCTTTTTCTTAGTGATTCTTCCAAAGGCCGACTTAACTTTGCATTCCAGGATGTCTGGCTCAAGGTGAGTGATCACACCATTGTTGTTATCTGGGTCATGAAGATCTTTTTTATATAGATCTTTTGTGTATTCTTGCCACCTCTTCTTAATATCTTCTGCTTCTGTTAGGTCCATACCATTTCTGCCCTTTATTGTGCCTATCTTTGCATGAAATGTTCCCTTGGTATCTCTAATTTTCTTGAAGAGGTCTCTAGTCTTTCCCATTCTATTGTTTTCCTCTGTTTCTTTGCATTGATCACAGAGGAAGGCTTTCTTATCTCTCCTTGCTCTTCTTTGGAACTCTGCATTCAAGTGGATATATCTTTCCTTTTCTCTTTTACCTTTCACTTCTCTTCTTTTCTCAGCTATTTGTAAGGGCTCCTCAGACAACCATTTTGCCTTTTGGCATTTCTTTTTCTTGGGGATGGTCTTGATCGCTGCCTCCTGTACAATGTCACAAACCTCTGCCATAGTTCTTCAGGCACTCTATCAGATCTAACCCCTTAAATCTATTTGTCACTTCCACTGTATAATCATAAGGGATTTGATTTAGGTCATACCTGAATGTTATATATTAAAATATGTTATAATTTGCATAAATATAACCCAGGTAAATGTAGGTGTTTGTGTATATTGACCAGTAACCTTGCTAAATTCATGTATTAGTTTTAGCAGTTTGCTTCTAGATTTCTTGAGATTTTGTGCTGGAGGAGGAAATGGCAACCCACTCCAGTATTCTCACCTGGAGAATTCCATGGACAGAGAAGCCTGGCAGAGTACCGTCCATGGCGTTGCAAAGAGTTGGACACGTGTATGCTATTAGAGATAAAATAGCCCTAAGGACTTTTAATGAAGCCTCTCTTATTGAAACCCTGGTGTATTGGGTTCTTGGCTATTAAAGCCAAACTCATTGTTAACCGATGCAGATGCTGGCATGCAGAGGTGAGGCTCTGAAGACACAGACCTGGCTGAGTGGGGACGCTCAGAGCTGGTTTTCATGGTGTGGAAGCATCCTGTCTCTGTCTGTGACCCAGCTCTGCCCTTTGATAGCTGTGTCCCTGGACAGACTCACTTAACCTAAAACTTGTTTTCATCATCCCAAATTTGCATAATGAAAATACTTCACTTGAAACTTTGTTTTGCAAATCAGAAGTGCGTGTACATAGCTTAGGGTGGTGACTGGCATGTGGTCCTGTCTATGAGTTGTTACTCTTCAGGAGTCAAATATCAGCTCAGGCCACTCTGCCTTTCTCAAACATGATTAAACTTGGCTTGAACCTCTGTTTCAGAGTGAAAATCTGGAGCCTGTTTGTAGTAAGCAGACTTCTAAGGTGGCCTCAATGATGCCTGCCTCTTGGTTTTCTTGCATTTCTATAACTCTGTCCCCTTGAACCTGGGCTGGACCTGGTGACTTTCTTTTTTTAAAATAGGCTCTACAAATTAATTAATTCATATAGTTAGCTACACTGGGTCTAGTTGTGGCATGGACTTAGCTGCTCAGAGGCATGTGAGATAGTGGAGGACAGGGGAACCTGGAATGCTGCAGTCCATGGTGTCACAAAGAGTCAGGCACAACTTAGCAACTGAACAACAACAACAGCAAACAATGAGAGATTTTAGTTCCCCGACCAGTGATGGAACCCACGTCCCCTGCATTGTAAGCAGTTTCTTCACCACTGGACCACCAGGGAAATCCCTGGTGACTTGTTTTTTGACTGGCAGGATATGGCAAAATGGAAGGGACATGAACTCTGTGATTCCATTACAAGAGGCTGTGATTTCTGCTAGTAGACTCCACTGCCTTTGTGGTTTGTGTGCATTGGAGAAGCACGTTACCTTGTTGGAGAGGCCCACGTGGCAGGGCTCTGAAGGCGATCTCTGGTCCGCAGTCAGAGAGAAGCTGAATAGAGGGTATGGGTTCAGAAGAGGATCTCTCTCCAGCCAAGCTTGCAGGTGAGAGAGACCCCAGTCATGGACAACACCTCCTAAGAGACCTTGATTGCAGCCTTATACAAGACCCTTCCAGGTGGCACTAGTGGTAAACAAGCTGCCTGCCAATACAAGAGATGCAAGTTCGATCCCTGGGTCGGGAAGATCCCCTGGAGAAGGAAATGGTAACCCACTCCAGTATTCTTGCCTGGGTAATCCCATGGATGGAGATGCCTGGCGAGCTACAGTCCATGGGATCTCATGACTGACCGACTAAACAACAACATTGGAGATGGTGTGGAAGTTGTAAATTAGGAGTGTGTGCTTGGGTACGTGAGTGTGCAAGCGCACATCCCCTGTTTTATTTGGCATCAAGCTCATCACTGGCCGCTCGTGGCCTGATGTTTCGACCTTATATCCAGATTAGTGAGTGGCAGGGATGGGATTCTCCTGAGGCCCCTAGACTCCAGTCCAGGGCGTTTCCTACAAGGTGTGGGAAGGGCTGCATCTGCCCATGGACCATTCGTTAGAAACGCAACTGGCCTTTGAGGGGGTGAAGAAGAATCATAGAACACACACAAAATCCCAAGCTCACCGAGTGTGGGAACCAGGGCAAGGCAGTCACCTTCTCTGCAGATGTGCTCAGAGATGAGTCACTTCCCCTCAACCCCTAGAATCCTCCACGTGTGCCGTTCCTCTTCTGCTGATGCTATCAGTTCTAACTTCAGAGGGAAAAAGAGAAGCCCGCAATGGGAGCTTGCTACAGACAGCCAGTTCACCACCTCGTTATACCTGTCCCCCTGCTCCCATCTAAGGATCTCCCTGTTTGCTAGGGGCTCTGTGTCACCCGCCTTCATGCCCACTGATGATTTTTCTGTTCTCATTTCTTCAATTTCTTTCTCTTTCTCTGAAGACTTATAAAGATTAAAATATGTTCAGTTCTCTCCTATATACAAAAGTGCTTGGTCCCACACATTCTTGTTGTTCCGTTGCTACCTCTTTGCCACCCCATGTCAGGCTTTCCCTGTCCTTCACTATCTCCCAGAGTTTGCTCAAACACATGTCCATTGAGTTGGTGATGCCATCCAACTATCTCATCCTCTGTCATCCCCTTCTCCTCCTGCCTTCCGTCTTTCCCAACATCAGGGTCTTTTCTAATAAGTTGGCCCTTCACATCAGGTGGCCAAAGTATCAGAGCTTCAGCTTCAGTGCTTCCAACGAATATTCAGGGTTGGTTTCCTTTAGGGTTGACTGGTCTGATCTCTTTGCAGTCCAAGAGTCTACTCCAACACCACAGTTCAAAAGCATCAATTCTTCTGCTCTCAGCCTTCTTTATGGTTCAACTCTCACATCCTCCTATAGACTTGTCTTTCTCTCCTCTGTCCAGAGCCAACATTTTGGAAAGAGCTGTCCAAACCCGCGGTGTCCTTTTGCTCAGGCCCCACTGGGTCCTCAGTACCCTGCAAGCTGGATTTCATCCCAACCACTTTAGTGAAACTGCAGTCCCCAAGATGACCATTAAGCTCCCTATCAATGGGCACTCTCCTGTTCCCAGCTGTATCTCAGAAGCATCTGATATCACTGTCCACTTGATCCTGAAAGTACATCTTTCCCTGATCCCATGAAACCACACGCCAGTACTTTACTGGTTTTCTTACTTCTTTTCTGACTTTGCTTTGATGGGCCTGCAACTTCTTCACTTACACTCACCCCTGAAGCGGGTTCTGTTCCAGACTCTTTACTGTTCTCACCCTACATAGTCTCCCTTAGGGTTCTCAACTTTTCCTCGTGGCTTTACTATCACCTGTCAATGACTCCCAAATCTAGGTTTTTAACACAGATTTCTTTCTTTGAAATCATCCCCTGGAAACGTCCATTTGGAAGTGCCAGAACCTTATATTCAACATGGTCAAAGTTAAACTCATCACACCCCCATACCTGGTGTTTTCTCTCTTCTTTTGGTGTTTTCTCTCTTCCTTTGGTGTTTTCTCTCTTCTTTTTATGTTTCAGCTGAGTGGCATGTGAGATCTTAGTTCCCCAAAAAGGGATTGAACCCTAGCCCCCTGCAGTAAAAGTACAGAGTCTTAACCACTGGACCACTATGGGAAGTCCCTTGTGTTTTCTCTCTTGATACATAACACCAAAAAACCACTTAGGTGTCTAAGACAGAAACTCAAACATCATTCAGACAGAAAATCCTGTGGTTCGAAACCCAGAAAGTCTCTCAAACACATCCGTCCCCATCCTTCTCCTGGACCGAGACCAGGCTACTACGTTTCTACCAGCGCTGTCACATTACTTGTCTTGAAACTGGGCTTCCTGCTTACACGCTGGTTCGTTCCCATTGATTCTTCGTGTTGCAACCTGAGTAGGCTTCCTGAAATACAATCCTGCTCACCTTAAGATTCTTTGGGGAGCGATAAATTAGGAGGTTGGGATTAACATCAATACACTACTACATATACAATAGATAAGCTTTAAAACATTTCTTAGCATAGGGCAGCTTTTCAGTGATGTTAGTTTCTGCTGCACAATGAACTGGATCAGCCATATGCGTACATACATCCCTTCCCTGCTGTCTCTCCCTTCCCCCGCATGCCACCCCTCCAGGTCACGGCACCAAGCTGCACTCCCCATGCTATACAGCAGCTTCCCAGTACCCGTCTATCTTAGACATGGCACTGGATATGCCAATAAAAAATAAAATAGTTGAGCGATAAGGACTTATTGTATGACACAGGGAACTCTACTCAATATCTTGTAATAACCTATAAAGGAAAAGAATCTGAAAATCTGTCTATATATATATACATGAGTCACTTTGCTGATTACCTGAAACTAACATGACAGTATAAATCAACCATACTTCAATTTCAAAAACAGAAATAAGAGCTGCGTAAAAAAAAGAGAGAGAGAAAAGCAGAGAGAAGAAGAAAAGAAAAAGTAAAGGCAAGACGCGGTGACAAAGTCCTTCCACAGCCTTTCACGGCCACGTGGGCCTTTTTCATTCTTCAGCCTCTGTCTTTGCGCGTTGTGGCCCCTTTTGTTCACAGTTTAACCCACTGCCCCCAGACTGGCTACCCACTGGCCCATTAAACCCACAGGTGTGTTTTATTTGGCACACACAATATTTTTGTTAAGTTGAGCCGACATGTAAAACTAGAGAATTTCTCATAAAAGTCCAGGTTTCCAGATTCTTTTAAAAATTGGAATATACATTAACACCCCCCCTCCCCCATTCCTGTGTGGCCACAGCCTGTTACCCCTTTTGGCCGAGGCGTGAGTGGTCTAGTTCCTACGGTCTCCACTCCCCGGGGCCTCCACGACAGTAAGTGGCCACTGCTGTCTTAAGCATACTGTCTCCTCTGTCTGCGAAACCCTCACTCTCTTCTCTTTGCCACCTCCAGCTTTTCCTTGGGTCTCATCTGTTTTTAAAATGATTTTTTAATGTTTATTTATTTATGGTTGCCCTGGGTCTTTGTTGCTGAGTGCAGGCTTTCCCTAGTTGCGGTGAGCAGCGGCTACTCTCTAATTGTGGTGCGCTGGTTTCCCATGACGGTGGCGTCCCTTGTTGTGGAGGCCAGGCACGTAGGCACACGGGCTTCAGTAATTCCAGCACAGAGCTCAGTTGTTGTGGCGCATAGGCTTGGCTGCTCCATGGCATGTGAAGTCTTTCAGGGCCAAGGATGGAACCTGTGTCCGCTGCACTGACAGGTGGATTTCTATCCACTGGACAGGATGGGATTTCCTATCCAGGGAAGTCCCTGGGGTCTCATCTGAATCATTACTTCCTCATAGAAATCTTCCTTGAGCCCTATGGTCCTATTTAAGCGCTCCCAGGACCTGAAAGCTAAGTCTCTCTCCTCTGCTGGGGGACCTAGTATTGCCCACAAAAGGAAGAGAGGTGGGCTGGGAGGCAGTGAGTAACTGGGCAACTCATGAGGAACATGGGCCTCTCCACTAACGCTCATGACCACACCACTTCCCCGAGCAGAGGGTGACCTACCCAGCCCTCTCAGTGGGATATGGTTTTCTAGATCTTATTGAAAATGGCTTTCTGGGCCATTTTGTCCTATATTTGTCCAGCCTGGGTTTGCCCTGTATTTCTGGATGCCATCCTTATTTACCTTGTGATATAGCGAAGTAAGTCACTAGCTGTTGGCTGATGTATGCCTACAAGTTCAAAAAAAGCTACATGGAGTCCCGCTAGGAGCAAGAGATGTGTAAATAAACAAGACATAGTTCTTACCTTGAGAAGAATGTAGGATCCAGTGGGGAAGACATACACAAAGGCAGCTCAGTAAAGTGTGACTGGCTTTGATAAAGGTGTGCTTGCAGGTACAATCGGGGTGTGGTCGCAGAAGTGACGTTTCTGTTCAAGTTATCAGGAAGTACTCGGAGGAAGGGAGGTATGAACTGTATCTTGTGGGACAGGTGAACTCAGCACAATACAAAGCTCGGAAGAAAAGCCATGAGCAGAGGTTGCATGAGGCCATCCTAATTCCATACGCTGAAAGTACTTATGGAAATAGGATTTCCAAATAAAGTTCCAATACTTTGGCCGCCTGATGCGAAGAGCCAACTCATTGGAAAAGACCCTGCTGCTGGGAAAAATTGAAGGCAGGAGGAGAAGGGGATGACAGAGGATGAGATGGTTGGATGGTATCACCGACTTGATGGACATGAGTTTGAGCAAACTCTGGGAGATGGTGAAGGACAGGGAGGCCTGGTATGCTGCAGTCCATGGGGTCACGAAGGGTTAGACAGAATGAGCAACTGAAGTGAACTAACTGATGCTCCGTGGTAAAGAGTCTGCCTGCCAAACAGGAGATGCAGGTTCAGTCCCAGGTCCAGGAAGATCCCCTGGGGAAGGAAATGGCAACATACTCCAGTATTCATGCTTGGAGAATCCCATGGACCGAGGAGCCTGATGGGCTGCAGTCCATGGGGTTGCAAATAGTCAGAGAGGATTTAGCGAGTAAAGCACCGCCACCACTGTGTGCTGACTTTTTAGAATTATGGGGACGAATCAGATGTGGAAGGACTTAGCAGTCTTTCAAGAACTGAACAAATGCAAGATACATCACTCTCCTCCTAACTAAAATAAAATGTTTTGTTCATCAACACATGGCAACAAGCAAACTTGAGACTATCGAGCACTGGGCTGGATGCTGAGCGACAGGGAGAGCTCAGACTGCAGTGCTCTCGAGTGGCTTAGAAGGCAGACGCTGACAAGTACATGTGACATGTTTACTTACTATACGTACATATAATTGTATAATGTATCCAGTGTGTGTTCTATGTTAATATCTATGTTTATACATTATAAATAGTAACTTAACTGGAAAGTGTTTACATAGAAGGACACGGGTTACCAGCACCTAGAACATTTTCCTTCATTCATTTATTGAACAAATATGTAGCTATTAGGCGGGCTTCCCAGGTGGCTCAGTGGTAAAGAACTGACCTGCCAAAGCAGGAGACTCAGGTTCGATCCCCAGCTAAGGAAGACCCCCTGGAGAAGGGAATGGCTACCTGCCCTAGTATTCTTGCCTGGGAAATCCCATGGACATAAGAGCCTGGAAGGCTATTGTCCATGGGGTCACAAAGAGTCGGACATGACTGAATGACTGACGTAGCTGCTGGGTGCTAGACCCACTCTGGGGCTGCAAGAAAGGGGAATGAGACTGGCAAAGCCAATTCATTTGGGGAGCTCCAATCTTAGGGACTCTGTGGAGAGGTGACTGCGCTGCTCAGATAACAAACAAATAAACAAACAAAATCGAGCCAGATAATGACAAATGCTCGGAAGGAAATAAACAGCGATTTATTTCCTGGAGAGGGCAAGTTTCCATGGTGTGGTTGGAGGAGGCTCCTTCAACAGAGATCTTAAGGGTGAGGCGTCCACAGGATGAATGGTGGCCATGGTGGGTGTGGAGGGGTAGAGGGCACTCGAGGTGGGGTGACAGATGTGATCGGCTGGCACGAAGCACACCTAGACAGAGCAAAGAGGTCTCTGCAAACTTCTTAGACGGCGAGACCCCAGAGGTCCCCGGCTTCGCTCCACAGCCCAGGTAGGGCCCACCCTCAGGAGTTTCTGAGGACGGGCAGGGAGGGAGCAGCCACCCCTGAGAAAGGTGCTTCAGGGCTGGCAGCCCACCTGCTAGGGGCTGCGGGCTGGGTGACAGTCTGGAAACGGAAAGGGACTTTTCCCTTCTGCCCTTTCCAAGCCTCGCCCCTCCCACCATCTGCTCCTGTCCCCTCCCCCAGAAGTGTACACGAGTGCGCCACTTTTCCATGAGGCACTTGTATGTAAGCCAAGAATTCTGGAGGGTTGGAAACCCTGAAGACCCCCCAGGGTAGTAAGCCCCAGTGCAGGAAGAAGGCATGTGGAGACCATGCACTCTTTGAGGGCAGGAGGAAAGAAAGGGGTGCAGCCAGCAACCCCCATGCAGTCAGCCGGAGAGCGGGAGACTGGGGGTCTGAAGAGGGGCACTCCTGGTCCTATCTGTCCCATCCCATCTCTCACTGGCACCTTGAAGTTCAGAAGCTTCTGCTGTGACCTCTGCTAATGCCATGAGGAGGAAATGAGGGAGAACACGAAGGGCTTTCATCTTAATTCATTTTTTCTGATCAGGTTGGGGCTGGAGTGAGCTGGGGGTGTGTGTGTGTGTGTGTGTGTGTGTGTGTGTGTTCCTGCACAGCTGCACCCTGTGCAGTGAGTGTGTGTAGCCCTGTGCATGAGATTCCAGTGGAGGGGATGTTTCACATAAAGTGTACGTCTAGCCAAGTCCATTTCCTCCCCAGTCTGTCCCTTTCTCAGAAACGCAGCATCCTCCCTTCCAACTCAAAGCCCCTGGTTGTCCACAGCAGGGCTTGGACATGGAGAGAGGGGTGCAGGGGGCAGGCCTGGGTAGGAGAACTGGGCACCCCTGGGCTTGGATGCCTGGCTGATGAAGTCATATCCTCTCCCTCCCACTCCTCTGCAGATGAAAGGCCAGGGAGACTGAGATGTCTGTGGAGTGGGAAGGGCCTGGCTGGGCAGGGCTGGTGTTATCGATGTGGGGTATGTGCTTGTTTGGGCTCACCTTTAGCTCCCCTGGGAAGGAGGTCCAGATGCTGGGCCCTGGGCACGTGGATGGAAAGGCAGGGCTGGAGGCAGAGAGAGGAGGGAGGCTGGGGAGGGTACGCAGGGCTGGTGGGGACCTCGGGGAAGTGGAGGACCTCGGAGGAGAGGCGGGAAGGCTGAAGCAGAGGGGCGGGCTTCCTTCTGCATCCACGCTCAGTGCCCAGCCCGCAAACAGCAACTGCTATCAGGGTACTGGGGCCAGGGAAAAGGATGACAAGCGTGATGCACGTGGTGGAGGTAAACGCTCACTTGGAAAGGGTGTGAAAGCCAGGGAAAGAGCGAGGAACTCAGGAGGGGAATGGACAGTGCTTGGCACCCGAGTGTGACTTGAAGCCAGGCAGGCTCCCAGATCAGATCCCGGAAGACAGCTCTGGGGAGGCACAGCCCTGGGGTAGGGGACCCAGGCAGGACCTGGGCGCCCCTCTGAGATCATTTAGAACATAATCTTGAAGATAATCCATTAAGCATCGGGAATGTCTCATCATAACTTTAAGTGGTTGTAGCCTGTAAACAATATACCTTCTGCCATGTAGACATTTCTTTGACGCTGAAATGTGCGATAACACTCTGAAGTGTCTCAAGGAGAATCTAGCTACTTGATACGAATCATCATTTACTTTAAAATGTCCATGTATAAGCTCTTAAGAGTTGAGAGTTTTACAGGGTTCCCTTTTCTCCTTGAACTCCACAGAAGTTTATCTGGGCATGATTATTTTTATGACTGAAAATGTTCTAGCGATTGTCCTGTTTTATCTCTCTGCCACATATAAATCGAAGTGAATTTTTTTCTATGATTTTAGATAATGCAGTTCTCCCTGGGTTCGAAAATCTGGGGAAGCTCAAATCCCTCCCATAAAACGGCCTGCCGTTTTTGTTGTTCAGTCGCTCATTCGTGTCCGACTCTTTCCGACCCCATGGATTGCAATACACCAGGCTCCCCTGTCCTCAGCATCTCCCGGAGTCTGCTCAAACTCATGTCCATCGAGTTGGTGATGCCATCCAACCGTCTCATCCTCTGCTGTCCTCTTATCCTCCCACCTTCAATCTTTCCTAGCCTTAGGGTCTTTTCTAATAAGTCAGCTCTTCACTTCAGGTGGCCAAAGTATTGGAACTTCAGTTTCAGCATCAGTTCTTCCAATGAATATATAGGACTGATTTCCTTTCCAAAAGTCCCTTCACCAAGATAAAGCTGTGATCCTGGTATTTCCTGACAATCTATGGCACAGCTTCCTTGTACATTACGTTATCTCTAATTACTTATAATAATACTTAGTACAAAGTAATGCATCTGTTGTTGGTTAGTCACTAAGTCATTTGTGACCCCATGGACTGTAGCCCACCAGGCTCCTCTGTCTATGGGATTGATGGGGAGTGGGTTGCCATTTCCTTCTACAGGGGATCTTCCCGACCCAGGGATCGAACCCGGGTCTCCCGCATCTTCTGCCTTGGCAGGTGGATGCTCTACCACTGAGCCACCTGGGAAGACCAAGTTATCTATAAATTATATGTACATAGTAGAAAATGCTATGTAAGTGTTTGCACATGAGTGGAAATTTCAAGTTTTGCTTTGGGGACTTTACTGGAATTGTTCTTCTGAATATTTTCTGTCTG
The DNA here is from genome assembly GCF_001704415.2 of Capra hircus. Classification (NCBI taxonomy): domain Eukaryota; kingdom Metazoa; phylum Chordata; class Mammalia; order Artiodactyla; family Bovidae; genus Capra; species Capra hircus. The sequence continues at coordinate 104,785,840 of NC_030812.1, forward strand.
CGGTGGGTGGAAGCTGCTTGTGGAGGTGGAGGATCTGGAGATGGACAACTTTCAGGGGATCCATGCCCATGTGCTCTGTGGAAACCTGCATAGACCCTGAAGGACCAAAGCCCCAGGACTGCATGAATAGAGATGCTCGGGTTCCACACCGACACCTGCCTGTGCTTGCGGCCTCGCTCGGCCCTGGCTTCTCTGTGTCTGGTCTCCTCTTTTCCTCTTGGTGATTGGTGCATGCGAGGCTCCTGCTCTCTCTGCCTGGATCCCCTCGGTCACCTGGGGCTGCTGCTTTCCCCCTTCCCACCCTTCCCCAGAGTTCTCAAATCCTTCCCCTCCTCTCCAGCTCCACTGCCTTTGCTCCGGTTCAGAGCCTCGTGTCTCTCACCTGAGCCACATCACAACGGCCCAGCTGAGCCCGCCGACTCCATCGCATCCCTCCTCCACAATGCCATGTGGTGGTTTGGCTAAAAGGCAAAGCTGACCACGCAGCTCCCTCGGGTAAAGCCCTTCATGGCTCCCAGTGCCCGTGAGATAGAGTGTAAATTCCTTACTCTGGTGTATGGGGAGTCTGCCTGCCTTTCGTGTCTAATTTCTCATCTTTCCTGTATGTTCCAGCGTGTGTCTCTGTGATGGGAAGTGGGACTTCCCATGGTGATTTCTACATCTTACAGAGGCATGTGCCCTGAATAGACCCCGCTGTAGGCTTGCAGAGTCAGTGCTCAGCTACACAGTGTCATTTGAGGGAGGAAGGAAAATCTTGCCACTCATTCAAGCTGGCTAACATTGCGACATTCAACTTTGATTCCTTTGCTTTCAGGTCTTACTCTCATCAGTCACCTTCTTCTAAAATGTATGTATCCCTGAGGAAGATAACTGGTATCTTCACTAATACGGTACCTCAGAGGGGATTAATTGAACTGTTGCCCAGACTTGTTTTTTACCCAGACAACTAGCTGAAAGAAGGAGAGGGATGCAGTAAAGAGAGGAAAAAATAATTTTGGAATGCGGCGGGCTGTCTGGAGTAGGTGGTCCCGGATGGGGTGGCATGCTTGTCAGCAAGAATGTGCACCGGGGAGGGTAACGCAGTCCTAAGAGGGGCTTAGCCAAAGGTGGTCCCTCCCTGGCATGTGTCCCCTCTGCTTTCTGGGTCTGGTTACCTCGGCAACATGAGAAGTGGGCGGGACTTCCCTGGTGGTCCAGGGGTTAGTACGCCACGCTTCCAATGCTGGGGGCACAGATTCAACCCCTGGTTGGGGTGCTAGGATTCCACATGCTACGGAGCAACTAAGCCTTCGTGCCACAACAAAAGATACCGCCTGCCTCAACTGAGACCCAGTGCAACCAAAAATAAGTGAGAATTCTGGTCACAAGTAACAGACAGGAGATTATATCCAGCCTTTTTTCTGTCCTGCAGGCTGAAAGTAAGACTGTATATCCTGAAAGAGAATATCTCTTCACTGGTTTCCACTGCAGAGCAGGACTGGGGACAGGCTAGGCAAGCTGCTGTCAGGGATGACATTCTGGAAGAGGCATTCCAACATCAATGATCTAGAACAAAACAGAATGTTGTTTGTTTCAGTAACAATACCTCTTAGGGAGAGCAGAAAGTGTGGGTAGAATTCTTCGATAAGCCTCTTGGGGGATATTTGTGTCAGTGAATCCCCAGAGGACATATCCAAGCAACAACTGAATAATCTGCCTTCAAAGATCATAGCTACTATAGACTACTCAGTTCTTTGTGGTTTGTGCAAGTATGGGGCCAGAGGTGAATCGCAGAGTGATGGACAACATCTTATTTTCCCAGCTTTATTGAGATATAATTGACACATAGCGTCCGTGTTGTTCTGATACATTAAAAAACTGCAAAATAATTCCCATCATACCACTAGCTAACCCTTCTATCATGTCACATAATTACCATTTCTTTTTCATGGTGAGAACATTTACAGTTTACTCTCTTAGCAACTTTCAAATGCATACTGTAGTATGAGTAACTATTATACTTATGCTGTATGTGAGATTCCCAGAACTTTAGTCTTATAACGGAAAGTTTGTATCTGTTGACCAACATCTTCCAGCGTCCTTCACCCACCAGTTCTTGGTAACCACCCCTTTATTCTATTTCTAAGAGTTTGGTTCTTTGAGACTCCACACCAAAGTGATATCATCTGGTATTTGTCTTGCTCTGTGTTAGACAGTATCTTTAATGTTTCCCGCCTTCATGCCCCCTAGAAAGCACCTAGGGTCTCTAAACAAATGCTGAATACCTTTTAGAGAAAATGTGGCCTTACCTGTTCTTGTAAGCATTTTAGAGCAGAGTCTAGCCTGTGGTAGGGAGGTCTGGAGCCGGGAGGACTCAATTCTCAGGCAGTTATTAATAAGCTAATTTGGCATGTGTTCAATCATGCCATCTACTGTGGTTTCATGAGTAATCCAGGCAGAATTTTGATACCATCTCTTACAGTCAGAAATTTGTCTCTTGGTTTAGAAAAAGTGCAGGAAAAGGGGAGTGTTAAATGTTTGGTCCTAGGGCTATATTTGTCTCCTAGGGTTATCGTTAACAAGTGACCACAAACTGATGGGTTTAACATGACAGAAATGTATTCTTTCACAGTTCTAGAGGTCAGAAGTCTGAAATTAAAGTGTTGGCAGGGCCTTGCTCCCTGCGAGGGCCCTAGGGAAGGGCCATTCCTGCTTCTCCTGGTTTCTTCTGCTGGCTCCTGGGGTTCCTTGGTTTCTGGCAGTGTAACTCCAGCCTTTGCTTCCATCTCCACATGGTTTTCTTCCTTTGGCCTCTTTTTCTGCATCTCAAATTTCCCTCTCCTTTTTCTTATAAGAACATTGTTCACTAGGTTTAGGGAATACTGTAAATCTCAGACCTTGATTTAATTACATTCACAAAGACCCAATTTCCGAACAAGATCACTTTCATAAGTACTGGGGGCTAAGAAGTGAAGTGAAGTCGCTCAGTCGTGACTGACTCTTTGTGACCCCATGGACTGAAGCCTACCAGGCTCCTCCCTCCATGAGATTTTCCAGGCAATAGTACTGGAGTGGGTTGCCATTTCCTTCTCCAGGGGATCAGGGATCGAACCCAGGTCTCCCGCATTCCAGGCAGACGCTTTAACCTCTGAGCCACCAGGGAAGCTAAGACTTGGTTATATCATTTTGGGGTGCACTCTTCAACCCAGTGTGCTCCCCCAAACCCTAACATCTCATTAAAGAGCAGAGAACATTGAAAAATAAATAATAATAACCATCATTTGTGGAGCACTCGACCTGTGTGGATGGGGGCTTTGGGCATGGCCAGGAGGCAAGGTGTCAGGTTTGTCAACTGCGCCCCTTGGGGTGGGAGTGGGGGTTGACCTTGGCAATTGGTCACAGTGCTAACATGATGTTATATAGTTGGCCTTGATGACTTTTAAAAAAGTAACCTTTTATCGACATGCAGATATTGCAGTTGGATGTTGGATGAAATTTTAGTAACTGGACACTCTTTATGTAACCAGCACCTGGACGAGACAGAGGACATTACCAACAGCACATAAACCCCCTCATACCGCTTAATGATCACCCAGCTACCATCCTGACCATTAACAGCATAAAGAGTCTTGGGTTTGCTTTGTAATTCACATACATTTATATGAATACAATCATAACAGTAGAAACAGTATGTTCTTTCCCACAACATGAAGAGCTTTTTATGAGATCATCCACATGGTTGTGAGTAGTCACATATTATTCATTTTCACTGCTTCATAATGAAACTGATTTTTAAAATTTTTTTTGTTTATTCTGGGCTGCGCTGGGTCCTCCTTGCTGCACGAGCCTCTCCCTAGTTGTGGAGAGCAGGGGCTGCTCTCTACTTGCGCTGCTCGGCCTTCTCTTTGCAGCGGCTTCTCCGGCTGCAAAGCGCAGGCTCCAGGCCACTCGGGCTTCAGTAGCAGTGGCTCCCAGGCACGTGGGATCTTCCTGGATCAGGGATCGAACCGGTGTCTCCTGCACTGGCAGGCAGCCGAGCCACCAGGGAAGCCCCTGAAATCGAGCTTTTCACAGGGATGCCCTGGCTGGGAGAGTTAAGCATCAGGAAGCGGGGGCCGTGCGGGACTCTTCCCTTAGCCGGTCATGGCACCCAGAGGCTCCTTGGCCATTTTACAGGGATGGAGGCAGGCTGGGGACCCTAGCAAGTGAGGTGGCTTAAGAGGCAGAAGCAGCGAGGATTTGGTGAAAAGGAGGCATTAGGGAAGATTAAGGAGGCAAGGGTTTGATTAAAGGGAATTGAGAGCATTTCATGGGGGCTTTGATGCAAAGGAGCAGGACATTTTTAGTGTGGTCTTCGGGAAGTTCTCTGAGCTAGGATGCCCAGGACTTTAAGCTGATATTCTTTCTGTTTCACAGAATAGGGTGAGTTTTGAGTTTTAGAGTGTTAGTGGTCAGTAACTGTAGACGGCATAAGGTAAATTACCCCCCAGTTTTGTACTTAAAAATTTTTTTTAATTGCTTTAAATTGTCTTCAGAAGCAAGAGAGAAAACTACTAAGGAACTAGATTTTAATTCCTGTAAATTGCCCACAGGTTCAAGAGAAACCCCCAAATGTGATTTCAAAGTGGTTCCAGATTTGTTACTGATATACTCTGACTACGGCTCTGAACCTCAGACACCCCGCCTGTGGCTTCCTTTTACAGAAAAATAGTAGATTTTATTTAAAAAAAATAATAAAAGGAATGAAGTCTTTTATCATAAAGAGAATCTGTGTTCTAAGTTTATGGAAGAGAAATACATCAATATTATTGAAAATATAATATTGATTGTTCTTGTGGGGGAAATTGAAGTGGCAGACATATTTTTAAAAATATTTTTTATTGAACTATAGTAATAGATTGGGCTTCCCTGGTTGCTCAGGTAGTAAAGATGATACATTATACAATGTTGACAAACCTAGTTTAGGTGGGTCTAGAACAGAAATGGTGTTCGAATTCCAGTAAGATTAAGCAGCAGAGAAAAGAAGCAACATTTTTCAGAAAGCAGACTGCAATGGCTTTCCCAGGGGTAGCCAAGATCCAGGAAAATCTGAGAAGTGTCTGTCCTTTTAGATCTGCTGGGAGGAGGGCCGCAGTGTGAGCGTACATCGTAAGAACAATTGGCAACAGCCCCTTAAAGGATGGGACAAAAAAAAGCTTTGGATAAAGCTATCCAAAGGAGATGCGTTGGCGTGGGAAGAGGGAGGGAGGTTCAAAAGAGAGAGAGACATATGCATACCTATGGCTGATTCATGTTGTTGTATGGCAGAAACCAACACAATGGTGTAAGTAATTATCCTCTAATTAAAAATACATAAATTAATTGAACTTTTTTGGACAGTGAAAGACTAGAAAGATCAGTGTGAAATGCTAAAAAAGAAAAAAAAGAAAAAACATTTCATGAACTTTGTGACCCAGGAAATACCTCTGTCTAAGAGAACACCTGAGACATTCATGGAATTTGGTCTCAGAAGGAAAACACAGGACCAATGGGACGGATGACAGAACAGCCGGGCAGGACAAGCTCAGAACAAGCCCAGACTCGAGGAGACACAGGACTGATGGGAGAAGACCTCTGTGTGGGATTTTCCAGCTTAGTAAGATTTGTCTAAACAGCGGTTTGCTTTGAACAGACCCAGAATGAATGATTTCGTATCTCCCATCATGGGAAATCCCATAAGAAAAGACCCTGGAGGATTGTGTTCAGAAAACAATTCTTGGAAAACACAAGAAAGGGCGGGCTCTATATGAAATAAAGGGCCAACTTAAAAAAAAAAGCAGGTTCAACTGATAACAAAGCTGAGCTTGCCTGAAAGAAGCCAGGGACAGTTGAGGGGAAGAAAGCACAGGTGAAATATCTGATCCCTGCAGGAAAAGATTTGAGGGAAAGCAATCATTTTCAAAGGGTGGATATTTTAAAAAGGTCTACAAAGAAGAGCATCTTGGGAAGTGCACGGGAGCAGAACCATCAGTCCGGCTTTGGTTCAGGATTGTGCCTGAGTGATTCTCCAGCTGGAACACAAGGGGGATGAGGGAAGAAAGCCACCCTCTTTAGGGGACAGTCTGAGGTCTCAGCAAGGATGCCCTGTGGCGGGATGCCTTCAGGAGGGGGCGGAGGTGCCCGAGGAGGCACCGGAGCCCGGAAAAATGGACATTCAGAGAGTCTGACTTCTAGCTGGGAAAGGAAGGCGCCTCAAAGAAGAAGACCTGGTTACTGGAGCCAGCATCACTGCAGACTGCTAACTTACATGAAAACAGTGGGGGCTTCCCAGGTGGTTCAGTGCGGAGAATCCATCTGCCAATGTGGGGGATCTGGGTTCTATCCTTGGATCGGGAAGATCCCCTGGAGAAGGGAATGGTAACCCACTCCAGTTTTCTTGCCTGGAGAATCCCATGGACAGAGGAGTCTGGTGGGCTACAGTCCATGGGGTCACACAGAGTCAGACACAACTGAGCGACTAAACAGCAACAACAGCATGAAGACAATGACATCTCAGAGCCTGCTGTCTCAGAGGGGAGACCCTGTGCATGGCCCCCTGCCCCTTATATGGCACTGGCACAGTGGTAAAAGGAGGGGAGATTTGACCCTGTTGGGTTTAAGTGGACCCAGACCCCTGTCTTCCATTGCCTGACTAGCATCTTGGCAGAATAGAAATGGCTTTCTTGATCCACATCTTCTTTCCTCCCTTGCTTGAGTTTCTCTCTTGGTCTTTGCAGCATCACCCACAGAGCCTAGGGGAATATACTCTTGCTCATATATCTGCCCTGAGAGCTGGGGATTTCCAGAGTTTGCAGATGGTACATCATTCATCTGTTGGGTTCAACACATTAGCTTTTAGGGTGTTTTTAAGCTGAGTCTCGTGAAAGACTTGGTGCTCTCAGCACCCCTTATAAGGTGCTGAAGGGTCCACGCCTCTCCCCACTAGAGATGGTCCAGGCAGTAACCCCAGCTCCATCCAGACCCTCAGAGCCCCTTCAGCTATGGCTGAGCAGGATCAGAAATTCACCATGGGAATGAATTTATATTCAAGCTTGAGGCTTCTCTGTGTTGGAATTTTAGGGAATATTTTTATATTGCCATTTAGTGGTTCACTCACTAAGTCATGTCCGACTTTTTGTGATCCCATGGACTGCAGCATGCCAGGTTCCTCTGTCCTCTGCTATCTCCTGGAGTTTGCTCAAATTTATGTCCTTTGAGTCAATGATGCTATCTATCTAACCATCTTATCCTCTGCTGCCCTTTTCTTTTGCCTTCACTCGTTCCCAGCATCAAGGTCTTTCCAATGAGTTGGCTCTTTGCATTCAGGTGGCCAAAGTATTGCAGTATATTGTCATTTGCTTTCACAGTAAATCTGATGAGCTCTATCATGCTGTTTGGCGCTTCATAATCTGAGGTGGAAAATGGGATAGGGAGTCAGTTTTCCAGCTTAGGTACTGAGTGGCCTTGAAGTCAATTGAAATGTCTGATCCTGTTTTGTTTCTGATCTTCAGGCAACCAAATCTGCTTTGCCCAGCTGTGGTTCTAGGAGGCTGCCCAAAGGACCAGTAGTTGATATTGTGAAAATTCCACTTGATGGCGGGGGCAAGATCAAACAGACCTGGAAGGACACACAGCTCCTACTCACCATAAGCTCAGTGGTTTAGTTCAGCCAGTTCAGTGAGCCAGGAGTTGGGAATGTTAGCTGGGAGCCCATGGAAGTGGCACCTTCCTGCTCCAAACCCCGCCCACCTCTGTGAGGGACCGAGCTGATTGGCTACTCTGGAGGAAGGAGCTGAGTGTGATGCTTGGTTCTTCCGCCTTTTCTGTCTCTGCTTGCTAGGGGACAATATTTCTTCTGTTCTCCTCCTGTTTTACCTGCACAGAACCTGCAGCTGCAACGCTCAGTGACTGTAGATTGTGTGGATTCAGTCAGTCAGGCTGAAGGTGGGTATTAGCAAGCATGCGTGTAGAAAACATCCAGCACCAGCTCTCCAAGAGTTTTACTAGGCAGCATTTTTTCTTTAATATTTACTTTAGTTTTTTAAATTTTTGGCTGGGTCTTTGTTGCTGTTCTTGGGCTTTCTCTAGCTGTGCATGGCCTTCTCATTGCAGCGGCTTCTCTTGTTGCAGAGCGCGGGCTCTAGGGTGCATGGGCTGCAATAGCTGTGGCACATGGGCTTAGGTGCCCTGTGGCATGTGGGATCTTCCTGGACCATGGACTGAACCCGTGTCCCCTGCATTGGCAGGTGAATTCTTAACCACTGGACCACCTGGGAAGTCCTATTAGATAGTATTTTGATCTTTGTTAGAGATACTCAATTCCTCCCTAAGACAACATTTATAAACAGTTTCTTGTGTATCCAAAGAGGTACCCCACTTGTAAACTATGTGTGTGTGTGTCTTTGTGTGATTTTTTTTCTCCCCTAGCTTGACTTGAACTGTGCCTGACATGAATGGAGTGCTCAGTTAGTGTCAACTGTTGTCGATTCCAGAAACCTGAGAGTTTTCCTCCATACATATCTCTCTTTCAGTCGAGCATCCTATCCATGGCCAAGTCCTGTGGGTTTTCCCTCCTCAGCATCTCTCAAATCTACTCCTTCTTTTGCTCTCCCCTGCCATCATCCCGAGTGGTCTTCATCTCCCCTGGACCTATGGGGCTTTCTCTTTCCATGCTGCATCCGGGAGCCAGAGTGGCTATTCTAAATCTCAGCCCCTAAAAGCAGAGACATCACTTTGCCAACAAAGGTCTGTCTAGTCAAAGCTGTGGTTTTTCCAGTAGTCATGTATGGATGTGAGAGTCGGACCATAAAGAAAGCTGAGCACTGAAGAATTGATGGTTTTGAACTGTGGTGCTGGGGAAAACTTTTGTGAGTCCTTTGGACAGTAAGGAGATAAACCAGTCAATCCTAAAAGAAATCAGTCCTGAATATTAATTGGAAGGACTGATGCTGAAGTTGAAGCTCCAATACTTTGGCCCCTTCATTTGAAGGGCCAACTCATTGGAAAAGACCCTGATGCTGGGAAAAATTGAGGGCAGGAGGAGAAGGGGTGACAGATGATGAGATGGTTGGATGGCATCACTGACTCAATGGACATGAATTTGAGCAAACTCTGGGGGACAGTGAAGGACAGGAAAACCTGGCGTGCTACAGTCCACTGGGTTGCAAAGAGCTGGACACGACTGAGCCACTGAACAACAAATTATGTCACTATCAGCCTAAGACATTCCAGAACTTCCCCACATTTGGTCACGGAACACACTTGAGTCTACCTCCTTCCCATCTCTCAGAAGACCTGCCTCCACTTTGCATCCCTACCGCTGACTCCTCAGACCCTCATTTTTCAGCTTGACTCTGGTGCTGATCCTGTAGCTAACTGCCCACCTGCAGCCTCACACTCTCCTAGCTCGCTCTCTCTCTCACAGAGAAAGAAAGACTTTTTAAAACTCACTAAACCAAACATGTGATTCAGCTACTTGAGCCCTGTCAATGGCTTCTCACCTACAGTGTCGACGTCAGCCTGGAGTCAGGCATCTGGGTCCCCCGCCCACTCTGGGATTTGGACCCTGCTTCTCTCTCTCCAGATTTACATCTTGCCCAGCTCTGTCTCATGTGCAAACCCTTTTTCTTCAGCCACTCGGAACACCCTGTTCTTCCGCGGTACCCAGGCTGTTGCACATGGATGCTTCTGCTGCAGCTACTTCCTTGACCTGTCCTGCCCACCCTGTTCTGGCTGGGAAGCACCTACTCATCTCTCGAGAATCACTTCTCCTAAATGACCAAGAATAGTCGAAAATTACATAACGGTGGCTTCCAGTGGGTTTCTGTATTTGCTTTCTGGACAATATGTCTTCCGATAGTCTTTGATTAGCTGTCTCAACCATGAGACTATGATGACTTTTTAGGAAAGAATCAGGTTTATTCCCGTGCCCCACGCTAAGTTTTGAATAATAAAGTAAATAATAATAAGAATGAATGATAACCCGTAGAAGAGAAGAGGATAAATGTTCATGAGTCCTTGCTGATATAAATAATTGAGTAAAGTATATACACAAAGGGAGAAAAAAGGAACATTTCCTTTTCACAAGAGAGTTCCAATTGATAAATGTAGAAGAAATGAGAGAGGGGGGAAAAAGGACAATTTGGCAACGCTCCATTAATGATTGTGGCAAGTATGTCTCATGGGTGGATGCTGAATGTGGGATGTGAAAATAGATGGAAAACAGAATATCTGCAGAGTCTCAAACTATCTTCTCACAAGAGATCTACTCATCACAAAAGAAAAATGATAATAGTGGAGAAGCCTAGTGGACATCACCTCAACCAAGTGGCCGCAGTTAACCTCACCAGGATTGAGAACCAGCAACATCTCAAAGCCCCTGATATGATACACTGAGCAGGGCATAGAGTCCCATCTGTGAGATTCTTGCCAAAATTAACAGTCTTCATCAAATCATGAGAAACCACTGGACAAATCCAGACAGAGGGGCATTTTACAAAATCACCAGCCAATACTTTTCAAACTGCCAAGGTCATAAAACAAACAAACAAGTAAAAAACAAACAAACAGAAAACAGGAAAGAAAAGAAAGGAAAAGACTAAGAACAATGTACCAGATTGAAGGCGATTAAGGCAACTAAATATAACTAAATAGGATGTAGAATCCAGGATTGGACCCTGGTCCTAAAAAAAAAAAAAAGATCTGAGTAAATCAAATTGGTGAAGTTTGAATAAGGCCTATAATTAGCTGATAGCATTATATCAAAGTAAACTTCCTGGTTATGGTCACTGAACCATGGTTATTTAAGCTGTCAACGGTTGAGAGCACTAGGGGTAGGGTGGAAGGGAACCCTGCACTATTTTTGCAGTATTTATAAGTCTTAAATGATTTCAAAGTGGAAAATTTTAAAAAGAAAGAAGGAAAAAGAATTTCTCAAGCACCCCTTGAGATGGTAGCATTGATCCCATCCTTCTCCATGCCTGTCTCCACCTCTCCCACCATGCTTTCTCATAGCATTTATAACCCTTTGTCATACTTCCTCGCTTCCTTATTGGTCTACCTCCAAGTTCTTTTATGCAGGATATTATTTTTCATCTTTGAGTCTTCAGTGCCTGTGACAAGTGATAAATACTTGTAAGACACTCACAAATTCATTCATCCCTTCATCCAACAGTTTTGATGTGCCAGATTTCATGCCAGGGCCATGAAACTCAGTGGTGGATTTTGTCCAAGTGGCTCCCAGTCCAGGGTGGAGTCAGAACAACTCAGAGGGGACTCTCGGGGAGTGTGGTGGGCGGTGTGATGGAGCGAATGAAGGCTGCCATGCTGGTCCATGACTGGCGACACCAGGAAGAGCTTTCCCGAGGAAGAGACAGTTAAGGGCATAACTAAAAGGTTGGTCAAGAACTGTACAGCCAGAGACTTCCCCAGTGGTCCAGTGGGTAAGACTCTGTGCTCCCAATGCAGGGGACCCAGTTTCCACCTCTGGTCAGGGAACTAGAGCCCGCATGTCACACCTAAAGCGTTCTTGTGCTGCAACTAAGATATGAGGCAGCCAGATAAATAAATACATAATTAAAAAAAAAAAGAATTATGCAGCCAAAAAGGGAAGGAGAAAGAATGTTCCAGGCAGAGCGCTCAAAAAGGCACATCCAAAGTCCACAGGGGAAAGAGAACAGAGAATCTGGGACACTGCACCCTGGCTGCAGGGTCCATAGCAAGGCGAGGCATGGCCAGAAGTGCCACTGAGCAGGCATCAGGGCTGGGTCAAGCAGGGGCTGATGAGTCAGGAGAGAGGGTTTGCTCTGTGAGAGGGTGACCCCAGGAGGTTTCTCTTGTAGAAGAAGCGCTCGGGGTGTACATGGAGAATGATGGGGGCACAGCCTGGAGACAGCAGACTGGCCAGAAGGCAATTTCAGTGGCTGATCGGAGATGCACAGCAAGGGGAGAGAATGAAAAGCTCCTGGGGTGGGCGGCTGGAGGAGGGATATGATTTCAGAGGAGGAAAGAAAAAGATGAACAGCAATGGCTTGGCAGGTACTAAGCAGGGACATCCTGCCAGCAGCTATGCTGAAAACAAGTGTCTCTCGCCTTCTAATCTCTTCCCTGCATCTCCAAACTCCTATTTTCAAAAGAGAGAGTCAGCTGTCTATACTGGCTCCAATCAGCTATGACCTTGGTGTTTACATTGGTGTGCCTAGGAGGGTCAGCGTTCTGGGGTTTCAGTGAGGTTCCCTGGATGTATCCCTTCCATGGGGGAGGTGGGAGTGGGTCCTTGGAAATGGAGGTTTATGTAGGAAAGGCCTCTAAGTGGGGTGACCAGGAAGAGTCAGACGGACCCAGCTGATGCTCAGAGGAGAGACATGGTCTTAGGTACTCACATCTCGGCATCCAGAGCATCCACATGAGTGAGACCCGGGAAGCTGCTGGCATCACTTAGAGAGGGTGTAGGGAGAGCGGTCATCAGAGAGAAGCCACCTGATGGATGGTCAAGGAAGGGCGTCAACCGGTGCAAGGTCCCGCGGAAGGGGGCCAAAGGAGAAATGGACTGGGAGGGAACGCACTCATGCTGCAGACCCTGGAGGGAGCAGAATCAGGGCAGGGATGGAAGAATCCTTGTGAGACAAGAGGGGCCCTGGCTTTCAGCGTGTTGAGCAGGAAGGAGGAAGGAGTGGGCGGGGCTGCAGGTGAGGCGGGGGAGGGGCCCCCTGAATGTGGGAGGTGGGGAGACAGCTTGCAGGAGGTTCCACACAGGTTTGAAAAATCTGCTGTGGAGAAAGGGGTCAAGGAAACTGAGAAACGAAAAAGAAATCTCCGAGCTGAGGTTGGAGATCCCAAATCTGAAGCGAGCCCGGTTTCGGTGTGCTGTGACCTGCTTCTGGAGGGGGAACAGAGACTCTGACCAGGGCTGGCTGAGTCTGGGTTTGCAGGTGGGTGTGGGGGCCCCCAGGCTTCTCCACGGAACCCCCAGGGGCCTCACAGGCCCACCGCTCCTGCAGCTGTGACGTTGACTCACCTGCCCACTTTGTGCCGAATGTCTGCCCCCTCAGCCTTCTGTCCTGTGTTGACAGAGGGTTCCTGCCTGCTCTTCAGGATGGAAGTCTCTCTGTGAAAGCTGCCCACCTCCAGCAGAGCCCCTCAGCGCCCTGCAGGGACCTTAAGGACACTCTGAAGCTCTTCCTGCCTCCTGATTCATGCAGTGAAGGTGACCCTCCACCTCCAGCAGCCCAGGGCCCTGGGTCCCCTCTGGTTCTCTGCCCTGGAAGCCCATCGGCCCAGACACTGGGTCTCCAACCACCTGAGTGAGCGCACTGATCCTGGGCTGCCTATAATACGCATGCCTTTGGGAGTTGGATGGTGGATGGTGGGAAGCCGGTCTGTCCACCTTTATAGCCATCCTCCTACAGGCACTCTGAGACTCACCTTGTCAAACTCTCTCATTTCATAGGTGTGTGCCTGCTCAGTTGTGGCTGACTCTTTTGTGACCCCAGGGACAGTAACCCTCCAGGCTCCTCTTTCCATGGAATTTTCCAGGCAAGAATACAGGAGCCGGTGGCCATTTCCTCCTCCAACGGATATTCCCTATCTGGGGATCAAACCCACATCTCCTGCTCTGACAGGTGGATTCTTTACCACTGTGCCACCAGGGAAAACCCTCATTTCGTAGGTTAAGGAACCTGAAATGAAGGTCTTGAAAGCTTAAGCACTATCTCAAGTGATGCAACTGCTTTAAAAAAAAATAGAAGTATACTTGATTTACAGTGTTGCAGGTGTACAGCAAAGTGATTCACGGATATCATATAGACCTATTTTTTTTGGCCACCTGATTTATTGGAAAAGACCCAGATGCTGGGAAAGATTGAAGGCAGGAGGAGAAGGTGATGATGGAGGATGAGATGGTTGGATGGCATCACTGACTCGATGGACATGAGTTTGAGCAAGCTCTTGGAGTTGGTGAAGGACAGGGAAGCCTGGTGTGCTGCAGTCCATGGAGTTGCAAAGAGTTGGACACGACTGAGCGACTGAACAGAGCTGATTCTTTTTCAGATTCCTCCCTGTTATAGGTTATTACAAAATATTGAATATAGTTCCCTGTGCTATATGACAGGTCCTTGTTGTTGATCTATTTTATTGAGTCTATCAATATATAGTATGTAATAGCGTGTATCTGCTTATCCCAAACCCCTAATTTATCCCTGACCCTTTTCCCCCTTTTTGTAACCATAAGTTTGTTTTCTATGTCTGTGAGTTTATTTCTGTTTTGACTACAATCTTTTAAAAATTCACAGATGTTTTTGAGCAATTTTAAGCTTACAGAAAAATTGAGGGGAAAGTACAAAAATTCTCATATACCCCACCACTCCCTCCTCCAGTTTCCCCAGTTATTAACATCTTAACTTACCGTGGTGCGTTTCTTATAATTGATGAGCCAGTATTGATACCTTCTCAAATAACACACAGTTCACAGTAAGGTTCACTCTTCCTGTTGTTCATTCTATGGGCTCTATATGTGTAATGACCTATTTCTCCCATTACAGGATCAAACAAAATAGTTTCACTGCCCTAACAACCCTTGAGTTCTACCTATTTATTCTTGCCTTGGTCACTGGCAACTACCGATCTTTTAACCATCTCTGTAGTTTTGCCTTTTCCAGAATGTCTAAATAGACAATATCATATTGTGTATCCTTTTCAGATTGGTTTCTTTCACTTAACAATATACTTTTGAGGTTTCTCACGTCTTTTCATGGCTTGATAACTGATTTGTTATAAGCCTGGAGGGTTATAGCCCATGGGGTTGCAGAGTCGGCCAGGACTGAGTGACTGAGCATGCACACAAGATATACATACAAAAATGTCCAAACTGTAAGCTGTAAATGTAATAAATGCCTTTATGTCTATACTTAATTTATATGTTCTGAGTCTGATGTGCCCACTTTATAAATGAACTTAATTTTTACAAGGTGCATACCTTCAGGTAACCAGCCTTGATTCTGATATCAAGGCAAAATATCACCAGCAACCCCTTGAAGCTGCCTTCATGCCCTCCCAGAGAATGTCAGAAGCGCTGGTTACGACCCCACTGACTTCTCATAGCAGGGGTTCCTTTGGCCTGTTTGGGACTCAGCCTCAGTTGCATCAGATAGAACCTATTGTCTTTGGTATCTGCCTTCACTTGCTCCAGAGTTCCTTTGTGAGATGCATCCACATTGTTGAGAAAGCAATTGGGTCTTCATTCTGCTTCTCTTTTAAATTCCATAAGGCACACAAGCGATGGATGGTGAGTGTGCGTGCGTGTGTGTGTGTGTGTGTGTGTGTGTGTATGTGTATGTACACGTCTATGTTCTGTGTATTCCTTGCCCTACTGTGGACCTCCATCTTTCTGACCCATTGGATTCACCCTAAATTTCAACTTCTTCCAAGTCTCAGATGGCTTAACTGAGACAGACAAAACCTCCGCACTCTGAGCTTGCTGATGAGCCCAAGGGCCAGCCCTACCCGTGATCCCAGATCGCATTCACCCTCAGAGGCATCAAGGACACAGAGAGCGATGCTTCACCCCAGGGCTGGGGATGCAGGCACTCTCCCCTTCCCTTGGAGCTGCGGGCTGTGACAGGGAAAGCTTGGTAAAGGAAGAGGAGGAGGTTATAAAGCACAATGGAGGAGCAACTCTGAGGCTTTGAGGCTGTGGATTTTAGAGATGTTTTAGGTGTTTGGGACCCAGAGGCTTTGGGCCTGTGGGACCTGAGGATTTTTCCTGTTCCATCCCCACATCATCCTGAAGTGGGGGCACCCAAAGTTCATCATCTCCACTTAATGTTTAAAATGAGATGCCCATTATGATGCCCATTACGTCTGCTTGGCTGGGAAGAAACCAGGTGATCTTAAATGCCTTGCGTTAAGAGCGTAGTTCCAGCATCACCTTGTCTGGTCCTAGTAACACAGGCGAAAGATCTCCAGCTCGCTTTAGTACACATGGTGTCCAGGTGAACAAGGGTCCGAAAGAGACTCTGCTGGCAACTGGCAGGGGCCGTGAAGTAGCAGCACCCACCCCAAAGAGCTCTCAGTGTTGAATGGGGCCCCTGCCAGAGTGGGTGGCGGGGATGAGCCCTGGTGTGTCGTCTTGTATCTCTCCTCCAAGGATCTGCTCAGCTCCCTGCAAGATCCCTCGCTTGTATCCTTCTAGGGGCAGTCGCCTGCTCCAGACTCCAGTAACTTTTTTGAAAGAGAATCACCCTAAAGTGCCCCATGGTTCTCCCCAGCTCAGCTCTGCCCATCCAGCCTGTATTCACAGCTACCCCCCTCTTTGTTAGCATGCTCTGGGCTTGTCACCCCTACTGTCTCCCTGGGGGTCCCACAAACCACCCCTCCTCCACAGAGTACCCCCTCTCCTCCAGCCAGAGCGACCCTTTTCTTCTCAGTCTCCCTGAAATGCTGTTGGCCTTGCCCGGCAGGAGTGGGAGGCTTCTGCCTTGGGGTGGACCCTCAGTACACAAGGCGGGCTCTTTCCCCAGAGTCTTGAAAAGTTCCCAGAGACTAAACTAGGGCCTAAACTAGGGCCTGTCCCAGAAGAAGCATTCAGACTTGGGGACCAGATTTTGTACCCTAAGACTTGACAGGGCCTTGGGGATCTCTGAGGATGTGTCTGGGTGTGGGTATTTAAGTTCAAGAGGGTTTACTTTCCCCTGCTGAGTGCTTTGTTTTTTAAATTCCAGTTGTGTTAACATTACCATCTATTTTTAAAACTACTGATTTATTACTAGACAAGGCCCCTGACATCTAAGGAGTTAGGATCTGGATTTTAGGGGTGCACATAAAGCACATATACTCGGGGGACAGAGAGAGGCACAGATTAAGTCAGGAAGATCCCCTGGAGGAGGAAATGGCAACCCACTCCAGTATTCCTGCCTGGAGAATCCCATGGACAGAGGAGCCTGGCAGGCTGCAATCCATGGGGTTGCAAAGAGTTGGCATGATTTAGAGACTAAATGACAACAATTGTCAGCATCCCAGGGCTTGCAGCAAGGATGAGTTGGTGGGTACTCCGACTCAGGAAAGATAACCTTCCTTCATTCACATACACATCTCTTTCAAGGCAATTCTCGAGTTCCTACTATGTGTCCATCATGGTGATGGAAGCTGAGACTGGAAAACAAACATGATTTTGTCCTCCAAGTCTCTATCAATATAACAGAACAAATGAAGGGTTAAAACCAAAGTTCACATGGTGAGCCATAGAGCTCCAAGAATAGAAACCCCTAAGCTCCAATACTTTGGCCATCTGATGCAAAGAGCTGACTCACTGGAAAAGACCTTGATGCTGGGACAGATTGAAGGCAAAAGGAGAAGTGGGCAGCAGAGGATGAGATGGTTGGATAGCATCACCGACTCAACGGACGTGAATTTGAGCAAACTCCAGGAGACAGTGAAGGACAGGGAAGTCTGGTATGCTGCCATTTATGAGACTGCAAAGAGTCGAACATGACTTAGCGACCGAACAACAGCAGGAAAGCTAGGCTAGGGAACCAGGGAGGGTTTTCTGGAGGAGGTGATGTCTGAGTTGCATCTGGACAGAAATGAGTCACTTATATTTTCATGGCAGCTTCCAGTTTACAGATCGCTTTCACATGCCTTATCTTGCATAGTTTTCTCCACAGCCTTTGGAAGTTGCCCTGAGATGAAATATTATCCCACTTTTACATGTTACACATGGAAGGAGGGGCCAGCAGTGCTCAGGGGGTTGAGTGCACTGTCCAGAGTCACACACACACACACACCACCCCCTCGGATGGCCGTCCTCCTGCTTCCTGGTTTGGGCTCTTTCAGCTCACAACCAGGTGGCCTGCACCCTCCACCCCCTCCACGCCTGCTGAACACAGCTGAAGATGGCAACTTTCTGATAATCCCAGACAGGCTTCCTGGAACCAGTGTGGGGGAGCTGGGGCGGCCCGCAGGGGGGGACACTCAGAATAGCCTGGGGGCCTCACCCAAGACTCCACCCCCAGGAAATCCCCTGGTCTGTGGCCCCTCCGAAGGCGCCCTGACCATCTGCCCCTGCACCCAGAGCCAGGGCCACTCACAGCAACTTCCTGCATCCTTCTCTCGCTCATCCCCAAGTTGGATGATGGGCGGTAGGGGGCTTCGGGGTGGAAAGTCCACTAATGGCTGTGGCCTTTTCTTCTGGGGAATTCCACCCTTGCCCCCATGGCCCTTTACAGCCATCAAAATATGCTTGGTTTCTGTAAAATTAGGAAGTCATTGTCACCTGTCACTCAGAGTAATCAGAGCTCTGTTCCCCTTTAAGTCGTGTTAGTCGCTCAGTCGTGTCCTCCTTTTTGTGACCCCATGGACTATAGCTCACCAGGCTCCGCTGTGCATGGAATTGTCCAGGCAAGAGTACTGGAGTGGGTTGCCATGCCCTTCTCCAGGGGATCTTCCTGACCCAGGGATTGAACCCTGGTCTCCTGCATAGCAGACAGATTCTTTACCATCTGAGTCACCAGGGAAGCCCCTTCTGCTCCCCTCATGTCTTCATTTCCCCCCTCCTTCTCCTCCCTACCTAGGCCCCAGGAGCCATCATCAAGGTTTATCATTAAAGACTTTGTTAATTCCAATCTCTGGATGGGGAGGGAGTATCTGAATTCTTTTTATCATGTTTTAATTAGCTGTTAAATACATGAGCAATGGGCTTCTCTGGTGGTCCAGCTATAAAGAATCCACCTGTCAACTAAGAGCCATGGGTTCAGTCCCTGGTCTGGGAGGACTGCACATGCAGCTGAGCAACGAAGCCTGTGTGCCGCAACCACTGAACTCGCGCCCTAGAACTTGGGAGCTGCCACTACTGCAGCCCACATGCTCTCGAGCCCGTGCTCCACAACACGAGAAGCCACCACAATGATACACTTGTGCCCCGCAACGAGAGAATAAGCCCTGCTCGTTGCAACTAGAGAAGAGCCCAAGCAACAGTGAAGAGCCAGCATAGCCATAAATAAATACATTAATTAATTTTATAAAAAGCTCCCGCACACTGCAACTAAAACCTGAAGCTGCCAAAACAGAGAGAAAGAGGTTTCCCTTTAACTTACAGACATATGTAATACATGTACCCATAGGGGGTAAAAGGTGTTGTTTTGAAGGTTATCCCCCCATTCCATGAATAGATCACACCGCATATATTGTTCTACAAATTGCTTTTCTTTTCTTTTTTTTTTTTTTCACTTACTCTGCTATGGGGATTTTCCCCGCATAGCTCTACATTTAAAAAATTTTAACCGCAGCTTAGTATGTGGGTATGATCGTTCTACAGTTTCACATATAGTTAAAGATCAGTAGTATTAAGTTACCACAAGGTTCTGTGCTGTAACATAGCCTGAGCATTCCTGAAAACCCTTGCATTCTGCAAAGCTGTGCACTAAAATAATAGGTTAAAAACAATAGAGTAGGACTGACCTGCACAATGTGCGTAACTTGGGAATAGAACCCAGAGTGGTGATGGATGTTTCAGGAGCAACCTGGACAGCTAGGTCATGTGCTCGCATATCCAAGGTTGCCTCCGGGGATGTTAGAACTCTCCAGCAACATTGGTGCCTGCAGGTGATGAGCGGTGCAGGTGGAGGTGAACTCCCAGCCAGGTGGACACAGGGGAAGTGCAACCTGCTTCCTGGGATGGGTCTCTCTGGGGACCAAACCGCAGGTGCAGGCACGCTTTTCAAATCTCTCAAAATAGACCTGAAAGGGCTCTTGTCTTAGCTGAAGTCGAGTTAAGGGTCTTTTCCTTTCTGGCTGAGGGTTACCATGCTACATCTGTTGTTCCAGCTCTCCCAGTCAGAAAGAACTCCATCGAAACCAACTAGCTTCTCTTTACAACCTCAAGGGCTCCTCTTGATCGGGTGTAGGGGAGCTCTTTGGTACTATAAAAGTATTCGTTATAGAAGGAAAGGTGGCAGGAAGATGGCTGGAACATAGTAGTTGCTCGAGAAGCGTTTATAAAGGACAGGAGGGAGGGAAGGAGAGAAGAAAGAAAGGGAAGAAGGAATGAGAGAGGAGGGAGGGAGGTTAGGATGCAAGACTAATTTAAGGAAACTACTAGTAAACACCGTCAGTTAAGCGCACGCCTGCATCACATCATCAGGTTCATTAGCTCCTAAATGAGGACCCATGATGGATGTCTGAAGGTCCTCGAAGACGCTTTTGCTGGTGTGACGGAGAGCAGAGACTATGTAGGCGGGCCTCCCGGGTGGCACTAGTAGGAAAGAACCCGTCTGCCAGTGCAGAAGACATAAGAGACGCAGGTTCAATCCCTGGGTCAGGACGAGCCTCTGGAGGAGGGCATGGCAACCCACTCCTGTATTCTTTTCTGGAGAATCCCGTGGACAGAGGAGACTTGAAAGCTGTGGTCCATAAGGTCAAAAAGAGCTGGACAGGACTGAAGAGACTCAGCATACACGATGTGAGTAGAAAACATGCCTTGAATAAACAATAAGGACCTACCGAATAGCACAGTGAACTAAATTTAATATCTTACAATAACCTGTAATGGAAAAGAATATGAATATGTATGTACAACTGAATCACTTTGCTGTACACTCGAAGCTAGTGCAGCACTGTGAATCAACTCCACTGCAATAGAAAAAGGAAAACATTCTTTGAAGGGGCATCTTTATTCTTAGATTGCTTTACTTTTTGTTTCTTGAAGATCTTTTCATTGTGAAACAATAATCATAGCAAACAGTCTTTCTACATCTGTGCCTCCCTAAATTCACATTCTTATTTGGCAAAATGCTGAGTCGTCGGCTTTTTATTGGTCATCAAATTTGGAGGTGAAGTGCTAGTTTATCAAGTGTAAAAAGTCTGGGAACCCCTGAATGTTAGGCCATCCTTGATCTCTAGATAAAATGGTCCCTAAACCATACTTTGCCAACAAAGGTCTGTCTAGTCAAAGCTATGGTTTTTCCAGTAGTCATGTATGGATGTGAGAGTTGGACCATAAAGAAAGCTGAGCGCTGAAGAATTGATGCTTTTGAACTATGGTGTTGGAGAAGACTAGAGAGTCCCTTGGACCACAAGGAGATCCAACCAGTCAATCCTAAAGGAAATCAGTCTTGAATATTCAGTGGAAGGACTGATGCTGATGCTGAAGCTCCAATACTTTGGCCACCTGATGTGAAGAACTGACTCACTGGAAAAGACCCAGATGCTGGGAAAGACTGAAGGCAGGGGCAGAAGGGGATGGCAGAAGATGAGATGGTTGGATGGCATCACTGGCTCGATGGCCATGAGTATGAGCAAGCTCCAGAAGTTGGTGACGGACAGGGAAGCCTGGCGTGCTGCAGTCCATGGGGCCGCAAAGAGTCTGACACAAGTGAGCAACTGAACTGAAAGCACACTGGGAAAAGCAGTGACTGGTCTACTCTTCAGGTCCTCGGACATTCTGGCTTCATGACGTAACTGGCATAATGCGGTCCACTCAGACTTCTCTCTGTTCTAGAAAGAGTTACATTAAATCTTGTTTGAACTTCATGCTGTGGAAGTTTCCTTCAAGCATAGCTTATTTTTCACAATGTAAATAGGGGAAACTTGGAGGATGGAGGCCCAGAGGGTTAAGGGGACTTCAGAGCCCCCACACGACCCCCTGATCACCCAGCCATCTCCCTGGGACTCTCTTCTGGTCCCCTGAGACTGGCGTTAAAGTCCCTTCACCCACGTGGAAGTGAGGACTGGGCAGATTAAAGAGGCTGAACCGAGGCTTGGGGAATGAGTGCTCCTGGACTCAAAGCTCTTCCCCAGTGGTTAGGACCAACTGCACCTACCCAGATTTCTCTGTGGTGAAAGGAAATCAAGTCAGGCAGGGGTTCCACAAGATGCTGCAGCCCTGGACACTGGTCCGATGGTCCTGACCACCACCTCTGGGTCTGGACCATCCTTGGCAGTAGACAGAGCCTGACCCTGGAAGGCTCCTGGGCTCATGTCAGCAGTGGTGGTCTAATCAGGTCACCTGCTCTGAGTTTTGAGGGGACCCACCTATTGATGGAGGAGGCCACCTGCAGAATCTTTAAGTTGCTTCCAGCTTTTATGCCTCACTCCTAAGTCCACCATAATAAAAGGCAACCATGCAGAGACAGACTCTGAACAAATCCAGTTGCAAAGTCCCAGGCATGGAGAGGGAGATGGAGAGAGGGAGAGAGAGAAAAATCACCTTTAAATATTTATTAACTTTTATTTATAATAGCCAGGACGTGGAAGCAACCTAAATGTTCATCGACAAAGGAACGGATAAAGAAAAGGTGGTACGTATACACAATGGAGTATTACTCAGCCATGAAAAAGGAATGCAATTGGATCATTTGTAGAGACGTGGATGAACCTAGAGCCTGTTATACAGGGTGAAGGAAGTCAGAAAGAGAAATACAAATGTATATTAACGCACAGGACATCTAGAAAAATGGTACTGATAAACCTACTTGCTGGGCAGGAATAGAAACACAGATGTAGAGTACAGATTTGCGGACACAGAGGGAAAGGAGAGGGTGGGATGAACTGAGAGTAGCACCTACGTATTTACACTATCACGTGTTAGATAGTTGGCTAGAGGCAAGTTGCTGGGGAGCACAGGAAGCCCAGCTTAGTGCTCGGCAATGACCTAGAGGGATGGGATGGGACGGGTGGGGAGGAGGCACAAAAGGGAGGGAGGAGTGTGCACGCATACAGCTGATTCAGTTTGTTGTACAGGAGGGACTGGCATAGCACTGCAGAGCAACTATACCCCAATTTTAAAAAAGATATTTACCCAGTTTAAAAGCAAAGAGCTGAACAACAGGGCATTACCATTTGGGGTAAGGAGTATACAAAGCAATGGGGCTTCCCAGGTGGCTCCTTGGTAAAGAATCTTCCTGCAATGCAGGAGACACAGGCTTGATTCCTGGGTCAGGACGATACCCTGGAGGAGGGTGTGACAACCCACTTCAGTATTCTTGCTAGAGCATCCGTGGACCGAGGAGCCTGGTGGGCTTCAGTCTCAGTCAGACACGACTGAAGCGACTGAGCATGCGCGCACGCATACAGAGCAATATTGATGAACATTAGAATGTACATGCAGCAGTATCTAGAGGATGATATAAAAGAACTGGTTGATCCTGGTGGCCTTGAGGAAGGGACTGTGCTGGCACACGGAAGTGGAGGGGAGGCTCTTCATTGGCATAAACTTTTGTAATACAAATTTCGAAGTAACTGGATTTTCAAAATGAGCTTAGAGAAACATCCTGGCTCAGCCATTTAGTAACTACCGGTCTTTTGGCGAGTGACCTAACTTCCAGTTTTAGTTCCTCATCTAGAAAATGAAAATAATAACCCCATAATGTTATGGGTGGGGATTAAATGAGAAAATGATGTATAAAGAGCTCAGTGCCATATCTGGGGAGTCAGAAGGCTGCACCAAGATGTGGAGGATTCGGCTCCATGTCTGGAAGCTCACACTCGGGTTGGGAAGTCAGTCTCAGCTGGGAGGGTGCCCCTGTGCACAGGGAATGCGGTGACCGGGGGGCATCCCCCACTTTATCTCGTTTCCTCCTCGTCGCAGCCTGGAGCCGGGCAGGGGTAGCATGGGGAGCAGAGCCAAGTTGAAGTTCACACCTCCGGACTGCAGGGCAAGAAGGGGATTCAGGCCTTACAACTGCTTTGACTTGTGTGGGTCATGTTCCCCTTGAGCGGAGGCCATTTTCCATCAGCCACTGGGTTAAGGGGAGGACAGAGGCTCTGCCTCATCTGCCCTGTCCTTTCAGGCTGGTAGGACTTGTCGGCAGGTATCCTGGAGGCAGGCGGACCGTAGCCCAGGATGCGGTGGAGGAGTAATTCTGTGTGGCTTCATCATTTGAAAACAGCTCAGGCCTCCTCTCGCTCCCTCTCCCCCAACCCATGTGCATTTCGCTCCCGAGGCCCCTCCTAACTCCTGTGTCCATGCTGGGTGGAGCGACTTAGGCAGCTTTCTCAAGTTTAGAGGAAGGAGGTCAAATTAATCAGAGTATTTGGATCCGAGGACTCTGAGCTGCAGGGATGCAAAAGGTCATTTAACCCCTGGGTCCCCACTATTTTGGAGAAGGAAGTGGGGGTCTGGAGGGCAGAGTAGGGGCATCAGGGTCGTACACCACTTTGTGCAGCGCTGAGACTCCGCCCCAAATCTTCTGACTCTAGGACAAGCGGCAGTGGAGGTTCTTGAGTTTTTATTTATTTATTTATTTTGGCTGTGCTGGGTCTTTGTTGCTGTGTGGGTTTTTCTCGACTTGCGGCAAGCAAGGGCTACTCTCTAGTTGCGATGCATGGGCTTCTCATTGAGACGGCTTCTCTTGTTTCGGAGCACAGGCTCTAGGCAAGCCGGCTTCAGTAGCTGCAGCACATGGGCTCAGCAGTTGCGGCTCCCAGGCTCTAAAGCACAGGTTCAGTAGTTGTGGCACACGGGCCTCATTGCTCCACAGCATGTGGGATCTTCCCTGACCAGGGATCGAACCCGTGTCTCCTGCATTGGCAGATGGATTCTATACCACTGAGCCACCGGGGAAGCCCAGTTCTTGAGCTTTTTAGCTGCAGAAAAATACAGCACAGAGTGTTTAATGAGGATTGATTTGTGTCTCTGCATGGGTGCAGGGGTGGGGGGATCCGGGGTGGAAGAAACAAACACATACTGGGAGCGAGATGAGTACAGGGAGCTGAAACTCCTGAGATTCAGAGAGGTGAGCATCCCTCTCCCCATTGCACAGATGACAAAACCGAGGTTCAGAGAGCTCGCATCAGCTTCCAGAGGTCTCATGGCTGGTCCGAGACAGAACCAGGATACGAATTCAATCCTTTTGCTTTAAAGCCTAATGCGCTTTCCACAACAATAAAGCTTGAAGTCAGGAACAGGGCATAAAGTTTTTCATTCTAGTCTCCTGGCAGGCTTTGCAGTGACATCAGCATGTGGTCAGTGTTGTAGGACCAACAGGGTGAGTCAGTCTGAAAGTCCTGGGGACCACCATCGAAATCCCCTTAGCAGTGGATGCCTGGGGTTCCTGGACAAGTGACATGAAGAACCTGTTCTCAGAATTAAATGAGTCAGTGTGATGAGGATGTGGTCAGGACTACTCGCCCTGGTCACAGTCAGCACCCTCCGGGGCCAGAGCCATGCCGTCCAGGTCACAGACACCTGATCGGAGGATTAGTGGCCACGCCGAGCCCTGGCTCCTCTCAGGTGGCTTGAAAGAACCTCTGTCCCATAGCAATTTCTGCGTGGGATGGTGCATTGTGATCCAACTGCACTCTTTCTCTTGGGAACTCGGAAGGAGTGGCTGCTGTGTCCAGAGCCGCGAGGAGCGAGTCGTCACGGTGAGTCCCCAGGACCTGACCGCATAGGACTGTGCTTCAGAGGAATCGGTGCTCAGCGCTGCTGTCTGGTTCTTCTAGAACTTCTCCACTTCCTCGTAAGTCCTCACACACCCACGGCTCCTTCAAGGAGCACTCTTTGCTTTGGGGTTCTGGTCACGCCAGCTGGAGCCTTGTATTCCCTGTGGCCATAGAGAGTCCCCGCACTTCTGAGAAACACCCAGAATATCTACATGCTCCTATACCCATGCGGTGGTCTCGGTACCCCAGCCTCATGCTTCTCAGCTCATATTTTGCTGGGATAAAGCAAAGCGGGACAAGGAATTGAGGATATACACGAAGGAGTCGTCATCAGGACTAACTAGAGGATTTAAGGCAGGTAAGAAAGGGAGAGGCGGTGAGGCCAGTGAGAATGAGGGTCTGGGAATCCAAGATGGTTGGAACTGAGGTTCCAGAGGGGCAAAGAATGAAAGCGTGGAATGCAAGTAATAGATTATGGTGGAATTGAAATTATTGGCAAAATGAGGTCTAGTGTATGAGTACGGGACTAAGTGGCTGGAGTGGGTAGAGGACAAGATTGTTGGAAAGGAGGTGCTCAGGGAACCATGTTCGCTGCACAGTACACCTCCAGAATGGAGGAATATGCCCGATGCCTGGAGAAAATGACCGCGATCCAGGAATTACCATTACGAGGAAGTGACAGCGTGAACCAGCCCGACAGGTGGGTGTGAGCACATGTCCCTGGGACAGTCCTCTTCTGACATCTGATTTTAAGATAGATTGTTGGAAGAGGCGTGAACTTATGAGTTACGTCCCCTGCATGATATGAGGATGCAGTCTCTTTAATTGTTCACGCTGCTATCCCACTAGCTTTGCTCTTATGGGCTTCTTTTGGAGGCAAGGTTTGTTTGTTTTGGCCATGCTGGGTCTTCACTGTGGCACCCAGCTTAGTCCCTCTATGGCATGCGGGAGCATGTTCCCCATCTAGGAATTGAACCTGCCTCTCCCATACTGGAAGGTTGATTCTTCCACTGGGCCACCAGGAAAGTCCTGGTTTGTTTGTTTGACAATTGTAGGAGGAAAGAAGAGATGAGGTTATTCAATAAAAAGCTGTCACCATCCCTGTTCCTGCTCGATAATATACTGGAATTAAATATATTCCATGACAGAGAAAAAACACCCGTTTTTTAACGTGGATCTTAAAATAAATATGAAAAAAATAAAAATAAAATAAATATGTAAGAGCCTGGGGTGAGAAGGCGTCTGTGTGTGCTTATCCCTGGGACATAATGAGATGCAGGTAGAGGAGAGTGAAGTGGGAGATGGGCATTTGTGAGGGAGACGCAGGAGGATCCAGGTGGAGGCGAGCACCGGGAAGCTGAGGCCCAGGAAATTGGTTCTGCTAGATGGGCCAGGCTCACAGATCTCTTAGGAAGTTCTTCCTGCTCCCTGGTTAGCAGATCACTGGTGGTAGGTTGCTTGCTCTCTGTCTCTCTTCCCCACACTACCTCCTAGCTGGGTGAACTTGGGTACGTTTATACAACCTCCTGGAGCCTCGGGGAGCAGCGTTCATTCAGGGGCAATCCCACTGCACACACTGACTCCCCTATGTGCGGTGTGTGTTAGGCCCTCAGTCGTGTCCAACTCTTTATGATCCCATGGACTGTAGCCCGTTAAGCTCCTCTGTCCATGGGATTCTCCAGGCAAGAAAACTGGAGTGGGCTGCCCTTCCCTTCTCCAGGAACTACCCTATAGCATTTTAAAAAATCTGAACTATTAATGGAGGTGGTTTTTGGAGGATTGCATTATAGGCAACCTGTCCTTTGCTCCTGCAGTGCTTGAGTTTTTGCTATAAGAATGTATCATATTGTTCTCATATGCATGCTAGTATATGCATGAACATGTATACTTATTTTTGTACTTTTATTTTTATTTACTCTTTTGAGTGAACAATTTTTATTGAATCCCTGAAAGATTAAAAAGGACCAAATGGTGAGTTTGGGTACCATAACAGAAAACCTCACCGAACTGTACCATTATTCACAGGAGTGAACAAACCCCAACTTGACAAAATTCAAGTTCTTATATAATTGTTACAGTGAATGTAAATGAACTAACCATTTTATCATAACCTTGCTTTGTGCAGTTGCTCAGTCCTGTCTGACTCTTTGTGACCCCATGAACTGTAGCCCGCCAGGCTCCTCTGTCCACGGGATTTCCCAGGCAAGAATACTGAGAGGGTTGCCATTTCCTCCTCCAGGGGATCTTCCTGACCCAGGGATTGACTCTGCGCCTCCTACATCTCCTGCATTGCAGGTGGATTTTTTTTTTTACTATGCTACCTGGGAAACCACAACTCTTCTTTAATCATATGAAAAAGAGGGAATTTTATTTTTGTATTTTTGAAAGTTCTGTTTCTGTTTTTGACTTAAGTAGTACCAGCTTGCTGTTGGGACAGCATAGTTTGAAGATCATTACATAATGGCCATGATATGTGTCCGATACACATCTTTAAATGGAAGAATGGCTTCTCATTTGGTAAAGAGAATCCAAGCATAGAAAGGAGTCAGGATGGATAAGGAATCTGCGTGTCTGCTCTGTGAGGAGGGGTGTCTCCCCTATCACACCCCAGCCTCTGAGTCCTGCATGGGCAGAAGTGGGTATTGGGGTACAGTGCTCAGCGGAGTTGGGGTTCGGGCAGGGAAGGGAAAGGCAGTACGGGGCCTCCAAGCTTGGAGCAGCTTCGCTGAGATCAGCACTCGCTTGGGGAAGTGGGCGGTTTGAGTTTTACTTTCAGTTTTCACTCCAAGTCATTTCAGGATGAAACTCATTTAACGGTCAGATCTCTCAGCCAGATTTCTCAGCAAACCTGGGCTCCACCCTAGCCCAGGTTGTTCAACTTGAGCTTGAGGGTGGAGCTGGGAGGAAAGCAGTGGGCATGAGGCCAACTGCACAGAATTCCATCCTCTGCAGATCGGAGATTCTCCCCTGGGTACCAGTGCCTGTGGGTGATGGTGGGCAGGCATCTTCCTCCGTCCTCTACTCATGCGTGTGTGCTTAGTCACTCAGTTGTGTCCGACTCTTTGTGATTCCATGGTCCGTAGCCCGCCAGGCCCCTCTGTCCATGGAATTTCCCAGGCAAGAATACTGGAGTGGGTTGCCATTCCCTTCTCCAGGGGATCTTCCTGACCCAAGGATTGAACTCACGTCTCCTGTGTCTCCTGCATTGCAGATGGCTTGTTTACCCACTGAGCCATCGGGAAAACCCTGTCCTTAAACATGGACATCCAAAAAGGAGCTCTAGGCCATCATTAGCAGCCAGCGTGTGCTAGGCTGGCACTGTGTCTGCAAAGCTGATAAGACACCATCCTAGCCCAGGGGAACTCACAGGGTAGAGGGGAAGTAGGAAGGGAGAAAAGGTTGGGATACAGCGGGATGACAGCAGCCCTCCTGGTGGCCGCTCTGTGCCAGGCACCTTCAGTTCAGTTCAGTCGCTCAGTCTTACGTACGTTATTTTCACTGTCCTTACTATGACTCAAAGGCAAGGCTTCGCAAAATTTGAGCTATGGACCTCCCATCAAAATACAGGTTCCTAGGCCACATTCTGAGCCAATGGGTCAGAATTTACTGGAGTTGGGTTGGGCGTCTTCATTCTTTTTATTTTTAAAAAACAAAAATATTAGACTTTTAATGAAAAAAATTAAAATTTTTTATTTAAATTTTTTAACTTTTTTTTTTAACATTTTTAATTGAAAAAAATTTTAGGCTGCACCACGCAGTGTATGGGGTCTTATGCCACGTTCCCTGACCAGGGATTGAACCCATGCCCCATGCATTGGGAGCATGGAGCTTTTACCACTAGACTGCCAGGGAAGTCCCTGGGCATCTTAATTTTTAACAAACATCTTGAATAACTCATGTATTTCAAAGACCAAGATCCTGCCCCTGCCTAGGGGGTAGGTATTGTACATTAGTATGTTTTACCAGTGTTGTTGTTCACTTGCTAAGTCGTGTCTGACTCTGCGATCACATTGGACTAC
The DNA here is from genome assembly GCF_001704415.2 of Capra hircus. Lineage (NCBI taxonomy): Eukaryota > Metazoa > Chordata > Mammalia > Artiodactyla > Bovidae > Capra > Capra hircus. The sequence goes on from NC_030812.1 coordinate 104,815,227, forward strand.
CATGGTTTTTACCAATAAGAAACCTGAGACTCAAAATAATTCAATTGCTCAGGATCAGAAAATATAAGTTGTAGGAATTTCATTCAAACTCTGAGCCAGGGTGATCAAGGACTCCACTTGACCTGGTGAAATTCTGATTTATGCCTGTCGTCCTGCATCAATAATGGTAGCCTCTTCAACCTCAATGGCATTCTGGTTTAGATACTAAATTATACGGGTACCCCTTGGTGTAAAAATGTTAGTCGCTCACTCCTTTCCAATTCTTTGTGACCCCGTGGACCGTAGCCCTCCAGGCTCCTCTGGAGAATTCCATAGAATTTTCCAGGCAAGAATACATGAGTGGGTTGCCATGCTCTTCTCCAGGGGATCTTCCCGACCCAAGGATTTAACCCAGGTCTCTCTCACTGCAGGCAGATTCTTTACTGTCTGAACCACCAGGGAAGCCCACCCCTGGGGACCCCCTAACAGTTACTCTGTACCACACCACTGCCCCTCCAAAAGGTCAGCCAGTGTGGTTATGGGGGACACACAGAAGATGGCAGCAGTGGGTGGGAAACCTATCATGGCCTGGCTGGGGAGGCAGAGAGGAGGTGGAAGGGGAGACAGGTCAGGGAAGACATCCCAGCTGGGTCACTCACCCTAACCCCCTTTCTGCCTTTGGGACAGGATGGGAGACAAACGGGTCTTTTTTTTTTCCTTTTTAAAATTTTTGGCCACACTGGGTGGCATGTGGAGATCTTAGTTGCCTGACCAGGGATCAAACCCGCGCCTCCTGCATTGGAAGTGCAGAGTCTTAACCACCAGGGAAGTCCGGACAACAGGTCTTCTTAAGAAAGAAACTGAAAGACAGGCTTTCTTTTCCACCGAGAGCTGCAGCCGTGGCAGCTATGAGCACACGTCACACCAGTAACAGGGTGCTCGCGTTGCTGACTCCTGCTCTAACCACCCGCACACATCGCGGAGATGAGCAGAGAGCCGGAAGGGCAGCTGGATGCCGTGGCTGGGCAATGGGCACTCCCAGGCCTGGGAAACTTGGGGAAGGTGGGTCCCAGCCCTCTCCCGACCCAGGACCCGCGCATCCCAGCATCCAGCTGAGTCACGGGGCAGTCTCTGACGTAGTCTTTCTATGACCTTTGTGGATGATGGCGGCAAAGTCAACACTGAGATCCCCAAGCCTCATATTTGATGAAAGGAAGCTCATTTCCCCCCTTCTCCAGGGACCTTTACAAACAGAACTGCCTGTACATCTTGACTAGTTTAGATACAGCCTGCCCGGAAGCAGGAGGATGGAGGAGATGACCTCTGGGGTCCCTAGGCGCCTATGGGGTCTGTGATCATTACAACCACATGTCAGGACCTGGAGAAGTCCCTGTTTCCTGCCCCTCCACCTGGTGGGGGGCTGTGGGGCCCCTTGGCTGGTGTAGTTAGCAGGTCACATGCTCTTTTCCCTGCACACCACTACCCCAGCCTCGTCCTCTGCCTCATTGCCCCAAAAGCAGGTCCCACAGTTCTTTTCCTGGACCTCCCTCGTGTCCTGTGTGCAGAAAGGAGCTGGGGTGCTGACACAGGATGGGGCCCTAGCATTTCCTTACATCTTCTCTGACACGCATCTAGATTTTCCAAGACCAGCCTGGGCCATTCCCAGAACCAGCCTCTTTCAGTGACAAGGAGCAGGATGTATGTATGCGTGCGTGCTCAGTCATGTCTGATCCTTTGCGACCCCATGGACTGTAGCCCGCCAGGCTCCTCTGTCCATGGGATTCTCCAGGCAAGAATACTGGAGTGGGCTGCCATGCCCTTCTCCAGGGGATCTTCCCGACCCAGGGATCGAACCTGTGTCTCCTGCATCTCCTGCACTGCAGGCAGATTCTTTACCACTTGAGCCATTGGGAAGGAGCAGGAAGCCCTCTTCCTGAAAGAGAGCCGAGACCCTCTCCAAAGCCACCCCTATAAACCTCGTCCACTCTGGACTAGCAGAGCTAGTAGCCGTGGTGTCTGTGATCAGAGGTGCCCCCGCTGGCCAGATGACCAGGGAAGAGCATCCCCCGAGGACACTAGGCCTACACATGCATCTCTGATTTAGGTCATCCTGAATCGGGCAGCTGGAGGCAAGGGATTGGCCCAGGGCCCAGCCAAACAGAGGTTCCTTGGAGCCAGCTGCTGGGCTGACAGCTCAATAGAGGGAAAGAAAGCCTGGCTGGGGTGGGGTGGTGGGAAGTGGGAGAGAGGGCGGTGGGGAGAGGACAAGGAGGAGTGGGGAGGAGTGTGGAGAGGAGGGGCAGGAGGTGGGGCGCAGGCTGCCGCCCCATCAATTGGGGACACAGAGGTTTTAGGGCAGAGGCTTCAGGGGAAGGTTGGGTGGAGGGAGGGAGTGGGGTGGGGGGATCTCAATACCCCCCAGCTCAGCCTTGGGGAGACTCCAGACAGTCTCTGGGTGGGGGTGGAGGTGAGGTTTTCGGGAGCAGAGAAAAGAAAGCACTAGAACTACTCACAGGTGCAATGCTCCCCACTCAGCTCACACTTGTTTACACACCTACACTTTGCACGCCAAGCTCCATGCTAAGCCCTGGGCCAACCCAATAGATGAGACTCGATCTCTGGCAACTCTCCGGGGAGAAGACCCACAACATGCCCAGGAGGCAGGTGTGGGAGCAGAGGTAGGTGGGGAGTGCTGAGATTCCTTCCAGAACACAGGGGTTTGTCTTTATGTGTGAACTCGGGGATCTGAGAGCTGGGGAGCCCCTCCGGAAGGCACCCTGTGGGTCAGTCCCTACAACTGCCGCAGACAAAGGCTTCCTTCCTCGGTGTTCCACTTCTCCTAGGGACCAGGCAGCAGAGACGATGGTTCTAAAGGTCGGAGAGGGAAGCTAGGATAACACTGAGTTAAAGGTTTCCTGATGTGGGGTTTTCTGTTCTTTGCTTTGGGTTTTGCCCTTAGAATTTCTTGGAGCCTCTAATATGTAAATTTCTGAGACTTGGACAGTATGGACTTTTGGATGCTGCAAGAGACTCCGTGACTTAGAGTTCTTCTGCCCCAGTGGTGGAAAGAACTAAAGAATAAAAGACTGGATGTGGGCACTGATCTTTGGGCTTGTCCTGGGAGGTCTGGGCGTCCTGTTGGCCACTCCACCTGTCCCCAAAGGCTCTTTGAAAGTCCTTCCGCAGGATTAAAGATTTGATGAACTTGCCTTTGTCTTCAGTGATTTGACCTTGGGTGAGCATTTCCCTTTATAGCCTTTCCACGTTTTCTCTCAGTGAATTGGGTCTCAACTCCTTCCCATCTTCAAGCACTATCTGTCCCCAAAGCAATTTTGTGTTGGACTATTCACTGTCACTTCCCTGAATGGTCCTTTATTATTTTCTCCATAGGTTCTGACTGCCTGGCCAGGTTGAACGCACCCTGAGGGCAGAGGTACTTCTTAAGATAGTGGTTCAAAGTTCCCCCAACAGTGTGACGAGATGGACTGGGAAGGGACTTCTGGGAGGACTGGATTTGCTTCTTCACTCAGCCACTCAAGTTCCCAAAGGTCATTTCTTTCTATTTAAAAAAAAAGCAGGGGGCAGGGGGCACTTCTCCGGTGCTTCAGTGGTTAAGAATCTGCCTTGCAAAGCAGGGGATGGAGATTTGATCCCTGGACAGGGAACTAAGATTCCACATGCCAAGGAGCAACTAAGTCCACACGCCACAAGGGATCCTGTATGATGCAATTAGGACCTGACCCAGCCGAATAAATATTTCAAAAATAAAATAATAAAATTTAAAATGGAGTTAACTGAGCTGAGGGAAATGGATTTATAAAGTAGGTTTCCATAGACCCCCAAGTCATTTTTGTAAATCATTTATTCAGCTCCCACTCACTATGTTCTCAGCACTATGCAAGTCATGGAGAACCCTGAACTGGGCCTGTGGTTCATCCATCCCATTTCATCTGGACTGTGTGTGGATAAGGGTGACGATCATGGGGAAAACATCCTTACAAAGCTTAAGAAAACCTCAGCATTCTGGAAAGGGAGATAGAGATATTTTTAAATGCAGGATTATCAGGCTATGTTTCTCGAGCTGGGGTCCCCATGCCATCCCTCCCACTTCAGAATAGCCACATCGGTAATACAGAGCACAGGGCACTTTTGATTCTAAAAGGAGAACTGAGAAGGTGTTTTGCACTAAGATAAACTGGAAGCTGGGATGTTGGGGGGAGGGGGAGGGAGGGCAAGCGGGGATGGAGGTGGGGGAAGCCGGGGGCAGAGCAGACAGACCCCCAGCATGGGCACGCACCCGAACAAGGGCATGTTGTGAAGCTGTGAAGCCTGCGTGGCTCCATCCTGGCCCCTTAAGGACCACCCTGGGAAGCCCTCTAGAAAACCCATCCATCATGGACAACAGTCTGCTTTCTTTCCTCCCCGGTTCAATATCCATAGCACAAAAATGTGCTTCGCTAATGGAAACCTTGTGCTGGCCCCTCCGAGGATGCTGGCGGTGAGAGGCAGAGGAGGAAGCGGGTGTGTGACGGCCGGAGCTCCCACGTCCGGAATGCAGCGCACGCGGACAGGGACAGTGGCTGGGGAGCCCGGCTGGCATGGGGCCCTGTGACAGTGACAGAAAGGAGGCCGGGCAGCTGGGGGGGCTCCCCCAACCGCCCAGGGATGGACGCCACCCTTCTCTGTGCTTCTCAATGATTCAGAGGCTGCTCGGTGCGTCTGGCTGGGGTTTTCACTGGCTCTTTCAGACCAGGTTGGAGGGGGGAGAGAAAAAGAAAGAAAGAAAAAGATCAAATTTCAGTCCCCCTCAACTGCCCTGGGTTTGTGCAGCCAACTGTCATTGTGAGACTTCCATTGTGAGACTGTCGCTGCCTCGGTCCTCAAGGGGGTCTGCACGTGGTCAGGGTCTGCACTGACATGACAGCAATTAGCAGCCCGCCCATCAGGAGCCACTCCCCACCCCCAGCTCCCGCTAACAACCTAACCACTGGCTTAGCCCACAGGGCTGTCTGAAAGGAGGGGCAGTCAATGAACGCTTATGCTTATGGGGCATGTGAATTGAAGCCAAGGGTGGGCACTGAAGGAATCCGGACCCAGGTCTTAAGAGACCTGTGTTCTAGTCCTGGGTCTGTAGGAACTGGCTGTGTGACCCTAGTTAGGTCACTGAACCCTCTCTGATCCTTCCAGTCCTCTGCTGAAAACTGAACAGGGCAGACGATGACCCTCTCCAAGGCTCCCCACTTCAGTCCTGGGATGCCTTGTCGGGCTGGCGGGTAATCGATCAGCAAGGTATGAATGAAGAGCTGCAGAGGCCTGGGTAATAGGAAACAGCAGTGACCTAACTTTAATTTTTTTTTTTCTTTTTTACTTTCTGTTTGCCTCTGGAATGTAACTGGGGCGCACATTCAGACACGAACTTCCTCTCCTTCTCTGCTCCCCTCTCTTTGGTCCTCTGTTCAGCCCTCCTGGCCCCAGGGTGGGGGTGGGAGCCTGTGCTGCTGAGCTGGGGGCAAGGGGCTCAGTACTGGAGGAGAGAAAGGTTTCCGGGTGGGGGCTGGAGGTCGTGGGGGAGGAGTGCTCCAGGCACTGGAGAACTGATCAGCTATAAGTTCATTCTAATCCCTTCCCGATCCAAAAAGGTAGGAGATTGTGAATAGAACATTCCTCACATGAAATACCATATATACTTGCCTAGAAGAAGCCCTGGGAAAAACCGTCCTGTGTATTTAAATGAGGAGCCTCAAGGAGATTCATCCGAGAAGGCCTAGTTCTCCTTCTGGTCAGTGACACAGGGTTAGCCCGGTTTCTAGCCCAGCGGGGCCCCAGCAGAACTGAGATTGCCAGGGCCCTGGTCAAGGCCGTGGGCACAGAGGCTGGGAAGGGAGGGTCCTTCGTGGAGAAGCCAGCGTGCGGTTGCTGCCACACTCACTCCACGTGGCCTGGCTCACGGGCCACATTCCTTCTGCAGCGGCATCTTCTATGTGAGCATATACGGTAACCGAGGCATTCCAGAGCCCGGCCTCTGGCCAATCAGGACTTGGGGCCTTTCTGCATTTTTTTCTTTCAGAAAAAGTTTTGGGTCCTCTAAGGAGCTGCAAATCAACTGCAGTCTACAGGGTTGTCATCCCCTCCCCCAATCTCTGACCCTCTGTCGTGGTGATGGGTGTGTGTGTGTGTGTGTGTGTGTGTGTGTGTGAAACAGGTCTACCTTGGTCCCCATCCTGGGGAGAACCCCATGGAAACAGGCCGGCTGTCCCAGGTGTGGGGAATGTGGGTGCTGGGGAGAGGAGAGAGAAGCTGGCTGGCCAGCTGGGGCCATTGTCAGGGCACTTGGAGGGGGAAGGAAGGGAGGGGAAGAGGGAGAGAGGATTCTGTAACTTGTGCATCTAGACATGTGTTGCGTGTGTGTCTCACCCCCGGAGGGCCTCCCTTGCAGGACCAGTGAGTGGCAGGGTGGTGGGACAGACAAGCAGTTGGTTTCAGGAAGGGGAAGGAACGGCTGTCTCCCCAAGAGTCGGTGTCTAGAAGCGGCTGCAAGCTGGAGGGATGGGCCAGGAGAGGCTGACAGGGTGCTCTGGCCTCTGGGGAGCTGTGCTGGTCAAGTTGAAAGCTGGCCAGCCTGGGATTTCCTTCCTGGTCTTGAATTCTGGGTCCTGACCGTCCCATCTGCAGCCTCTGACTCTGCAGCCGTGTCCCCCAGGCTCTGTGGCTGTGACCCCTGCTCAGGTCCAGGCCAGTTCCCTTTTCTTCCTCCGCGGTTTCGGATGCTGAGGTCTTCCCACTTCCAGATGCCGTCCTGTTCCTTGTTCACTTCTCCTTCACTTGGTTCTCCTTTTCTTCAAGGCTGAACAGACCCAGAGGCAGCGTGACCCACAACCTAGAAAACCAGGTCAGTCCCAGGGGCACATTTCTTCGTCTGAGCACCTGAGATGCTTTGCCCCCTGAAGTCTTGCCTTAACATTCCTTTTACGTGGTGGACTCTTATCCAGATGAGGACATCTGAGATCAAGAGAGGTGAAATAAAAGAGCTTGCAACTTGGACGACCATCCAGTGTCCCCTGACCACCTGCCTAGTGCTGGGACGTGGGGCTGTAAAGATAAGGATGTCTGTTGCTGTGTTAGTCACTAAGTCGTGTCCGACGCTTTTGCGACCCCATGGACTGTAGCCCGCCAGGTCCCTCTGTCCATGGGATTTCCGAGGCAGGAGTACTGGAGTGGGTTGCCATTTCCTTCTCTGGGGGAATCTTCCCAACCTAGGGATAGAATCCGCATCTCTTGCATTGCAGGCAGATTCTTTACCCTCTGAACCACCAGGGAAGCTCAAAAATAAGGATGTTCCTGCCCTAAATGTGGTCCCCTAATTAGTAGCAGCAGGAGCAGCATCACTTAGGAAGTTCTTAGAAATGCAAATTCTCACGTCCCTGCCAGGGCCTGATCAGCAACTCTGGGAGCAAGACCCAGAAATCTCTCCCTCCTCTACTGCCCCGACCCCCACACCCACCCAGGTCTGGAGAAAAGCAGTTCTGTACAAGGATCTCACAGTGTCTTCTCTGCTGGAGGAGGGGACCCAGGCCACATAAACACTTGGGGTCAATTTTCCAAGCTTCCTCTTTTGGTGATTTCACTGTGGAAGGAAGTTGGATATTTATCCACAGCAGGCCTGGGTGCAAGCCCCGTTTTCAGGAGCGGTAGCCGCAGCCCTGTTGACCTTTTGAGAACGAGGATGGCTGACTTCAGTTCATTTTCCTCCCTGTTCCTGCCTTCCCTTAATGATTTTTAGCTTTTCCTTTCACAGAAGTTTTTTTTTTTTTTTGGGTGGGGGGAAGTGGGACATTAAGGATTTCAAATCTAGGAAGATGTATCATGTGGGAGAGAGTTTCTTGAAGAAGGAATTTAGCTAGAGATGGACTTCCAGGTAGATCAGTTTGGTTCACTTCACAGTATTGATCTGGATTTTGGAAGTGGTCTCAATTTGAAAAATGACTCTCTGGAACCCACACAGTCACAGTAAAACTCGCATGATAATGTTTTAACACTTTAATTTCTTAGTTAACTACCCAAAACTGATTGCTATGTAGCTGGAAAACAAGTTAATGCCTTGTGAAGGGGATCTGTCTTTGAGAACTAGGCAGATGACTAAACAACAAGGTCCTATTTAGTCTGAAAACTTGTATAAAGTGGAAGCACAATTAGGTGATGGTCCTCTTTGGGCATAGATTCTAAGGATGGAGCTGGGGATTTAGGTGACTTGGATGTTTTAATTGTGATTCCTTTCACTATGGTGTAAGCAAGTCCCTTACATTTTCTGTGATTCGATTTCCCATTTTCTTTTTAAATTAATTTTTATTTTGTGGCCGTTCTGTGGCATGTGGGATCTTAGTTCCTGAACCAGGGATCAAATCCGGGCCTCCTGCAGTGGAGGCACAGAGTCTTAACCACTGGACTGCCAGGGAAGTTCCCCACCCTCCAGTGTTGTCTTATTTAGTTTAGTTTTTTTTTTTAAGTTTCTCATTTTACGTTGTTCAGAGACCATTTCCCATGGTCTCTCTTGTTTCTGCACATGTTGTGAAGAAAGGCATGGACTGACTTTTGTTTGGGATTATCTTTTTAAGATGGGCTTCCCCAGTGGCGCTGGTGGTAAAGAATCCACCTGCAAGGTAGGAGCTGCAAGAGATCCAGATCGATGCCTGGGTCGGGAAGATCCCCTAGCGGAGGGCAGGCAACCCACGCCAGTATTCTTGCCTGGGAAATCCCATGAGCAGAGGAGTCTGGCAGGCTACAGTCCATGGGTTGTAAAGAGTCAGACACGACTAAAGCGAGTGAGCACATCTTTTTAAGAATGTTTGTACAGCAAACCGCCTTAGGTAACGGAGAGGATGTCCGCCTTCGGAGCACAGGACTGCTTGCTTCTGCAGTGTGATAACGTCCCAGTCCAGGCTTCTGGCCAGAGTTTGGGCAGATTTGCATGCAAATCTATAAGAGATTGGGATTTCCTGGAGTCCTGTCATACAAACCCACTGCTTGGAGTCGGCTGTGTCTCCCCCGTGGGACTGGGAAGCGAAGCCACTGTGACTACGATGCTTCCGCGGCTTGGCGCACGAAGAAGATAAAGTCCGCTGTCCCTGACCCAGTGTATCACGTCTTCTACCAGCACCAACGAAACTGTAGAAGGTTAAGTTGTGTAGTTTGTGGAGTTCAAGAAAAAAACAGAACTGAAATAGGGTGAAAAAGCATATAAGTTGGAGTGGGGCATGACTGAAGTTGAAACATGCTAAGGTCCTCCTATTGATCAGGAGATGAGTAAGAAGTTAACTGTTGGTTTTAAGCTTAATAACCACTAAGGGAATAAACATGGAAGAATAAAATGTTGAAACTAGTAGAAGAAAAATTCAGTAAATTTTTTAAAAGATGAAACAAGACGAAGATACGGGGAAAAAACGAAGAACAGTATGGTAGAAATAAATCCAACTGTACTAGCAGTCACTGAAACGTAAATGGACTACATTAAAAGAGATGAAATAATTGTGAGAGTAAACTCTTCCACGAAAGAGTAAATATGGTTAGACTGGATTTAAGAATCTAATTTATGTTGCTCTCAAGAGACACAACGCAAACAAAGATGCTCAAAAGTGAAAGCACAAGCCTGGGAAAAGACCTACTTGATAAAAAGAAGTAAAAGAGGAAATACTATCAGACAAAATTTACTACAAGGCAAAAAGCTTTATTAGACATAAAGAGAGAGAGTCACAATGCTAAAAAGTTCAATTCCCAAGAAAGACCTAACAATCTTAACCTTGTATATAACCAGTAATGTAGCTTCAAAATAGATTAAACGCAACTGTAAGAACCACAGGGAAAAACTGACAAATTTACCCCACAGTGGGAGCATTAGGATTCGTTCTCAGGACTCGATAGATCAAGCAACAGAAACATAAATAATATGGACAGTTTGGGCAATGCCATTAACAAGCTTGAGCTGATGGATATATTAATATACAGAATTCTATGCCTAAGATATGGAAGAGACATTTTTTCCCAAGCTTACTAGAAACCCTTAAGAAATTGTCTACACGTTACGCTATAAGCCAAGTGTCAAAAAGTTCAGAAGAATCAGCGTCTCGTAGATCATATACGACAACTGCAAAGAAAGTAAGAAATCAAGAGCAAAATATAACTTAAAAAAATAATCCTGTAGTTGGAAATTTAAAGATATACTTTAAAATAATTCTACGGTCAAAGGAGAAATCACAGTAGAAATTAGAGATACTTAATACTCATTTATGAAGATAATATTGCATACTCAACTGTAGGGACTAAGGTTACAACAGTGGTTATAAGTGGTTAGAAAAAAATATATAGCTTACACGTTTATATTTTAAGAGAGAAGAAAGTCTGAACAGCAGGAAGGTAAACTTCCTAATAAAGAAATTATAATAAAAGAATAAGCTTTTAAAAAATGGAAAGCGGTACTAAATAAAGAGAAGAATTAATGGAACAGGAAAAAAGAGGTAAAGAAGGATTAGCAAAGTTAAAAGATAGATGCGTGTTTAAAAGACTGATGAAACAGAGCTACCAGCAAGAATAAGAAGAAATGAAGGGGAACAGCACCAGCAGCAACATCAGAAATGAGAAAGAGGATTTAACTACTTGTTATGAGCTGAATTGGGTTCCCTTGCCCAAAAGATATGTTTAACCTCTAGTACCTGTTCATATAAACTTAATAGGAACTAGGATCTTTGCAGCCATAATCAAGTTAATTAGGACAGGGTCATTAGGGCAGGCTGGGTATCTTTATAGAAAGGGAAGCCCTTGTATGAATTCTGATATGACTGAAGTCATTATGAGAAGGGAAGAGACATGAGCATAGTCAACAGTTAGAACATCATGGAAAGATGAAGGTTACGATGGGAGCGATGTGTCTGCAAGCCAAGGAACGCCAAAGATTGCCAACAGTCCTCAGAAGAGGCATGGCGTAGGTTTGCCCTTGGAGCCCTCAGAAGAAACTAACTCTGCTGACACCTTGATTCCAGATCTGTAGCTTCCAGAACAGAGATGATAAACTTTTGTTGTTGTGAGGCACTCAGCTTCTGGTGCTTTATTATAGCAGTCTTTGAAAACTAGAATACTACTGAAGTAGCAGTGGCAAAAATCCATAAGAATATTATAAGTAATTTAATGCCAATAAATTTGAAAAATTAAATGAAAAAGACATCAGTTCTGTTCAGTTCAGTCGCTAAGTTGTGTCCCCATGGACTGCAGCACACCAGGCTTCCCCATCCATCACCAACTCCTGGAGTTCACTCAAACTCATGTCCATCGAGTCGGTGATGCCATCCAACCAACTCATCCTCTGTCGGCCCCTTCTCCTCCTGCCTTCACTCTTTCCCAGCATCAAGGTCTTTTCCAATGAGTCAATTCTTCCCATCAGGTGGCCAAAGTATTGGAGTTTCAACATCAGTCCTACCAATGAATACCCAGGACTGATCTCCTTTAGGATGGACTGGTTGGATTTTCTTGCAGCCCAAGGGACTCTCAAGAGTCTTCTCCAACACATTTCAAAATCATACTTTCTTTGGTGCTCAGCTTTCTTTATAGTCCAACTCTGACATCCATACATGACCACAGGAAAAACCATAGCGTTGACTAGATGGACCTTTGTCAACAAAGTAATGTCTCTGCTTTTTTAACACACTGTCTAGGTTGGTCATAGCTTTTCTTCTAAGGAGCAAGTGTCTTTTAATTTCATGGCTGCAGTCACCATCTGAGGTGATTTTGGAGCCTCAAAAAATAAAGTCTGTCACTGTTTCCATTGTTTTCCCATCTATTTGCCAGGAAGTGATGGGACTGGATGCCATGATCTTAGTTTTCTGAATGTTGAGCTTTAAGCCAACTTTTTCACTCTCCTCTTTCACTTTCATCAAGAGGCTCTTTAGCTCTTCTTCACTTTCTGCCATAAGGGTGGTGTCATCTGCGTATTTCTCCCGGCGATCTTGATTCCAGCTTGTGCTTCATCCAGCCCAGCATTTCTCATGATGTGCTCTGCATGTAAGTTAAATAAGCAGGGTGACAATATACAGCCTTGACGTACTCCTTTTCCTATTTGGAACCAGTCTGTTGTTCCATGTCCAGTTCTAACTGTTGCTTCCTGACCTGCATGCAGATTTCTCAAGAGGCAGGTCAGGTGGTCTGCTATTCCCATCTCTTGAAAAATTTTCCACAGTTTGTTGTGATCCCCACAGTCAAAGGCTTTGGTGTAAACAATAAAGCAGAAGTAGATGTTTTTCTGGAACTCTCTTGCTTTTTCGATGATCCAGCAGATGTTGGCACTTAGATCTCTGGTTCCTCTGCCTTTTCTAAATGCAGTTTGAACATCAGGAAGTTCATGGTTCATGTATTGTTGAAGCCTGGCTTGGAGAATTTTGAGCATTACTTCACTAGTGTGTGAGATGAGTGCAATTGTGCTGTAGTTTGAACATCCTTTGGCATTGCCTTTCTTTGGGATTGGAATGAAAACTGACCTTTTCCAGTCCTGTGGCCACTGCTGAGTTTTCCAAATTTGCTGACATATTGAATGCAGCACTTTCACAGCTCCATCTTTTAGAATTTGAAATAGCTCAACTGAAATTCCATCACCTCCACTAGCTTTGTTTGTAGTGATGCTTTGTAAGGCCCACTTGACTTCACATTTCAAGATGTCTGGCTCAAGGTGAATGATCACACCATCATGGTTATCTGAGTCATGAAGATCTTTTTTGTATAGTTCTTCTGTTTTTACCACCTCTACTTAATATCTTCTGCTTCTGCTTCTGCTGCTGCTAGGTCACTTCAGTCGTGTCCGACTCTGTGCGACCCCAGAGATGGCAGCCCACCAGGCTCCCCCGTCCCTGGCATTCTCCAGGCAAGAACACTGGAGTGGCTTGCCATTTCCTTCTCCAGTGCATGGAAGTGAAAAGTGAAAGTGAAGTTGCTCCGTCATGTCTGACTCTTAGCAACCACATGGACTGCAGCCTACCAGGCTCTTCCATCCAAGTGATTTTCCAAGCAAAAGTACTGGAGTGGGGTGCCATTGCCTTCTCCGTCTGCTTCTGTTAGGTCCATACTATTTCTCTCCTTTATTGTGCCTATCTTTGCATGAAATGTTCCCTTGGTATCTCTAATTTTCTTGAAGAGATCTCTAATCTACCCATTCTATTGTTTTCCTCTATTTCTTTGCATTGATCACAGAGGAAGGCTTTCTTCTCTCTCCTTGCTCTTCTTTTGAACTCTGCATTCAAATGGGTATATGTTTTTCTTTTTCTCCTTTACCTTTAGCATCTCTTCTTTTCTCTGCTATCTATAAGGCTTCCTCAGACAACCATTTTGCCTTTTTGCATTTCTTTTTCTTGGGGATGGTCTTGATCATTGCCTCTTGTACAATGCCACATACCCTCATACATATTACCAGCAAAATACTAATTGCCAAAGTGGACTTGGAAAACCTTTAAATTGGAGTAATGAATACTTAACAATACCACTACTTGATAGATGAGTACACCAAATATTAGAGAAAAAGACAGTTTCAATATTATTATATTGCTCCTATATGGTAGAAGAAAAGGAGCATTTTTTAAGATGTACTATGGGGCCAACATAATCTTAATGCCAGGATCAGAAACAGTTGCTAGAGAAAAAAAAAATCACAGAATCATTTCACCAATGAAAATGAACCAAATAAAAAAACATAACAAAGGATGACCAAGTTAGATTCATTTCATGAAGTCAAAACTGGTTCAGCATCAGGAAATTTCTATAAGTAGTTCACTACATAACAGTTCATTAAAAAAAAAAAAACATTCAATCATCTCAGTAGAGACGGAAGGTGTTTGATAACAGGCAGTATTTGCTTTACCATATAAAGCTCTTGTCCTTCTCAACTAGGAACCAAAGGTGACTTCCTTAACCTGATAAGGGTTTTGTGGCCCACACTTGTGGGCGTGTGAGCTCGCATGTGTGCACAAACTCAGTTTTTGTAATTACACATTCGGTAGTAAAATATTAAAGACTTCCTTCTTGACATTCTGGAAAAGGCAAAACTGCAGGTACTGGAAAACAAATCAGAGGTTGCCAAAACCTAGGAGGTGGGGACCCACATTTGTTCACAAGAGGCACAAGCAATTTGGGGGGATGTGATGAAAATGTCCTACATCTGGATTGTGGCGGTGGGTACACCATCCATCGGGTTGTCAAAATTCCTAGAATGCTAACCCCCCCAAAGGGTGACTGTACTGCATATAAATTGGACCTCATCTACCCTGATTTTTAAAGACAGGAAGGATAGATTACAGAGGATACCTCCAAGAACAGCAAAGTGAAAGTGAAAGTCACTCAGTCGTGTCTGATTCTTTGGGACCCCATGGACTGTATAGTCCGTGATACTAGAGTGGGTAGCCTTTCCCTTCTCCAGGGGATCTTCCCAACCCAGGGATTGAACCCAGGTCTCCTGCATTCCAAGTGGATTATTTGCCAGCTGAGCCACAAGGGAAGCCCAAGAATACTGGAGTGGGTAACCTATCCCTTCTCCAGCATATCTTCCTGACCCAGGAATCAAACCAGGGTCTCCTGCATTGCAGGCAGATTCTTTACCAACTGAGCTATGAGGATACCTCCATGAACGGCAAAGCTATGCTTAAAAGCAAGTAGCTTTTGAGGTTGAGGGCATTCCATAAAATTTGAGAGACACACAAATGACCTCAAGTTTGGACAGAGTGATGTGTCTTCAGGTGGAAATGGAATGGAACAAGATTGTTGAAATAGGATTATACTATTTGGGAGAAAGGGGTGAGGGGAAAGAATAACCCTGTCCTCTCATCCATGTAGGAGGGACATGGGGGAATTTGGGGTGACCAAAACACAGGACTGGCACGGAAGAGAAGGGCTGATATTGTTCATCAACCCTGGAGCATCGCTCTTCATGCTCCTTTGCCAAGCAGGTGCAGAGGCAGCTTGATGCCTTATCCCAGCTTGCCCTTGGAATTGAAGATGGCAACTGGTCCCAGAGGGGAGCCCCAGGCTGCTGGCCATACTGACCCCTACCTTATCCACCGGTCACAATTTCTTACTTAAAGACAAGCTGGAGGGACTTACCTGGTGGTCCAGTGACTGGGACTTCGCCTTCCAGTGCAGAAGGAGCAGGTTTGATCCATTGTCAGGGAGCTACGATCATACATGCCTGGCAGCCAAAAAACCAAAAGGTGGTACAGAAGTAATACTGTACTAAAAAAATACTGTAATAAATTCAGTAAAGACTTTTTAAAAATGTTGTTCTTGTTGTTCAGTTGCTAAGTCATGTCTGACTCTGCGACCCTGTGGACTGCAGCGCACCAGGCTTCCCTGTCCATCACCATCTCCAGGAATTTGCTTAGACTCATGTCCATTGAGTCGATGGTGCCACCCAACCATCTCATCCTCTGTCACTCCCTTCTCCTCCTGCCCTCAATCTTTCCCAGCATCAGTCTTTTCCAATGAGTCGGTTCTTGTCATCAAAAAAAATCTTAAAAAAAAAAAAAGACAAGCTGGAGAGGACTGTCCTTGAAGGCAGGGAGGAGGTGGTAATAGGAAAAACATGCGCTTTAGAGTCAAATCAGTTTTGGAATCCAGGCTGGTTGACTAAGCTGAGTGTCCTCGGGGTCAGGGAATGACTCCTTTGAGTCTCTATTTCCTTGCTGATAAAAACAGCCATAGTAACCACCCAACCTGTAGGACTTTGATATATTCTGGTGTGTTTGGAAACAGAGAAATACAGTCTGATGGCCCAAGTGGAAGGGGCAGAGAAGGTGGAGGGGCTTCCTGGAAGACCAGTTCCTGGTGGTAGCATGGTCTTGGTCTGTGTCTCAGGGTGGACGGGCCCATCTCACCCATCAGAGACAGCTCTGGACACCTGTATGGAGCTGCTTGGGGCTGACACCCATGCTCCTCCAGGGATAATGTCTTCGGGGAGTCAGGTTGCACTCACCCGGCTGGTGGGTGGATATAGAATGAAAACCTACAGGTCAGTTGTACCAGGGAGATGCATCCTGCTATTGTGTGATGATAATTCGATGCATCTATCTCCACAAGAAAGACACAACTGCCTTTAGCACCAAGATGCTCTCTCCAAGCCAGCACTCTGCATTCACCCTAGGCCTCCTTTTTCTGCACTTCTGTGACCTGTCTGCTCTTTAGGACTGACCACATTTTTTGTAGATGGAGGCTGGATGCGCAGAGAGTCACTGTCTCCTCAAAGTCACTGCAGGCTCTGCACTGTGGCAGTGTGTGTTCATGCCACGGTTTTACCCTCTGAGAACAGCTTTTGTTCCACATTCTTGGGGGCAGAGCAGAAGGGGGGCATCTCCATGCCCAACTAGCATCGCACCACCCATGGTGTGTTCTTGCTAATTGTTCTCTTTCCATGTAGATCAGGGGCTCTCTCATTCCTCATGGAAGTTATTGACTGAGGTTCTTGGTGTGTGAGTGCGCGTGTGTATGTGTCTGTGTGTACGTGTGTGTGTGTGTGTGTGGTCAGCATCGTGCAGGCATAATTATACCGCCCAGAAACAGTGGCACCAGAACCTCCGGACGCTGTACCCATAGGACAGCCTCTAAGCCCACCCCTCCTTCCTCCAGTTCTCCAAACACAAGCTCGTGATGCGCTGTGAACTGTGACCTCTCCATGGCCTGCGGGATCCAGGCTCATCCCTTGCCAGCCGCTCAGGGCCTTCTGCAGTGAGGCCCTGACATCCTTCTGTAAATTCTCAGCTCAGCTGCAGACCCAAACCACAGCTTCTGCCGCCTGCCGCCTGCCTTCTTCAGCGTCTCTTAGGTTTACTGCCCGTGTGCCGGCGGCACCAAGCGATCTCTGCATCTCTCTTTGGACTGAGGATGGTTCCCAGCCATCACCCAAAGATCTGCCAGAGGCCACTGCAACAAGGCCATGTGTCACCCAACAGCCCCTGGGTCCTGGACTTGCTCTGAACAGCCACCCCATCAGACCACCCACCCTTGGCACTTACCATATATTTATTTTTCAAAACCACAAAAAGAACCGCGAGGCAGGAAGTTGAGAACGTGCTCAGTCGCTCAGTTGTGTCTGACTATTTGCGGCCCCGTGGACTGTAGCCTGCCAGGCTCCTCTGTCCGTGGGGATTCTCCAGACAAGAATACTAGATGGGGTTGCCATGCCCTCCTCCAGAGGATCTTTCCAACCCAGGGATTGAACCTGGGTCTTCTGGATTGCAGGCAGATTCTTTACCACTGCACCATCTGGGAAGCCCCAAGGTAAGAACAGGTCTGAGCTAACCAGGGGTCTCCCCTCCTCTAGGGTCTGGGACCGTTCACTGTGTGTGTTGGCCCACCTTGGCCAAGCTTCCTAAGGACCGTGCATCCAGTGGGAGTTAGGAATGATGCTGTTCCTCTGTATGTAGCATGTGCTGACTCTGTGTAGACACAAAATCTACTTAGGTTATAAACGAACAATTGAAATCAACAAATGAAGAATTCCTGGTGAGTAAGGCAGAAGATGGCTGAAAAACACCAGCTGTCAGATGGTGGTGGGTGCCTGAGTACAGGAAGGTTTTTGGGGAGGAAAAGGGGAATTGAGGGAGTATTTTGAGCGATGGCTTGGCATTGATGCAGAAAACATAAGCTTAGGAGTCTGACAGGGCTTGAATCTGAACTCTCCGAACCTCTCTGTGCTTTTACCCTGTCACCTGTAAGAGGGGGGTGAGTACCTACCTTGCCAGGGTCATTATGATGATAAAACCAGATAATGTGTAAGTGCCTGGCCCAGAGGTAATGTTCCAGGAAAGACAAGTCCATTAGGATTAGAGAAGGCAAGGAGAGGAAGAGGCGGTTTGGAGGGAGACCACGTTCGGGGAAGTTGGAAGCGTATCTGGAGCCGTTTCACCCAGCCCTGTGACCGTCAGTGTCTGTCATCTTGGCAGAGACACCCTGGAGCCCCTGCTTTGGTCATGGTTTCTGGAAGTGGCAGCAACAGCTGCCTGCTGGGTGGTGGTGATGGTGGGTGGGGGTGGGGGTGGAGGGATGGACAGTATTCAGGTGGGGGCGGAGGAAGGGACAGCGGTGGGGGGGAGAACTGCAGCTGAACCGTTGGTTTATTTCAAGGTTGCAAGACCTCCAACCATCTCTTCCTACAAGCTCCCCCTGCCTCGAGGGTAGAGGAGCCGAGCCGGGGCCAGATGTTTCCTCTCTCTCGCCATCGATGGAGGGCTCGGCGACACGGGGGCAGGGAGCGGGCAGGAAATCAGGCAGAGGGACAGATTCCTTCGCTGGGAACCCATCCTCCTCCACGCGGGTCTGCCTCTTGGAGCCTCTGTCCGCTGCAGCTCTAGGAGCCGCCGATGTTAGTGGTGTGGCCACACAGAGGGGTCGGACAGCCGGTTTCCTGGAGGAGCCCCGTTGAGAGGGAACTTGGAGCTGGGTTAGCAGAGTTGCCCATCTCAGTGAAGACTAACTCAGGAGAGGAGAGGTTAAGAATAGCTCTTTGTCAGAAATAGACTTACAGACATAGAAGACGAACTTGTGCTAAAACAGGGCAGAGCAGCCGGCGGGGGAGATATTGATTAGGAGTTTGGGATTAACTTATAGACATGACTGTATAAAACAGGTGAACAACCAGGACCTACGTGGAGCACAGGGAACTCTCCTCAATATCTTGTAATAACCTATAACGGAGAACAATCTGAAAAGGAGTATATATGTATATGTGTGTGCGCACTAAGTCTCTTCAGGTGGGTCTGGCTCTGCGACCCCATGGACCACAGCCCTCCGGGCTCCTCTGTCCATGGGATTCTCGAGGCAAGAATACTGGAGTGGGTTGCTATGCCCTCCTCCAGGGAATCTTCTGGATCCAGGGATCGAACCTGTGTCTCCTGCACCTCCCGCTTTGGCAAGCAGGTTCTTTACCACTGAGCCACCTGGGAAGCGATTAACATGTATATAGATGCACACTTAAATATGCATAACTGAATCACTTTGCAAAACACCTGAAACTAACATAACATTGTAAATTAGCTCTACTTCAATTTTAAAAATAGTTTAAAAAAAAAAGAAAAGAAAAGAGCAGCTCTTTGTGACATCTGTGTCGCTCGGAGAAAACCCAAGAGGCAGAGACAGAGGGTTGGAGAGTCCAGCACCTTCAAAGTCCACCAGCAGAATCTCCCTGGCATCAGTTTTTCCATCTGTAACATGGGGAGAGTACTCACACCTGCCCAGAGGATGTTACTCCCCCACCGAGGACTTCATGGGTTAAGAACTGCCATAAACGTGCAGGATGAGCGGGAGAGAGTTTTCATGGGGCAGCAGCACAGGGGGTGTCTTCGCAGGCGGGGAAGCACCGAGGGGCCCACCACCTGCTGCAGCTCGGAGGGGCCTCAGCAGGAGGGCAGGTGCACCTCCTCCCGACGACTCTGAAATAAGTGTGGGCGCCCAGGAAGCACTTCTCGGCTAGAGAACAACCAAAACCTGCTTTGGGCTCAAAACCTCCAGCACTGGGTCATCATCTCGGGGCTTCTGGTCTCATCTCCTGTTCTAGGACACATTTTTTTTTTTTTTCTCACGTGAGGGGCTGTGAGGCTCCTGTGAATCAGAGAGTAGACTGAGCTGAGCTGGGCATGCAGTTTTTATTGGTGGTCCTCCTGCTTGCTATCTCTAAAGGCCAAGGGGTTGCCTGCACACCTCCTGAAACTCTGAAAGCCCAGCCCCATTTGCGGGTCTTGGTGTTGTGGCTGGGGAGTGGAGATCACATTCAGGTGTGGTGAGTCCCAGGTCCGCAACCACGGGAGCTGTTCACATCACGGTCACAGTGTGAAGGAGGCCCTTCTCATGGGTTATCTCCATCATTGCCACAGCCTTCTGAAGACGGACAGTTATGTGTGTGCTAAGTCACTTCAGTCATGTCTGACTCTTTGTGACCCCATGAACTGTAGCCTGCCAGGCTCCTCTGTCCATAGGATTCTCCGGGCAAGAATACTGGAGTGGGTTCCCATTCCCTTATCCAGGGGATCTTCCTGACCCAGGGATTGAACCGGCATCTCTTTTGTCTCCTGCATTGGCAGGCAGGCTTTTTACCACTAGCACCACCTGGGAAGTTGGGACAAGTATCATCATCCCCATTTTACAGATAAGGAGACTGAGGCTCCAGGATGCCTCAGTCTCACAGCCTCACTGGGCCTTCGGTGAGGTCAGAGGTCAGGCCACGAGGGACAGGCATGTCCTATCGGAGACCACATGACCCACTGAGGGAGGCCCAACAGAGCAGAGGTGAATTATTCCCCAAAGGGAAAGCCTTGCTTTAAACCTCAGAGAAGCTCTCCTGGGGTCAACCTTGACCACCTACGATGGGAGGACCCTCCAGCAGGGCTCACCTTCCTCCACCTTAAGCCAGAGGGGCTGCGAGAGGGCTGTTGCATGATCTAGGGAAGATGTTTTCATTGTTTCATAAACATGATGCTGAATGTTCTGTGTGTGTGTAGCGGGGGGTGGGTGGGGAGAGAGAGAGGTTTACATGGAGGAAGAGAGTATACCTTTGTAGAATCTCTTTCCCTCCTCCCTCCGTTCCTTTCTCCCTCCTTTCTTTCTCCTTTCTTCCCTTCTGTCTTTCTTTTGGAAACCACAGACCAGCTAGACATTCTTTGGCAGTTTCCTGAAGATGAACTTCAGATTTTTGTGGAGAGAGCGGAGGGGGGGGGGCGGGGGGGAAGAAAAACAAGAAAGACAAAAGCAAAGGGTGGGAAGAAGTGAGGCGGAAAGCGACAGAGCGTGTGCGCGCACACGCACACCACGCCTGGTAATAAGGAAGTGAGACCAGACCTTTTTCATGAATGGGCTCAGCTCAGCCCGGCCGGACTTCCGCTCTCCCATTCACCAGCTTTCAGATTTCACCTCTGACCGTCCAAGGCAGCTGGCTGCGGGCCCAGGAACGAGGAGCAGTTGGAGATCGTCCCCCGACCACAGACAACTGTGTGCTCACAAGAATCTTCCTTTGGGAGCTGGTAAATGCAGATGACCAGCGTGTTGGTAGGACACCGGGTCTGGGGGGGCACTGACCCTTGGGTCCCCCACAACAATGGCTCCCTCCCTGGGGGGCTGCTATTACTGCCCAGGAAACTCAGAAAGGAGAGCAGGCACTACCCGCAGAGTCAAACTCCGGCCGGGGGCTGCACGCCGAGAGGGTTCACCTACCTTAAATGGTGCTGGCGGATGAGCCTCATGGTCCAGAGGGGACACGTCGAGTTCTTCCTGCCAGGGCTGAGGGGCAGAGGGCTGTGGCTTGTGGCCTGAGAGGGTGTTGTTCTTTCACTTCGATGGGAGATGCTTGAGGAGCTGGGCGCCACTGAAGCTGCTGTCGGTGGTTGAAAATTGGTTCCAGAGGGTTCGCCTCGGCCCTAGGAAGTCTGGCTGCAGATCTTGATGAAGTCATTGAAATTTGCTGTACTTGGGAAAGATGGGATGAGAACACCTCCCGCAGGGCTGCTGGCATGACTCAGAGAGCAGAGGCTGGCCGTCCAGCACCCGTCCCAGCCACAGGCGCTCAGTCACCAAAACCTGCAGCCACCGTCCAGAGTCAGGACAGCCCTGAGCTTCCAGGACACGAGGCTGCCACAGGCTTTTGGTGCATAGCCTGGATGGACAGGGAAGCAGGGGTGGCCTGGCCTGGACACCAAAACAGAAGAGGAAGGAGAAACGTGCGGGGACAGACACGCCCTTGGGGCTAAGCTATTCTTCCTGTGAGTTCCTTCCCCCCGTCACTGCAGCCCTTCTGGCGGAAGATGGAGACAGTGGAGGAAGGGACATCATTTTCCTGTCCCCACCCTGGTACCCCTGGTCTTCACACTCGGATGGGTCAGAGGAGGTCCCCAGACACCCCAGGTCTTAAGATCTTTGGGCCCAGAGGCAGGGGCCTGGACGAGATGACCTTCAGGGTGCCTCCCTACTTCCGGGGGCCACGAGCCTTTCCCGAAAACGAAACCCAGGACACAGTGCTGGGGGGAGCCGCATTCCACTCCCCGCAGCTGCCGAGCCGCTGGGCCCAGCTCCGGGCACTGGGAACAGACTCGGAAATACCAGTGGGCTTTGCTGGGGCTGATGACTCACGGCGGAGGAATGACAGCCATTCCATCGGACTTTCTAGGAACTCCCCTGCAGCTGGAGTGTCCCTGTCACTAGGTCCTCCCTGGAGCACAGAAAGGCTGCTGCTCACGGTGGAGGGTGGACTGATGCCAATGGACCCCAGGAGGGGCTGGTGGGATTCTCCTGTGATCAAGTGGGGCTCCGGGGCCCCTCTCCTGGGATAACTAGAGCATCCTTCTTGACCCATTCTCCTGGTGCCCTCTCCCTCCTCTGCTTGCCGTGCCCCCCACACACTCACCCACCCAACACATGCAGTGCAGAGGACCTGAGGAGGGTGCGCTAGGACGGCAGTGATGTGAGGAAATGCCCGCTGGTCTGAGGGCTCTGATCATGAAAGCCGCTCTATCTCCCGTAATCCTCACAGCCGCCTGTGCCCAGCCCTATCACTGTGCCTTTTTTACAGACACTGATGAAGAGCCTTAGAGAGATCAAGAAATCCTTCCCAGCTTGCACGCCAAGCAAATGGCAGAGCTGGGAATTGAGCCCATCTCTGCTCAGCTGTGAAGCCCGTGGGTTTAGCTCTTCTCTTTCACATGCTCCTTATCAGCTCCACTTTTATGAGAAGGAGATGTGAAGCTCTCCCGGAGGCGAAGGGCAGGTCTTACTTTTTCTCCATCAGTTACTCTTTGAAAAGGCAGCGGCCAGAATTTGCTGAGGCTGGAGGATGTGCAGGAATATGCTGCCGGCCGAGGGTCTAGGGTCACAGGGGCCCTCGAGCAAGGCTGGACCTTGCCCCTCTGGTAGGAACACCTCTTCCACAGCCACTGACCCACCCTTCCAGCTGGTGTTCACGGTTTTGTCTCTCTCCTTCCCATCTTCTTCCAAGTCCACCTGTCGGGGCTTCTCCGGCTCCTGGTCCCATCCCTGCCTTCTCTCTGCAAATTCCTCTGAGCTCCTAACCATCTATCTGGATGGAGCTCAGTTGCCTTGTGACTGCTTTAGCCAGTCTCCTTTCCTGAGCCATGATGGTCCTGTCTGCTCGTGGTTTCCACGGTTCCCCTTCTCTCTGTGTCTTAAGTTCCTGGACCACCTCACTCTCCAAGCCCTCTCAGTATCTCACATTCAAATGTCCTGCCAGAGGCTCCGATGGGTTAGTCACTACCCAGTTTAAAGTCAGTGTGCCCAGCCCGACTTTCAAGCAGCTGGCCTTCGACAGGAGACCGCAGGACCATCTCCTTTCCAAGTTGTTGTGGTCAGGATGACAGGGAAATATGGCCCAAAGCGTATGGGTTCAGTTGTGTTATTGTGGTTGTTGTTGTTTAGTCACTCAGTTGTGTCTGACTCTTTGCCACCCCATGGACTGCAGCACTCCAGGCTTCCCTGTTCTTCACCATCTCCCAGAGTTTGCTCAAACTCATGTCCATTGAGCTAGTGATGCCATCCAACCATCTCATCATGTTGCCCTCTTCTCCTCCTGCCCTCAATTTTTCCCAACATCAGGGTCTTTTCCAATGAGTCGGCTCTTTGTGTCAGGGGGCCTAAATGTTGGAACTTCAGCTTCAATATCAGTCCTTCCAATGAATATTCAGGGTTGGTTTCCTTTAGGATTGATTAGTTTGATCTCCTTGCTGTCCAAGGGACTCTCAAGTGTCTTCTCCAACACCACAGTTCAAAAGCACCAATTTTTCAGTGCTCAGCCTTCTTTATGGTGCAACTCTCATATCTATACATGACTACTGGAAAGACCATAGCTCTGACTATACAGACCTTTGTTGACAAAGTGTTGTCTCTGCTTTTTAATATGCTGTTTAGCTTTGTCATGGCTTTCCCTCCAAGCAGCAAGCGTCTTTTAATTTTGTGGTTGCAGTCACTGTCCACAGTCATTTTGGAGCCCCCAGAAAATAAAATCCGCCGCTGTTTACTTTTCCCCCTTCTATTTGCCATGAAGTGATGGGACTGGATGCCATGATCTTAGTTTTTTAAATGCTGAGTTTTAAGTCAGCTTTTTCACTCCTCTTTCACCCTCATCAAGAGGCTCTTTAGTTCCTCTTTGTTTTCTGCCATTAGAGTGATATCATCTGAGTATCTGAGGTTGTTGATGTTTCTCCTGCAATCTTGATTCCAACTGGTGATTCAGTTGCCTTATCCCCAGTTTAAATATGGGGATCTGACATTGAGAGGTGAAGCAACCTGCCTGAGGTCAAGCATTTAGAAGGCAGTGGAATCCAGAATAAGATATAGATCTTCCATTTCCAAAGCCTGAGAATTTTCTATTCTATGGTGCTACCACCCAAGAAAAAAATGAATTGTGTTTGGTTTTGTGTTTAGAGTAATTTTGGATTTTAAGCTATAGGAAAATCATTGTTTCTACAAGGTCTTCCCTTCAGCCAACCTGAAACTTCCCGTCATTCTGAATAAATGAAGAGGTATTACCGTAAATGTGTTAATGTTAAATAAAAATCTTCGCACGACTTCCCAGGTAGTCCAGTGGTTAAAACTTTGCCTTCTCGTGCAGGTTCGACCCCTGGTCAGGGAGCTGAGATCCATATGCCTCTCAGCCAAAAACCCAGAAGCAATATTGTAATAGATTCAATAAAGACTTTGAAAAGAATGGTCCACATAAAAAAAAAAATTTTTTTAAACCAAAAACCTTGCACTAAAAATCTGACTTAGAATTGTTCAAATGATGATACTATTATTAATAATAGCATTATTCATTAATTCCATACTAATTACTACTGCTTGCAAAAAATATAAACAGCAGAACTGTTGGTAATAATACTACAAAGACCTATTCAGAACAAAACTCACACAAGAGCAGTGGTCATGTATTAAGAGGATTGACTCAGCTAGCATCAGCTGGCTCTATGGCCTGGGCAAGATGGTGTCCCTCAGCGTGCATGCATGCTAAATCACTTCAGTCGTGTCTGACTCTTTGTGACCTCATAGACTGTAGCCCACCAGGGTCCTCTGTCCATGGAGTTCTCCAGGCAAGAATATCGGAGTGGGTTGCCATGCTCTCCTCCAGGGGATCTTCCTAACCCTTCCTAACCTGTGTCTCTTACATCTCCTGCGTTGGCAGGAGGATTCTTTACCACTAGCGCCACCTTGAAAAGTCTGGTGTCCCTCTGGGTCACCTCAAATGAGGGGCTTGGTCTAAATAAACTGTGTGACTCCTTCTAGCTCCAACATCCTACAATGCTAAATATTTGGCTGAAGAAAGTATGTAAACTGAGGGTATATTGAAGCTAAGCTGTTAGACCTTCCCTACCCTGCAGTGGGGCAGGTCTGATGGGATCTGGAGGTAGGGACGGTCCAGAGAAGTCCTTGCTACAACTTCTCTGAGCCACTCTAACTGGTTGCCCTTTAGGGATTAAGAAGCTTCCTCCACATTCCATTGGACACACACAGGTCATCCCAGTGGCCATGTCCCCTCCCTTGATTCTCATCTGTTGGACGCTACAGGCGGCGGAATTTCCATGGGCTCAAGCAGCTGCAGATAGCTGCAGAGTCTGGGGTGGTCTCTGTTAACCCGCCAGCTGCTTCAACAGCAGGCGGGGGAGGGGGGTGAGGGAGCTTCCTCTGGCTTCCTCTGGACTGCAGCTGTTCAGAACATCCCCGGAACAATGGTTGACTTCCACAACAAGAATGTGTCAAGACCGATTTTTTTTTCTTTTTAACTCAGAAAATGATTTCAGATTGACTTGCAAACTAGTCCAAATATGTCCTCTGGAATATACAACATGGTCATAAAGTGCCCCGAGATCATGCCTCACACATAGCAAGTACTCAAGCTAGCTAACAAATATACGCTAGCTCATTATTATTAATAACAAAATAATGAGATTGAAATGATGATCATATCCAAACTCTACTCATCCTCCCCAGAGCAGCTCAAGTTTGCTTTCTTCCAGGAAGTCTTCCTGCATTCTTCGGCCTATAGTTATCACTAGCATTCATTCATTCAGCAAATACTCTCCAAGTGCTTGGGGTCCTAGGTGTGGAGGATATTACAGAGAATAAGAGCCAAGGTCCCTGCCCTGATGGGATTTGTATTCTGGTGGACAGAGATAATAATTTACATGTTAAAGAAAAGACAAGATTCATTCAATTAAATACTTATGGAGCACCTGCTTTGTGCCAAACACATGTCTAGGTTTTGGAGATAAAGTGTTGAGACAAACCCAAGTCTCCCGACTGAAAACACTTTCCTTTTAGTGGAAAGACAATGAAGACATGGATTAACTAGTTTAGACATGATGAGTCTTTAAAGATAATGAAACAGGGACATGTGCCCAGAGTGAAGGAGGATGGGGAGTGGTGCTTAAATCAAGAAGTCAGGTTTCAATAATTTAGAGAGAATACACATCACAATGATAAGTTCTGCTGCCCTCACTGTCCAGCTCATTCATGACCCACACCATATCATTGAAGTCCTCTCCTGCAACACTGTCTTAGATGTAGTAGCTGCCTGCTGTACCTGAGGGGTTGCTTACCTGAGTTTAGCAGGGAATAGACTTTTTAAACTGGATTGAAGCTACTTCTGCAGTGTCTCACAAAGGTGTGGAAACTCTGGGGGCTTGCAGGAGCAAGAGCAGGTGAGAGACAAGTGATGGAAAAGAGCTTTTGAGGGACACTGGAGATTGAGGTTCTGTAAAGAAGTACTAGAACACACGGGTTTGACTTCCAATGGAAAGTCCTGAATGCCATCATGGGCAGCTCAAAGTCTGGCTCTTCACCAGCTCTGCTGTCTCATTACACATCCTGACATCCCCACTGCCTCTCTTCTGTATCGAGATTTGAACTTTCAGAGCACTTTTCTCTCCAGCTTGAGGTTTATAGCATATTCTTGCAAGATAAACATGACAAATACTATTATTTCCTTTTGAGAGTGAGGGAGTTGAGAAAGGTCAGAATTCTTATCCAAGGCCACCCAGGAAGTCGTAAGTCAGAGGAGAAACCAGGAATGGGCAGGCTCTCCTGATTCAGAGTGCTTTGTTCTGCCTGCCTCATGGCCCCTCAGTACCATAATTCAGTACTTCAGCAGGAAATACGCATCCATTCTGCGCTCTTCTGGGCATGTAGAATAAGGATCTGACTTGGGACTTTTTCTGGAAGCGTGAAATCTCCTCGCTGATCCCCCAGCCTCCGCCTGGCTATCCTTGTGGGTGGTGGGGAAGGAGCCCATAGTTATGGGCAGCGTGGGAGGTGGACACTTGGGTCTGACCTCAGGACAGCTGTCCCCAATTAGAGAAGGGTGCGCTTGAGCCCTGAGGCACACCCTGCTCCGCACTCTTCTGGAATTGCTGAGTGCAGTTTGGAAAGTCTCAGGCAGAGTGTTGACCAGGACAGCACTGGTGGGTCAGGCTGGGGGAGACCTACACCAGGCCCCATGGCTAGAACCCCTTGGAAAGAGGGCAATTTCTAGTTCTTGTACTGACCTCCTCTTGATACCCTGCATTCCAGCGCCCTTTACAGCCATCACTGTGGTCTTTGAAAACAGAGCTCAGCATTTCTCTCTCCTGCTTGAAACCCTTCAAAAGCCCACTTCTTGCTTCGAGGATAAAGCCTCACATGGCTCATAACTGCTGCACGTTGTGGTCCCTCTTGCTCACTCACTGGCAGTATTTCACATCAGCAGTCTCTCCCTCTATCTGACTCCAGCCACAGTGGCTTTTCTGAGCCTTGGGGCTTTTGCGGAGACTGTTCCTTCCACTTGGGACCCTCCCTTCCCTTCCCCCACTTCTTTGCTTGAATATGTCATACTCACTTTCAGATTTCAGCTTAAATGTCACCTTCTCAGACTAGAGGTCTACTCCTGTTAGATTTTCTCATAACACTTTCCCACTTCTTTAAGATAGTACCTATCACTATGGTGGTTCATTTATTTATTTTTTAAATTTTTATTGGAGTATAGTTGCTCTACAGTGTAGCATTAGTTTCTGTTGTACAGTAAAGTGAATCAGTTATATGCATACATATATCCCCGCTTTTTTGAATTTTTTTCCCATAGAGGTTGCCACAGAGCGCCGAGAAGAGTTCCCTGTGTTCTCCATCAGGTTCTCATTAGTTATCTATTTTGTGTACAGCACCCATAGTGTGTCTGCTGCTGCTGCTGCTAAGTCGCTTCAGTCGTGTCCGACTCTGTGCGACCCCATAGACGGCAGCCCACCAGGCTCCCCTGTCCCTGGGATTCTCCAGGCAAGAACACTGGAGTGGGTTGCCATTTCCTTCTCCAATGCATAAAAGTGAAAAGTGAAAGTGAAGTTGCTCAGTCGTGTCCGACTCTTCATGACCCCATGGACTGCAGCCCACCAGGCTCCTCCATCCATGGGATTCTCCAGGCAGGAGTACTGGAGTGGGGTGCCATCGCCTTCTCCGCATAGTGTGTGTAAGTCGATCTAAATCCAACTGCTTACTCGTTCACCTGTCCCTCCTCCACCCCTCCTCCTTTTGGTAAAGGAGTTCCTTAGTTCCCAGGACATTGCCAGGCACTCTAGGCATATTTGTTGAATGACTGAAGGAACCCATCTGCCCTAAGGGTTGGGAGGACATTTAGGGTCATCCAATCCAATGAGTCTCCTTTACAGCATTCCTGCCAGATGTCCCCTACCCATGCTTCAGAGCCTCCTCCATGGAGAACTTGCTGTCTGTCAGACTAAGGTGACAACCTCCTCAGGGGTCAAGTTCTCAGGTCCCTGAGTATGTTATTTAGCTCCTCTGGTTCCTGTCCTATAAATATGATAAGAATGATACCCACTTCACAGGAAGGCTGTCGTTATTAAATGATATCAGGCACACGAAACCTGGTGACTGACACCACCTGATGGTTCAATTAGTGTGAGTTAATCACATTATTATTCCCATAATCATCATCACAGAAGGTGAAACTATCCTTACATTTCACTATGACTGATTTCTCTATAAATCTGTTTCTACCTTTGGGTTTGCACAGAATGTTTCTGGCATGTTCCACATGACAGCCTTTGGAGTCTTGTTGACCGCGGGTTTTCTCCAGTTTACCCTGACATAGATGCTGGACCAGTTCTGGGCTTCTCACCATCTTGGTCCCTCTCTGAGAAACTCCTCTTTGTCTGTGTCCCCTGACATCTCGGGCTGTCCTAGGAATGAACAAAGTGCTGGTCCTAACAGATCCAGGGCTATGGGCATCAGACAGAGAGTAACAGAGACAGTTTAGGCTTTGGACCCAGCTAAGGTATAAGGAGATTTACGGGCTCTTCGGCAAACCCTGGGGGTTTCAGTTCTCATCTTGAGATGGGAACCGAAGGATACAATATGAGGAGTTCAGGTCTGACCTTAGGCAAACTCAACCTGTTCCAACCCACTACTTATTTTCTCCCTATCTCTTCTTCTTTTAAAGGCACCCAGGACCTACACACCACTCCAGCTTACGCATGGAATTTCCCACCTAATAAACCACGAAAGTTGCACAGATTCTCTTAAGAACTTACCACTCTTTGGTTATACTTTTCTGAGGTCCTTTCTCTCCTGCGTTAATATACCAGATTAGTTCCTGCTAAAGTGTTAATGACTAACCTCTGCTCCCTTCCTGCCTACCATCTTTCACCCCCTCCCCTGGGGCTGGGTAAATTTGAATTTTAGACATGGATGGCAGGGTCTGTGAAGGAGTTCATTTTGAGCGGGCAGAGATCTCACCTAGGGCTCTCCCACTCACCCTGTGCAGGTAGGCTCCCCTTCTACCTATGCTGAAGCCACCCGACCTTATGAATACAATCCACTGGAAAGGAGGGCTGTCCCAGTGAGTAGTCAGTTAATATGAAGACCGCCATCTACTGGCTGATGGTATCTATCGGCCCTATTGGTGTGCTCGGCTACTGCCCCGACTTTTCTGATTGGATTGCTTGAGTGAGGACGACCAGTCATCTCCCTTATTCCTTTTCTCTCGTTTTCCTTTTCTCTCTCCTTTTTTTAAAGTTCTTTAAAAAAACTTTGATTCCATAATATACATGGTGTTTCACAGAGCCTTTGAGCTGAAAGGGATCTGTGACATGCATAGTCGTTGTAAGCCATTAACACTTTAGTATAAAGTAACCCATTGGACCGCCCGTTTCTGAACCTCTGAAACAAATGCAACTGCTCCTGAAACCTCTCGTATTGTTGGGACTCCATAGTCCCAGTTTCTTCACCCCACTAATAGTCTCCAAACTCCCTTCCAACTAGAAGTGTAAATATATTTGCCATCTTCTTGACCACAATTCATGCGTGATACTTTTGCTTTATGTGGGTTCCATCTGTGATCTTCTCATGGGTTATTTTACTTCTGAAGATATTTGACTTCTTTCTGTGTTGGCTTTTTTTTTTTTTGGATAGAGAGTAAATCTACTCTGGGTGATTTGTTTTAAGATGATGACTGCCTTCAATTATTAGGTTAAATTGTGGATGTTATTTGTAAATTGACGTGTTAAATCTGCAGCTTCTAAGAGCTTGACAATAAAAGCCTATAATGATATAAAATAATTTTATAAAAAAGTTTTGGCAAATATATATTCAAGTGACAATATTTCAATTTATCTAACTCTGCTGCTGCTGCTAAGTCACTGCAGTCGTGTCCAACTCTGTGTGACCCCATAGACAGCAGCCCAGCAGGCTCCCCCGTCCCTGGGATTCTCCAGGCATATCAAATTAGAAGATACCTTTAAGAAAAAGAATAACATGGGTAATTAATAATCATCTGATGAGTAAAGCATTTTAAGTGACTGTTCAGAACCAGGAAAAGTCAACGTCTTCCCAAGAGGTGAAGAACCCGCCCGCGATGTAGGAGACATAAGAAAGCCAGGTTTGATCATTGGGTAGGGAAGATCCCCTGGAGGAGGAAACAGCAACCCACTCCAGTATTCTTGCCTGGAGAATCCCATGGACAGAGGAGCCTGGCGGGCTGTAATATGCGGGTCACAAAGAGTCAGACACAATAGAAGCAACTTAACATGCACAATGACTACACAGACTGAAAAATAGGTACTTTTAAGTCAGATATTTTCTGATTCTTTGCTCTCAGTGATATCAGAAGAGGACCTAATGGAGTTGTCAGCTGATAGATGATTAAAAATAATTCTTGATGATAGAGCAGTATGCTATTTTTGGCATAGAACTTGGAAAGAGTTCAGATAGTTAAATCATATTGCTATAATAAAACTCCTTCCAAATGATTTATGTGGACAAAGTTTCCCAGCATTTCTTCTGTAAAAATGAGGTGTAGGAATGGAATGGATATTGCTCCTTGCCTAAGTCTAATAACAGATAATATCACAAATGGAGATATAAGGTCATTAAAAATAAAAGCTATATTCATTTTATTGAGATAATTTGCTAATAAAAATGCTTAATTAAACTTTTTAATTTGAGAAGAGCTTCCCCGGTAGCTCAGATGATAAAGAATCTGCCTGCAATGTGGGAGATCTGGGTTCGATCTCTGGATTGAGAAGACCCCTTGGAAGAGAGCACGGCAACCCACTCCTGTATTCTTGCTTGGAGAATCCCCATGGAGAGAGGAGACTGGCAGGCTGCAGTTCATGGGGTCTCAAAGAGTCGGACACGACTGAGTGACTGAGCACACATGATTTGAGAAAATAGATTGGCATGCAGTTGTAAGAAATGATACACAGATATCCTGTGTACCTTTTTCGACACCGTGGTACAGTGTCATAACATGTCATAACTAGAAGTCAGGAGATAGAATATTTCCATCACAATGAGGATTCTTCCTGTTGTCCTTTTATTACCACACCTATTTCCCTTCCATTTTGCTCCTCCTTGACCACTAATCTGTTCTCCATTTCTATGATTTTGTCGTTTCAACAATATTATTAATATATGACAGAATCGGGCACTATGTAACCCTTTGGGATTGGCTTTTACACTGAGCAATATTCTCTCGAGATTCATTCAGGTGTTATATGTATCAACAGTTCATTCATTTTCATTGCTGAGTGGTAGTTCATGATATCAAAGGATCATAGTTATTTAACCATCCACACAGTCCTTTCCCAGAAAATTATATAGTTAGAATTATTTGGTGTTTAGCCTCTTCAGATTGATTTCTTAAAATTATCAACATGTTTTTGAGGTTCCTCCACTTCTTTTCATGGCTTAATGACTCTTTTCTTTCTCGTGCTAAATAATAGTTCATTTGTATAGAAGTACTGCTGTTTGCTTACCCATTTACCTATTGAAGGACATTCATCATTCGGCAATTGTGAATAATGTTGATGGGCATAGAGTTTTTTGTGGACATGACTTTTCAACTCACTTGGGTGAATACCCAGGAGCGCAATCGTGGATTGCATGATAAGATTACATTTGGTTTTGTAAGAAGCTGCCAGACAGTCTTACAAAGTTGCACCATTTTTCATTCATTTGCAATGAATAAGAGCGCCTGTTGCTCTTTGCTTACTTGCATTTGGTATTGTCAGCGTTTAGGGTTTTAACCATTCTAATAGGTACATAGTACCTGGTCTTTTTTATTAATATATAGTTCCCTAATGATCTATGATGTGGAACAACTTTTTATGCTTATTTGTAATTCGTAAATCTTTTTTTGGTGAGGTCACATCTTGTGCCCACTTTTTAATTGTTCTTTTTTTCCTCGTTTTTTAATGGTTGAGTTTTAAGAATTCTTTGTATGTTTTAGGTAACAGATTTTAAAAAAAAATCAGATGCGTGTTTGGCAAAGACTTTTTTCCAGCCTCTAACTTGTCTTTTCCATTCTCTTAACAGTGTCTTTCACTGAATAGAAGTTTTAAATATTAACGAAGTAGAACTTACGAAGTATTTGTTTCACGGATTGGATTTTGGTGTTGTATCTCAAAGTCAAGGCCAAATTGGATGTTATGAAGGTCTTCTTCATGTTATCTTTTAGAAGTTTTACAGTTTCGCATAAAGACTGTGTCTAGATTAATTTTTTTTGCATGTCCAATCATTCTTAGCCCTATTTGTTGAAAATACCCTCCTTTCGCTATTAAATTGCCGTTAATCGTTTGTCAAAGATTAGTTGACCATATCAGTATGGGTCTAGTTTCAAATTCTCTATTCTGTTTCATTGATCTATTTGCCTATACTTTCACCAATACCACACTGTCTCGATTGCTGTAGCTTTATAGTAAGTCTTGAAGTCGAATAGCATCTGTCTTCTGATTTAGTTCTTTTTTAATACTCTGTTGGCTTTTCTGGGTCTTTTGACCCATATAAACTTGGGGATTCGTTTGTTGACAATCACAACATAACTTCTGAGACTTTAATAGGAGTTGTGTTGCATCTACAGCTAATTTGTCTGCTTTGACATCTGAACAATATAAGTTCTTACCTAACTTGGCACTTGTCTCCACGAATTTGACTGTTCTTTGGTTTCTTCCATCAGAATTCTGTACTTTCCCTCATATAGCTCTCTCACACATTTATAAGAGTTATGCTTAAATACTTCATTTTGGTGGGGAGGTGCTAATGTAAATGGGGGTAGGATTTTAGCTTTTAAATTCCAAACAGTATTGGTATACAGGAAAGTAATGAACTCTTTGTGTATTCGTCTTAGATTCTGCAGCCTCGCTGTTATTGTTTATTAGTTACTGAAGTTTTTTGATTTTGTTGCTTTTAATTCTTTGGGATTTTTCTACATAAGCAGTTGTGCTATCTACAAGCAATGGAAGTTTTAGTTCTTTTTTCTCAACATGTATACCTTCTACTTCGTTTCTTGTCTTTTCTACTTTAGCTAGGACTTACATTATAATGTTGAATTAGAGTAGGTGAGAAAGAATATTTTTGCCTTATTGATTCAATTATGCTTCATTTTAACCATTCTGATGGATGCATAATGATAACTTGTGATTTTATTTGCATTTCCCTGATGGCTAATGATATTGGATCTCTCTCCATGTATTTATTTGCTATTGATATAGTCTTTTTGGTGAAATGTCTTTTCATGTCTTTTGCCCTTTTCTTAATTGGAATATTTGCTTTTTCTTTTTTTACTGTTAAGTAGAAAAGTTTTACTTTTTTAAAAGAGTTTTTTAAAAAAAATATTCTAGATACTAGTATTTGTCAGCAAGACTATTATGGTTTTAATGGGATCTTTTGCAGAGCAAAAGTTTAATATTTTGAAAAAATCTAATTTACTAGGTTTTTTTAGTACCAAATATACTTTTTGTGTCAAGCATGAGAACTCTTTTGCTTAGCCTAGATTCTGATGATTTTCTCTTATTTTTTCCTTAAAAATTTGTAGTCATAATTTATATCTAAGTCTGGGATCCATTTTGAGTTAATTTTTGTATAAAGTGTGAGACTTATGTTGAGGAGTTTTTATTTTCATTTGTTTATTTTTATGTCCATGGCTCCAGCTGCTCCAGCATCATTTGTTGAAAAAGCTCTCTCTCTTCCTCTGTGTTGCTTTAGCCCATTTGCCAAAAGGAAGTTGGATACATACGTGTGTGTCCGTTTCTGCATTCTGTATTCTGTTCCATTCATCTCTCTGTTCTTTCATTAATGGCACACAGTCCTAATTATTGATTTATTGTTGCTATAAATGAGTCTTGAAATCAGCTAGACTGACTTCTCTCAATTTATTCTTCTTT
Source organism: Capra hircus (assembly GCF_001704415.2). NCBI lineage: Eukaryota > Metazoa > Chordata > Mammalia > Artiodactyla > Bovidae > Capra > Capra hircus. The sequence goes on from NC_030812.1 coordinate 104,849,912, forward strand.
TTTAAAATTATTCAGGCATTCCTAGTTCCTTTGCCTTTCCATTTAAGTTTTAGAATCATCTTGTGAATATTTACCAACATCTTGCTGGGTTTTGAGAAGTGTGTTGAACATGTATACCAGTCTGGGAACTACTGACATATTTCCTATGTGGAGTCTTCCAATACATAAACACAACCTGTCTCTCCATTTAAATCTTACTGATTCTTTCATCAGCATTGTATAGTTGTAGATGTATAAGTCCTATACGTTTCATTAGATTTATGTGTAAATATTTCGGCTTTCCCAGCAATTGTAACATAGTTTTACAGTTTGCATGTGTGTCTGTTTGTTTGTTGCCAGTATATGGGACTACAACGAACTGATTTTTGAATGTTTATCTAGTACTCTGTGACCTTTCCAAACTTCCTTATTAGTCCTATGAATTTTTTGTAGATTCCTTGGGATTTTCTTCATGGACAATAGTATCATCTGCAGATCGGGATAGTTTTATTTCTTTTTTCTGGTCCACATGCTTTTATCTCTTTTTCTTTTTCTGCTTTATTGCTCAGGCAAGAACTTCCAGCACTATATGGAGTAAGGTGGTGACAGCAGAAGCTGTTGCCTTGTTCCCAGTTTTATGGAGAAAACATTTGGTTTTTAAACTGTAAGGATAAGCTTAGCTGTAGATTGTTCTTCACCAAGCTGAGGAAGTTCTTCTCTACAATGTTCCTATATTTTTCTTCCTCAAAGATTTTATCGTGAATTGATGCTGAATTTTGTAAAATGTGTTTTCTGCTTTGGTTAATATGATCATATAATTTTTCTTCTTTAACTAGGTGACATGGTTAATTACACTGATGGTGAATTTTTTTTAAGTTTAATAAAATGAATTTATTAATATGCTTATTATAAAAATACCAGCAAAGCTTTCCAAGTGTGAGTCTTTCCAATTTTCCTGACTAAGGAAGTATACTAGGGAAATCATAAACAGCCATTTTTATTCTAAAATAATAAATAGCTGTTGATCAAGCCTTCAAGCCTCAAATCTTGGCAATGTTTTATTGTCTTTGATTGATAGATTTAAAAATATTGAACTACCCTTGCAATTCTGAAATAAACCCAGACTGGTTATAGTGTAAAACTTTTTTTATAATTGTTGAATTCTGTTTGCCAGTATTTTATTAAGAAGTATTATCTATATTTAAGAGATTTATTGATCTGTAATACTTTTCCTTTTTTTGTGTGCTTTTTATACTGGTTCTGGTATCATGATAGTACTAGCTTCATAAAATGAATAGAAACATATTTTCTGGAAGAGATTGTATAGAACTGGTGTTCATTCTTCTTTAAACATTTTGAAAATTCTCTAGTGGATCCACCTGGGCCTTGAGATTTTTTTTTTTTTTATTTTTAAATTTTCAAATGCAATTTTCTTAATGGTTATAGAGTTAATTTAAATGATCTCGTTCCTATTGGGTAAGCTATAATTATTTTTTATAATTACTTATAAGCTTGTGTTTTTTGAGGAATTGGTCCATTTCATACAAGTTGTCAAGTTTACCAAGAGTAGAGCTGATTGTAGGATTCCTTTAGTAGCACATTGATGTCTTAGCCTCTGTAGAGACAACTTTAGTTTCATTCCTGATACTGGTCAATTCTGTTTCTCTCTCTCTTTCTCTTGGTCAGTCTTGTTGGAGGCTTATCAATTTTGTTGATCTTTCCAAAGAACGATCTCTTTATTTCACAGATTTTCTTTTTTTAAATTTCTCTTTTCTGTTTTGAAATTTCATTTATTTTTACTACTATCTTTATTGATTTCCTTCCTTCTGCTCACCCTTGGATTTATTTGCTCTTCATGTTCTAGGCTTTTAAGATGGGAGATTTGGTTATTGATATGGGAATTTTCCTCTTTTCTAATATAAACATTAATTACACATACTTTCCTCTCTGCCTGGCTGTGTTCCGTAACTTTTGCTATGATGTATTTTCATTTCCTTTCAGTTCAATGTATTTTTGGACTTCCTTTGAGACTTCCTCTCTTCCCATGTACTACGTACAAGTGTTTTGGTATTTTCTTGTTATCTTTCTGTTATTGATTTCTAGTTTAATTCCACAGTAGATGGAAATCACATTCTATACTACTTCAATTATTCTAAATGTGCTGAGGTTTGTTTTATGACCCAGAGTATGCTCTATTCTACATTAAAAATTTTCTTATCAAAATATGTAACATTTTATACTGTTTCTATTAATTGTGTACTACTAATAATTCTTAGTCACACCTATTATTAATACAGAAGAAAATTTGGACAATTGTAAGACGCAACAGTTATAGGAGATTTAGAATTCTAGACATATTTTTGTTGAATTACAGCAAGCGAGTCAAAGTAGAAATACAATTTCAAAAGGAAAAGGATACAATATAAGATTCACAAACTTAAAGAATTTGCTTATACATTTTCAAATAGATGATGTGTATCAAATAATTGTGACAACTCTTTGCCATGGCAAGCATGCAAAAGTCTGATCAAAGAATTTTATTTTAAACTGCAAATGTTTATAATACTCTGGAAATTACATCCACTTTAACTACATATTAATTCATTTTATGTTTTGGCTACTGTACACGACATGTGAGATCTTAGTTCCCTGCCTAGGGATCGAACACATGCCCCTTGCCTTGGAACTGCAGAGTCTTAACCACTGAACTGCCAGGGTTTAATCTACATATTAAATTTTGATGTAAACTTTTGGATGTTAACTTACAAATGAAAGAGAATACGCAATTTTAAAAAAATTGTGTGTGTGCAGTTGGTGGTGAAAAGAAAAGGAAGCTGAGCGCCAAAAAATGGATGCTTTTGAACTGTGGTGTTGGAGGAAAAGCTTGAGAGTCCCTTGAACTGCAAGGAGAATCAAACCAGTCAATCCTAAAGAAAATCAGTCCTGAATATTCACCGGAAGGACTGATGCCAAAACTGAAGCTCCAATACTTTGGCCACCTGATGCGAAGAACTGATTCACTGGAAAAGAACCTGATGCTGGCAAGATTGAAGGCAGGAGGAGAAGGGTGGTGAGATGGTTGGATGGCATCACTGCCTTAATGGACCTGAGTCTGAGCAAGCTCTGGGAGGTGGTGATGGACAGGGAAGCCTGGCGTGCTGCAGTCGAAAGATACAGACACGACTGAGCGACTGAACTGAACTGAACTGAGGTGGTGGTGAGTAAGCTAGCAAGGACAGAAGACCAATAGTCTGGATGAGTGCTGAGGATGGGTTAAGGAAAGTATGTCCCAGGTATAAGCACCCACATCAAAAGATCATTGGTAAAGAAAAACCAGACACCTCGAGTTAGAGTCTCTAGTGCTTTTCTGTGTCTGGAAAGATGGAAAGACACAAGAGTCTGGGCTCACCAAAAGCATGGCTTTGATGTGCATCTTGGCTACCTGGTACCAGGATCCTGCTTTTCTCCATCCTGAATCCCCTCAGGGTGCAAGGTCAGGCAGCTGCAGTGGCTGCTGGTTTGATGGCCCCGACATCCTTTGTTTCCTGATATAGTGGGCTATCCCACAGTCCCTTCAGCCTGAGGACTCCCTGACTCTAAGACTCTTTGAGCTGGATTTCACAAATAACCTCCCTCTCCTCATGATTTGCTGGTATTCCTCACTCTGCATGAAGTTCCTTGCACGGAGTCTTTTCAACTCCTTGGTCCAGGTTCTGCTGTCTTTTGTATCCTGCTCACTCTCCCCAAGAGCATCAACATTCCCCTCAAGCTCTCTCCTCCAGTGTCTCCTTCAGCACATGGGGTCCACACCTGCCTCTCTTGACTTGGCTCACCCTTCCTGTCTCTCCCGCCAGCATCAGCCAGGCACCTTCTAATTCCTAGTTTGCTTAGCTCTTGACTGTGAACCACACCCACAGGATAACACTCCAGGGAGAAGATGCCTATATCTATTAAAGGGCAAATCCTCCACACCTAAGAATGACTCCTCTCTCCTCCATAAAACAGGGTTTCAGGTCCCCAAAGGTGCAGCCCTCTTGAAGCCAGAAAAGTTTAGCTTTCCCACGTTACTAGGCTTTATTTTTAAACCTGGCACACAAGAAAAGCCAGCAGGTAGTCCAGATAGTCTATGACAATGAAGGATTTAAATATTCTGCCCCAGGACTTCCCTGGCAGTCCAGTGGTTAAAACCCTACTTCCAGTGCAGGGGGCCTGGTTTTGATCCCTGGTCAGAGGACTAAGATCCCACACACCACGTGGTACAGCCGAAACATTTTAATACATAAATATTCTGTCTCTGAATTGATGCTTTAGAACTGTGATGTTGGAGAAGATTCTTGAGAGTCCCTTGGACAACAAGGAGATCAAACTAGTCAATCCTAAAGGAAATCAACCCTGAATATTTATTGGAAGGACTGATGCTGAAGTTGAAGCTCCAACACTTTAGTCACCTGATGCAAAGAGTCAACTCATTGGAAAAGACCCTGATGCTGGGCAAGATTGAGGACAGGAGAAGAGGGTGTCAGAGAATGAGATGGTTGGATGGCATCATCGACTCAATGGACATGTGTTTGAGCAAAGTCCGGAGACAGTGAAGGACAGGGAAGCTTGGCGTGCTGCAGTCCATGGGGTGGCAGAGAGTGGGACATGACTTAGGGACTGAGCAACACACCTGTATAGCGCAGGGAAATATATTCAATATCGTATGATATTAGTAAATCATAACAGAAAAGAGTGTGCAAAAGAATACATGCGTATATAACTGAGTCACTTTGCTGCACAGCAGAAATTAATACAGCATTCTACATCAACTACGCTTCAACTAAGTTTTTAAAATAGCCTATCTCAAAAAAATAAATAAATAAATAAAATAGCCTATCTCTTGTCTCTATGAGTGAAAATCACTCAGTCGTGTCCGATTCTTTGCGACCTGGGAGCTATCTGAATGTGTAAATAGTTCTCAGCACTAAAACTGGGAGCACCGTGCACCCTCTGTTCTGAAGTGATTTCATACGTACACGGCACCATCCGTGTGGTGTTCCTGCTGAAACATGCACCTCCCCAAGTCTTTGAATTTAGACTCCACAGGGGATGAAAGAAGTCAAATGCACCACAAGGAGGTAACCCCCACATTCCCAGGGAGTGAAACATCCATGGCAGTGGGCACCATTTCTTTCATAACCGATGATGCCGGGCGGGGGGGGGGGAAGAGGATTCAAGTCAGAATGGAGAAACAAAGGGGACATCAAACCAAACACAGTAGGTGAATCTTGTTTGGATCCTTCCTGAGTCAAGTCAATGTAAACCCGTGTTTTCTGAGACACGAGGAGACAGTAGAGCTCAGCTGGGTGTCTGGCGATATTCAGAAACTGTGACCTGTGTTAGGTGTTTGGTTTCGTGATTCTGTCAGAAATCCCTCCTTCCCTCGCCTTCCCCCCTGTTTAGAGCTACATATGGAAGTATTTAGGGGCAAAATGATGAAATGTCAGGAATTTTCTTTAATGTACTATAGAAAAAAAAAGAGAAAGAAGAGGAAGGAATGGGGAGATGTAAGTGTGGGGAAATGTTGATCATTGTTGAACCCGGGGGATGGGAGTTTACTGTACAACTAAAGACTTTTAGTATATATATAAAAAGCAAACCAGAAAAGCTCTGGGAAATGCGAGTGTTTTGGTGTCAAAATGATATGTGACTCTCTGCGAAGCCCATAATTACACCTCCGAGTTCAGTGTTAAAGAGAGTGAGTGCGGAGTCGGGCAAGACCAGATGGTAACCCTCACTCTGCCGCTTGCTAACTGAGTGATCTTTAAAAAAAAAAAAAAAATTCTATTTATTTATTTTTGGCTGTACTGGGCTCCAGCTTTCCTCTAGTTGTAGCAACAGGAGATTACTCTAGTTGGGGTACACAGGCTTCCCACTGCGGTGTTTCTTTTGCTGTGGACCGCAGACTGTAGGTGCGCAGGCGTCAGGAGCTATGACTCACGGACTGAGTTGGTCTGCGGGATCTTCCCGGATCAGGAATCGAACCCGTGTCTTCTGCATTGGCAGGCATGTTCTTAACCACTGAGCCACCAGGGGAGCCCCAGCTGAGTGCCCCTGGACAACTCCCTCTGGAGGTCTCCGAAGCTCACATGGTTTCTGTGAGAGTAAATGAAATAACGTATGTAATGCATGCGTGCTCAGTCGTGTCCAACTCCACGACCCCACAGACTGTAGCCCCCCAGGCTCCTCGGCCCATGGGATTCTCCAGGGAAAAATACTGGAGTGGGTTGCCGTTTACTTTTCCAGGGGATCTTCCCAACCCAGGGATTGAACCTATATCTCCTGCGCCTCTTGCATTGCAGGGGGAGTCTTTACTGTTGAGCCACCAGGGAAGCCCAATGCACATAAAGGTCTCAGCAAAACAGATATTTGGGAAATAGCTGAAATTGAAGCCATGATCATCACGAACCCCAAAGCATCTGGGAAAAGCCTCTGCCAGGCCATGTGTCCTAGACTGGGTTCAGGAAATAGGAATTCAGAGAAGTGAGAATGGGGCGGGGTGAGGGGGGTAGATACACAAAAAATATGGCCAGCCCCCTCAGAGGATGAGAGGCTGAAGTCCCCCAGGGAACAAGGACTGTGGACGCCACCAGCCCCCAGCGCCCAGGCCAGGTGGGAGGGGCAGGGCTGTTGGCCCAGAGTCTGCAGAGGGAGTGGAGGCCCTGGGGCCAGCAGGGAAGTGAACTGATTTACAGCCTGGGAGGGTTCCGGGGCCCAGGAAGAGGATTTGGGTTTGCCTCCCAGCTAGTTCCGCACCCACCGGGAGCAGGGGCTGCTAGGAAGAATCTAAATATATAGCGTGTTGTTGTTGAAACGCTTCCTTCTGACAGTGCACTGGGCATTTTCTCTCATGGAGCTCAGATTCCCCAAACTGGAAAGTGAAATCATTTACAGACTCCCCAGGGAAGCCGGATCCCCGGATTCATTTTTCCCCAGAGAAAGCATGTTTGCTGGAAACCAGAGAAGGTAATTGGAGAGGCCCAGGGAAGAAAGGGACCTGCAGGGGTCATGGAGTCCATCCTCCGGCCTCCAGGCAGGAGGGAAGATAACCCGTTCCAGATGGTGACTGTCCCCAGCCACTGAGGACTGCCGGGAGAGACCCCTGGAGCCTGACTCAGCAGCTCATTCCAGGGGTGGGCCCAGCGCACAGCCTCGGGTCACTAACTCACATCGAATCAGACTTCGGCCTTGGATCACTAACTCAAGACCAATCAGAGTCTGTTGTCTTGGGTCCCGGTTTTCCCATCTATAAAATGAGGGAGGTTAGCCCTGCCTTGCTGCTGTGAGACCAAGTCCTAACACAAAGCAGAAACGAGCTCTGTGCCCAGGCAGAGGCCAGGGTGTCCAGGCCTGGGAACTTTTCACTGTCAGCACTTTGAAGAGGTTTAAAAACTCTTAGAGCTTATGGAAATATCACCTTGTCTCCACTGCTCCTTCTGTCCTTATGAAGACAGTCGTGGTGGTGGTTTAGTCACTAAGTTGTGTCCGACACTCTTGCGACTCTGTGGACTGTAGCCCACCAGGCTCCTCTGTCCATGGGACTCTCCAGGCAAGCATACTGGAGTGGGTTGCCATTTCCTCCTCCAGTGAAGACAGCGGGAGGTGGCAATACTTCCTACTAGAATATTCCTGCTGATGCCACAAAAATAATGTGTTGGTGTTGGTTGCACAGAACAAATGGAATCTTTGGCAATGATTAAATACCCAGTAGCATGGACATCAGGGCAACACCAACAGGGGTACGGTCCACATTGTGCCTGCAGGGTTGAGGAATACCACTGACCGAAGGGCTGAAGCTGGAGTTGAAGTCCAGAGAGATGAAAAAACACAGCCAATAAGGGATGGAAAATGCTGGAACCAGAGTCATTGCTCTGTACCAGGTACTGTGGTGATGGGTGCTCAGAAAGATAGTCCAGCCTTCATGAAGCTTAGCAGTGAAGAGGGAAGATACACATCTAACTACTTTTGTTTTTTCAGATATGTAAAACTTGATTTTAAAAAATTGCTTCCATGACAAAGTTTAAAGTCTGGGAAGTTCCGTTTTCCCCAGCCAAAGAGCTCATAAACACGCACAGGAGAGCAAGTTCATTTTTAAAAGAACATTATTTAAAAGGCAAAAGGTGCTATCCATTGGCATAGATTCAGCTTCTCAGAAGCAGAGCCATCCTCAGGTAGCCAGGGTACCAAGGTTAGCAATACTATCTTATCCACCAGCATTTATAGCTCACTTCCTTCAATTAAGACCAGGGGATTAAAAAAAAATTACATAGTCCAACATAGTCAGTGTCACAAAGGAGGAGACCTGGGGGTCATGAGAATCTGGGAAGAAGCAACTTGGAACATTCGACCTAGGTCCTCCGTCACAGGGGAAGTCGGTTATCATAGGAAAGTCACCGTGACATGCACAGGTGGGGCTTTGCCCCTGGCCAGTGGCCCTGCTGAGACCTGGCTCCTATCATCTCTTCCACAGCATCCTTGACATCTTTTTTTAATTGAAGTGAAATTCACAGAAGATACACGTAGCCATTTTTAAGTGAACAATGTGTGTGTCAGTCCCTCAGTTGTGTCTAGTTCTTTGTGACCCCATGGACTGTAGCCCGCCAAGCTTCTCTCCAAAAAATTCTCCAGGTGAGAATACTGGAGTGGATTGCCATTCCTTTCTCCAGGGGATCTTCCCACCCAGGAATGGAACGCGAGTCTCCCGAGTTGCAGGCAGACTGTTTAACGGCTGAGCCACCGGAGAAGCGAACAGTATAGTTCGCTTTAGCTCACCCGCCTCATGTTGCCGCACAGCTCGCTCTAGCTCCAGAACGGCTTCATCACCCCAAGTAAATCCAGGTATCATCAAGCGGTCCTTGCCCACCCCTCCCCAGCCCCAGCCCCTGGCAACTGCCAATCTGCTCTCTGTTTCTATGGAATTGCCTTTTCACGTATGCCACACACACAGCGTCACCCAACACGTGACCTTTGGTGAGTGGCTTCCTTCACTCAGCATCGTGTTGAGGTCCATGCGTGTTATAGCAAGTATCGATCCTCCATTCTTTTTATGGCTGAATAACGACTCTGGTATTTTTACAAAGGCTAACACTCGTTCTATAAATATCGCTGGAGTCAAGGAGGAGGCACCTGCCTCTGCCAAATGCAAGGGAGTTACTCTGAACCTCGGTTTTCTTGTCTATAAATCAAGTGATAATCATTCGAACCAAACTCACCTTGCAGAATGACTGGGACACAAGGGGAGATAGATACTTATACGTAATAATGCATTTTCCAAATGTAACGACTTGCAACTACTAATAGTAACAGTTAGCATCTTGTGTATGTGTCTTGTCTCCTTTTGAATTTTTAATTGTGGTAAAAGTCACATAACGTACAAACATATGATTTTAACCTATTTCCCTGCACGGTTCAGAGGCACTAGGTACGTTCACACTGTTGTACAGCTCTCATCATCATCCATCTCCCAGATTTAAATTCAATGGAGATAACGGCTATGCCACACTCATCTCTATCCTTGCATCGCTGAGAATGACGCTTACTGCTTCCTAGCTGTTCAATACACGTTTCTCGAATGGCTAATGACTTGAATACATGAAGGATGGAGTGCTACCTGACTTAGGGAAACCACTTGCCTCCTTCCAGGTCCCTCAAGCAATAGCCATTGAATAAATGAGGGAACAAGCGAATGAGTGAGTGGATGGATGGATGAAGTGGTGGAGAGGGGGCGTGACCCGCTAGCCTGCGATTTCAAGACTCCTTCCCTCTCTCTAGCTGTGTGGCCCTAGTCCTCACCTGGCCTGATGGCCGAAAGGGGATGACTGTTCAAAATAGCAATGGTACCAAGGGAAAGTAGACTTTCAGCCTGGAAGTGATGGCCAGGGCAAAGAAAGCAGGAGTTCCAAGGACTTCTGCTCCTGCAGAGAATCTAGCCCAATTATTTGGTCTCCAAAGCAGAGCCACTGTGGATGTGGAAGCTCACATGGCTCATGTCAAAAATAAGCCAACCAACTAGACCTCCCTGGGGTTGGCCAAGAATGAGAAGGCACATTGAGGACTAGCCCTTGTCATCTGAAAAGACTGTCCTGCCTACTCCACCAGCCTCGAGTTAGACAAACAAGGAGGAGAGTCGTCCTAGCACAAAAACACAAATGATCTCTTTTCAAGTTAATCCATCTCCAAGCATCCCTTCTTTTTTAAATTTTATTTTATTTTATCTTACTTTATTTTTAAAATTGAAGTATAGTTGAGTTTCAATATTATGTTAGTTTCAGGTATACCAAACACGCCTATTTAATACAAATATATTTTCACAAAATAAAACAACAAATCTCACAAAAGATGAATTCAACCAGGTTAACTAAAGGGATGTTGGAGAATCACTCAGATCCCAGGTAGAGACACCATGGGGAGAGGACATGACTGAAGTAGCCAGTGAGCCAGGTACCAAGGGGCCACCCACAAAGAGGGGGCTGAGCTTCCAAAGAGAAAGCTTTGCATATCAAAGAATGAAGGAAGAGCCCTTGAGATAAGCAATGAAGGGGCTCTCTGTACAGCTTCATTTTGAAAGGCAAAAGTTAACTGAAATGAATTTTTCATGGTGCCATTATAAAATCATGCAAGAAAAATCATGCCCAAGCAAATCAGTTTTTTACTATTTATTCTGTGATTTTATGTGTAGTGACAACTACAACACCCATTTCATTTTCTTCAGTTCATACTTTCATAATCTGTAGCATAATTTTTCATCTTTTTTTTTACTATTTACTGCAAAATCCCAGGAGCTATTTTTAGGGGCCCTTTTCCTGTTCTAATTATGCTTTGTGACAAGCAGATCCTGTATCCTATTTAGACATGGGGACTGTTACAATTCTGAGCTCACTGTGATTGAGGCACATGACTCCCTATCAGGGGTCAAGAGAACCTGAATGGGATTTTGGTTCCACGTTCCGTTTCCTGTGTGACTTTGGCAAAGCTGCTTACTGTCTTTCTATCCCCAGTTTCCAAGTCTGCAAAAATTAGGATAAGGATCCCGCCTCTCTTCTCCTCCACAGAGGTCTTATGGGACAATATTTTGATCCTTATGAAGGGTGGTCCTCAGGAAGAGGAGATTACTGTGATGCTGTGACCTGGTCAGATCCCCACTCTAGGTGCTGAAAATGAAATGAAAGTCACTCAGTTGTGTCTGACTCTTTGCCACCCCATGGGCTATACAGTCTATGGAATTCTCTAGGCCAGAATACTGGAGTGGGTAGCCTTTCCTCTTCCTGACCCAGGAATTGAACCTAGGTCTCCTGCATTGCAGGCAGATTCTTTACCAATTGAGCTATGAGGGAAGCCCTACTCTAGGTGTGAAAGGAATGGAAAACCCCTGAACACAATTTCTATTTACTTTTGGTATCATTTTGTTAAATGAAGTTCAGGTTGCCCTGAGCCCTGAACATCGAGGATGTATATCCTCAGAGCAGATCTATCTTCCTAATTATGGTTTCCTCAGGGTAATTTTATAACCTCTGATTCCCAAGTGCCCTCCCATTTGTGGGTGGGGAAGCAGCCCAGGGCTGTGATTCACACGCTGACTCTTGGGGCTCACAGGAAACCAGAAACTTGGGACTCACGGATGGCCATCACCCTACTGTTTACTTTGCCTTGTAACACGCTGTGAGGTTCAGAGCTGGGCTTTCCCCCTCTTTGACAGATTCAGAAATTGAGGCAGGATTTGAAACCAGCAAAACTATTTATTCACCCAGGGTTAAATCTGCACCTTTCGATCCCTGTTTTTCTAAATTTTTTTTTTTTTTAAATTCTGCTACTTCTTTTGTAAGATTGCAAAAATGAAACCAAAACCAAGCCAAGGTTCCGACCACTGCCCCACAGCTTTTTGGCACTAAACTGGGAAGTCGAGGGAGGAGCCCTGTCATCTGGGGCAAAGGGGTGCAGGGGGGCAGAGTGGGGAGGTCGCCAAGGGCCTTGGGCAGTGTCTGCAGAGCTGGGCTGTGCTCCACCCCAAGCCCGCGGTGGGTGCCAGGCCCTTTCCTCTTAATTGTTGTACTTTACGAGCACTGGGAGAAGAATGTCAGCCAGCTGGGTTTCTCAGCACGGAAGGGATCCAGAGAGTGTTGTAAGCCCTCTTGGACAGCCATCCTGGGTCTCTGTTAGGACTCAGCTGGGGCCCTTTTCATGAATGGAGGGGAACTGCATTTTACTAGCTGTCCCAGCTCAGACGTGGGAGGGCTGCCTGGAGGAGGAAGAGGTGGGGCCCTGGTGCAGAGCGAGGACTAGGGTCTTCACAAGTCACCTGCTGGCTGCGCAGTTTGCTCACGGCAAGGTTTATAGACCAAAGGAGTCACTCTGGTCCTTGAACCCCCTCTTCAGCAGGAAGAACAGCCCAGATCTGGGAAGCAGAAGGGACTCACTGCAGGAGTGAGGACCCCACTCCCTTGGCAGAGCTGTAGAACCCACACTGCTGGCCCCAAACCTTCCATCACTAAGTTGGGCTCAAATCTTGGTCTGTGTGTCACTGGGAAACCAAATGATCCTAAACCTTAACTTTGCTCATCTTTGGAGTGGGGATGACAAAACCTCCTTCTTGGGATGTTGTTGTTTAGCTGCTAAGTCGTGTCTGACTCTTCTGTGACCCTATGGACTATGGCCTGCCAGGCTCCTGTGTCCAGGAGATTTCCCAGGCAGGTATACTGGAGCGGGTTGCCATTTCTTCCTCCAGGGGCTCTTCCTTACCCAAGGATTGAACCTGAGTCTCCTGCATTGGCAGGCAGATTCTTTACCACTGAGCTATTGGGGAAGCCTGTATGATCTACTTCTTGGGATGTAGGGAACATTAAAATAAAAGCATATATACAAAATACCCAGCACATTGCCAGGCAAATGCAAGTAAGTCATCAACAAGCAAATGTCCCCAGGCGTCATGTATGAGTGACGCAGGCGACAAACATCCCAAATGTAAGGAGAGAAGTTCACCGTGAAGTAGGCACCAAGGAGGGCTTCTTGGAAAAAAGCAGAGACAGACTTTCTTGTCCTACTTGCCGCAGAACACTCCAACTGGTTATTCTGAGGTCCCAGTGGAACTCTTCTAGAAACTGGTTGTTTATCTTCTGACACTCGTCCACATCTTTGGGATGGGAAAGGGCAGGCGAGATGGAGTCTCTGCCCCAGCCCTGCTGGGATGCTGGGGGCCTGGGCGGCCTGCTTGGCAAGCTCCTTCCGTGAGGGCCAGGAGGAGGCTGGCTGCTACTTCTGTTGCTCTTGACACTGGCTGAGACTGGGCCAGGAGTTAAGGATTGGCCCCACATTCTTAGGCATCAGGATCACTATTCGCAGGAAGTCTCCAAAGGCGGCTTGTCTCAAGAGATGTCCCTCCCTGGGGCACTTGTGAGCAGGGCTAGGGCTTTGGTCCATTGGGAGGGGTAGTGGGGTCTGGGGATGCCGAGCCCAGAAGGTAACCAGGGGGGGATGCTAGTTCCAGAGAGGGAGGCTTTCCAGAAAGCCAGTCTCCCCCAAAGGGAGTTTTCCAGTGTGGTGTCTTCAGACGCATGAGTGTGGGGGGTGGGGAGGGAGTCGGGGGAGCGGAGAGGGACCGTGCAAGCAGTGGCAGCAAACGCAGCATCGGGAAGTTTGTTTTCAGTGCAGCCCTTTATCTGCTGTCAAATATATTTCCTGGGAAAGACAACACTTCTCGGGGCAATCCCACGGGAAGCTTTCTGTTCCTCCCTGTGATTTACGTCGGGGCTGCTGGGGGTGCCTGTGGTCCCACGGCGGGCGGGAGGGGCCTGCAGGCCCTGTGGGAGGGTGGAGGGAAGTAGAGCAACAGGGAGCACCCACTGGTGCTCCCAGCCCGGCAGCCCGAGATGGCCTGGGTTTCATCTCCACAGAGCGCCCCACAGCTGGATTGCGGTGTGAACGTGTGACGGGCCTCATTACAGCCCAATATAAAGGCCTCATCATGGTCTGCCCACTGGCCTCCAGCTCCGCACCGCATCCCACTGCAGAGTTCACAGCTCTAAAATGTCTGCGACAGGACCGCACGAGACGACAGAGGCAGACGTGTGCGCGTTACATTTAGGAAACTTACAAGGACGTCACTTGTCCTTAGGTAGCTGGTGTTGAGGAAGGAGTGTGAGGTTGGAGTCAGAAGGTTGGGGGTCCCGGCCCCCCATGGTGTGGCCACAACCAGGCGTGTTCCAGCCGTGTCTGCTCCACTTCACCTGAAAAGTGGTGGGAAAGCCTTTCACCCCGACCTCTCTGGGGCCCACAGTGGGGTCAAGACTAGGAAACAGCTTTGTGAATTGAACTGCGCTAGGGTCCTGGGTTCACAGTGTTAGAGAACATATCTAGGGCCGAACCAACTCAGATGACAAATGGGAGCTCTTAGGGAAGCAACAAGAGAAACAACAGCCAATATTTTCTGCCCTTTATTTCAGCCACTTGGATCCCTGGACTTTCCCGGTAGTCTGGCTGCTTGAGAATATTTTTGCTTGGAGTGAATTAATTTTTAAAAAATTGAAGTATAATTGATTTACAGTGTTCTGTTAATTTCTTCTGTACAGTGAAGTGAATCAGCTATATGTATAATTAATCCCACTGTTTTTATTGGATTTTATTGGAATCAGCTATATGTATATGTATAAACGTTCTTTTTCATTTTTATTAAAAGTCGTTTTATTGGAGTATAATCACTTTAAAATGTTGTGTTAGTTTCTGCTGTACAATGACATGAACCAGCTATATTTATACACACACACACACACACACACACACACACACACACGTCCCCTCCTTGAGTCTCCCTCCCACTTTCCTCCTTAAAATATGATTTATCATGTGTGCTTTGTGCTCAGTTGTTCAGCCGTATCCGACTTTTTGCGACCCCCTTGGACTCTAGCCCATCAGGCTCCTCTGTCCGTGGGATTTCCCAGGCAAGAATACTGGTGTGGGTTGCCATTTCCTCCTCCAGGGGAATCTTCCTGACCCAGGGATCAAACTCGTGTCTCTTACATCTCCTACAGTGGCAGACAGGTTCTTTACCACTAGTGCCACCCGGGAAGCCCAAGTTAGTCCTAAATTAAACTTGGTCTTATATGGATCCCCTGTTCCTGGGTGTTAATTGCATTTCCTTGACTTAGCTATAAGCTTTTTTAATGTAAGAGATTCTAGGAGACACCAGTGTGATTGCTTAACAGTGAACAGGCTTGACTCCTGTGTTCACAGAAATGGAAGAGGCATAATCTTCTCTATTTCTCTCATTAAGCACAATGGAAACCCCGGGCATCGTGTGTAAAACAAACGTGAGAAGATTCTGAAAAGCGCAGAGGAGGCAGGTCTGTTAGGGACCTTGGACCCAAGGAATGGCACAGTGGTGAGCTTCCTAGGTGCTGGCTGTTTTTGGTGGTGTTGTTATTATTATTTGCTTAAATATCACAGACCTGGAACTGAAGAAGCTGGCAACCTGGAAACATCAATGGACACAGGCAGAGCCCCTATAAAACTTAATCTCTCTACCCAAGGGAAAACTTTCAGACGATAACTGCTCTATTCTAGCCAAAGCCACAGAAAGACACTGGCCCCATCTCCAGCCAGGCCAGCAAAGGCTGGGTAGAGAACCTAATGGAGAGTCTTGGAGAGGCTCCTGTTCTCTCAGAGCTGTAACAGGGCACCAGGAATGAAACAGGTCCAACACACTTCAAGAGGATAATAAAGGACTTCCCTGGAGGTCCAGTGGTTAAGACTCTGTGCTTCCAGTGGAGGGGGCTTGGGCTCCATCACTGGCTGGGGGAGTAAGATCTCACTGCCATGGTGTGCAGTCAAAAAACAGAAAACAAAACAAAACAAAACAAACCACAACTCACTCAATATGAAATTCAAATTCTGAATTGGCTTGTAATTATTAAGATAACTGAATTCATAATTATTTTTTAACTCCCCAAAAAGAAATCTCCAGAGCGAGATGGTTTCACTGGAGAATTCTACCAAACATTTACAGAAAAATTGACATGTATTCTACTCAGTCTTTTCCAGAAAATGAAAGAGGAAGAAACTGCCCAATCCATGTTATGAACCTGGTATTACCGATCAGAAAACCAGGCAAAACATTACAAAATAAAAAAGAACTACAGACCAATATTCCAACATATAATCCTTAAAAAATATTAGCCAAAAAAGTTCAACAATACATAAAAGGAAATATACTCCATAGCCAAATGGGGTTTATTCTAGGGAAGGAAAGCTAATTTAATATTTGAAAACTAGTCAACTCACCATATTAACATGTAAAAGAAAAAAAAATGACATAACCCTATGAAACAATGTAAAAAATTTTATGACAAAATTGAATACCGATTCATGTTTTTTTAAAAAAATTCCCTTGGAGGCGGTGAAAGAGAATGAAACTTCTCATCTTCGTAAAAAACATATATGAAAAACTGACAGCTAATGTTATTATTAATAATGAGAGATGGGAATGCCTTCTCCCTGAGAGCAGGAACAAGACAAAGATGTTCACATGACATGGTCCTGATGTTGCAACCAGTGCAATGAGACAGGAAAAGGAAATAAAGGGTACACGGATTACAAAAAAAGAAAGAAAACTGCCCAAATTTGCAGATGACATAATTCTGCTTATAAAGAAAATCCAAAGCAATCTACAAAAAAATTACACTAATAAATGAGTTTAACAAAACTACAGGACATAAGAGAAACACATGAAAATCAATTGTATTTCTATGTAATAGCAATGAAGATGTAGACACCAAATTAATAACACAATGCTATTCACAATTACTAAAAAAATTAAATACTTAGGTGTAAGTCTAGCAAGACATATATAGGGCTCTATGCTGAAAACTACAAAATACTGATGGAAGAAATCAAAGAAGATCTAAATAAATGGAGAAATGTACTATATTTATGGGTTAGAAGATTATACACAGTAAAGATGTCAATTCTTCCCAGATCAGTATACAGATATATAAAATCCCCAGCAAGACATTTGTTGTATATACACAGTATTATGCTAAAACTTACAGAAAAGCAAAGAAGCTAGAAAAGCTGAAATCATTCTGAAAAAGAAGAATAAGTGGGAGGATCAATCTTCTCAATTTTAAGACATTATACAGCTAGAGTAATCAAAAATATGTGTTACTGGCAGAAAGATAGACACAGAGATAAATGAAACAGAATGGAAAATCAAGAAATAAACCCACAAAAGTTTGTCCAACTTTTTTTTATAAAGATGAAGAAGAAATTCAACTGGTGGAAAGATAGTCTTCTCAACAAAAGGTACTGAAACTATTGGTTATCCACAGACATAAAACTGAACCTCAATGTAAGTCTTACAAGCTCTACCAAAAATTAACTCAAAATGGATCACAGACTTAAATGTAAGTCTTTTACAAAACTTGTAGAAAAAAAACAGGAGAAAATCTTTACAACCCAGGGCTAGGCTGAGAATTCTTAGACTTGGCACTGAGAAAGTATGATGCACAAAAGGAAAAAACAAATTAGACTGAATCAAAATTAAAACAAATTTTTTTTTGCTCTGTGAAAAATCCTGTTCAGAGAATGAAAAGACAAGCTGCAGACTGGGAGAACGTACATGCAAACTTCATATCTGAAAATAGCCTCATATCTAGAATGTATAAAAACAACCTCCCTGAACTCAACAGTAAAACAAACAAACAAACAAAAAAGCCAAAACGAAAACAACCCAATTAGAAAATAGGCGAGAGACATTTTATCAAAGAGGGTTACGGATGGCAACTAAATGCATGAAAACATGTTCAATAGCATTAGTCATTAGCGCAATGCAAGTTGAAATCAAGAGACATTCAGAAACACTGAATTTCACTGTCTTTGGATTTATCATTTTCTTTAACATATAGACATTTTTGTCTTGTCTAAGATATCTTTCTGCCTCTGCAAATTAATAAAGACCTTCTTCTATCTTATCTCGCAAAAGCCTATAGTTTGTATTCACAAATTTTGTATAGTTTTTTCCATATAGTTGCCTTGGTATCATTTATTAAAGACTCTTGTATTTATTATTTAAAAACAAGGTATCATAGAATTCTTTTCAGAATGCCAAAATAAAAAATAATGCAGAAGAATCACCAATAATTGACACAGATACTTCCTTCTCATGGTGGTGGAACTTGACTCCCAACCCTTTAAGTGTGAGCTGTGCTGAAGATTTGCTTTCAAAGGGTAAAGTACAGAGGAGGTAACCTGTCAGTGGGGACCCCAGGCAAACCTTTCCTCACCCGGATGGTTAAGGTTAACCTCATCCATCACAGTGACTGCATGCATCTTCCATGTGACGCAATGAGAATGGCACTTCACCTTTGTGATTGTCCTCCCCCCAAATCCATTAAGCTGGTCTAATCATGAGAAAAATGAAACAAACCTCAACTGACGGATATGCTATAAAATACTTGGCCAACATGCCTCAAAACTGTTCAGGTCATCAAAAACAGAGAAAGTCTGAGAAACTGTCAGAGATCAGGAAAGGCTAAGGAGACGTGACAGAGAAAGGTGATGTGGTTCCCTGGATGGAGTCCTCCAACAGAAAGAGGATACTAGGGGCAGAGACGAGCGAAATACGAATGAACTGTGGAGTTTAAAGCCGTGTGTCAACGTGGTTTCCTCGGCTGTGAAAAGGGCACCCCACAAACCTGAGATGTTAACTGCGAGGAAACGGGGGTGAGGGTACCTGGACCTCTCTGTGCTTTCCTTGCAACTTTTCTGTCTATCTGAATCAATTCTAACATTAAAAGTGTATTTAAAAAAATAAAGTGTGAAAAAGTGCAGGGAAACTAGATCTCTTGTAGCTCAGTTGGTAAAGAATCTGCCTCAAAGCAGGAGATCCAGGTTCAGTTCCTGGGTCGGGAAGATCCCGCCCCCGACTGCCCCCAAAAAAGGAAATGGTAACACACTCCAGTATTCACGCCCGGAAAATCCCGTGGACAGAGGAGCCTGGTGTATCCAGTCCCCGGGGTCGGACACGACTCAGCAGAGCACACAGCACACGTAACATGGCACAGCCACCGTGAAAGGCAGTTTGACAGTTTCTTGAAACATTAAACACGCAACTACCACATGACCTAGAAGTTGCACTGCTGGGTCTTTACACCAAAGAAATGAAAGCTTACATTCACACAGAAACTTGTGTGTGAATATTTATCAAGGCCTTCTTTGTAATAGCCCCCAGCTGGAAACAAGCTAGGTGTGTTCCATTGTGAGGATGGTGTTTAATCCATGCTTGTTTAAAACCGCGATCCTTTCATGGAATATGTGTGTGTGTGTGCTCAGTCGCTCAGTCCTGTCCGACTGTATGTGACTCCATGGACTGTAGCCCGCCAGACTCCTCTGTCCATGGGATTTCCCACAAAAGGAATACTGGAGTGGGTAGTCATTCCCTCCTCCAGGGGGATCTTTCCGACCAGACGATGGAACCTGCGTCTCCTGCATTGGCAGGCAGATACTTTACCACTCAGCCACCTGGGTAGCTTGTATCAACTGTAACTCAGCAACAAAAAGAAAACAAACTAGTGATACATAGAACACGTGAATGAATACTGGAATTCATTGGAGTGAACTGGAGTGGAAACATCCAATCCCAAAGGGTTACATAGTCTATGTATTTAAGTGACAAAATCATAGACATGGAGAACAGATGAGAAGTTGTCAGGGACTGGGGATGGGAGGGTTAGGAGGGAAGTGGGTATGGCTGAGAAAGGGCCACGGGAAGAATCCTCGTGGGAGTGGAAATGTCATGGCAGCCTCACTGTCGCTACCTTGGTTGGGATATTGTACTATGACGTTGAAAGATGTCACCACTTGGGGAAATTGGGTAAAAAGCACACTGGATTTCCCTGGATTAGGTGAATCTGCAGTTATCTCAAAATAAAAACTACAAAATAGAAAGTGAACGTCGCAACCTGAGGCACTTTCAAAATCAGGCAACAGACAACATAAAATGTCTCAGTGTCAACAGGGATCACAGAGACCCTGGCATCTGTAGCTGCTCAAACCCTCTCCCTGCAAAAAGAAAAACTAAAACACGAGATTAGAAATACCAGGAAACATTGGCAGGAGTCAAAATCAACAGGTGATAGAACAGGAAGGAAGTGGAAGAGCTGGCGTGAAAATAATAAGGCAGTGACCCTGGGAAGCACTTGCCTTTGGTCCTTCTCAAGTGGTCACTCTGGGAGACTGTTCACTTCCTCTGGGAGCCGCCACTGCTGAGATTTGAAATCTGGTCTAAACACACCTTGGAGTCCACAGCGTGTAACAAGCTATTCTTCACCAATCTTCTGCCATCTAAAGTGAATTTTATTTTTCTGAAACCAGTTAAAAAAAAAAAAAAAAACAGCTGGGGTGCGTCGTATGCCATGATAGGCAGAGCCTTGGGTGTGCCAAGAACGAGGTTTGAAAGCATTGCTCTCTGCCACCCAGTGACGGTGTGGCCCCAGGCGTGTAACTTCATCTCTATCCATGTCGGTTTCATAATCTGTAAAACGGAGCTAATTATACCCATCTCCCAGGATTTGTGTAAGATTAAGTATGACAATAGATGAGAAGCCTCTAGTTCTGTGCCTGGCCCAGAGTCAAGTCTCATATTTAAGGAGCTTTTAGTTATAGTTGAAGGGCACAAGAGGATTTTCTTGTGAGACATTCAAATGGAATCTGAAGGTCATCCAAAGAAGGGTTCAAAAATGTGCTGAGTTGCGTCAATCACTGTCTTTGGAATAGATTGGTCGTCTCTCCAGTCGTATGCAGAACAAGTCATGTTTTGTTTGGGAAGTTCTGGCATGTTTGTTATAAACCCAACTTTATTTCCTTAGACTCATATCCCACGGTGATGTGGCATCATTTATCAAGGAGATGTTCAGTATCTTCTCCCTCATCAGACCTAAAGGGAATCATGAGTATTTCTAAGATGACACTCATGATTTATCAAAATCTGTGGGGTCAGTAGACTTTGCTTAAAACCACAGGGATGCATTTCATGAATTCCCATACAAAATGGTTTAAATACGTGTTCTTTTTTTAAAAAAAAAAAAAAAAACATTGTCAAGAATAAGACCATTTGAACATTGAAAAGAATAATGAACCTATGGTGGATTCATGTCAATGTATGGCAAAACCAATACAGTATTGTAAAGTAAAATAAAGTAAAAATAAAAAATTTTTAAAAATAAATAAATAAAAATAAAAACAAACAAACAAACAAACAAAAAAAAGAATAAGGCTACAGTGGACTGAAATACAGCAAGTATATAAAAATCTATCAATTCAGGGAACATATTTGCAATCAATATATCAAAGGATTGATATCCAGCATATATGACTGTATAATAAAATGACAAATAGTCAATAAAAAAGGATCAAAAGATTTAAACAGACACTTCACAAAAGAAGACATATGAAAGGTCAATAAATCCATGAAAGGATACTCAAAATTTCATTTGTCATCAAGAAGTACAAATTAAAACTTCAGGGAGATATCATTTCAGACCCTCTAGAATGGCTAACACTAAAATCATGGACATACTCACTCTGTATAATAGGCTCTAGATTCATCCTCCTCATTAAAACTGACTCAAATGCGTTCCTGGACATGGAACAACAGACTGATTCCAAATCAGGGGAGGAGTACGTCAAGGCTATACATTGTCACCCTACTTATTTAACTTATATGCAGAGTACATCGTGCTAAATGCTGGGCTGGAAGAAGCACAAGCTGGAATCAAGATTGCCGGGAGAAATATCAATAACCTCAGATATGCAGATGAAAGTGAAGAAGAACTAAAGAGCCTCTTGATGAAAGTGAAAGAGGAACATGAAAAAGTTGGCTTAAAGATCAACATTCAGAAAACTAAGATCATGGCATCCGGTCCCATCACTTCATGGCAAATAGATGGAGAAACAGTGGAAACAGTGGCTGACTTTATTTTTTAGGGCTTCAAAATCACTGCAGATGGTGATTGCAGCCATGAAATTAAAAGATGCTTACTCCTTGGAAGGAAAGTTATGACCAATCTAGACAGCATATTAAAAAGCAGAGATATTATTTTGTCTACAAAGGTCCAACTAGTCAAAGCTATGGTTTTCCCAATAGTCATGTATGGGTGTGAGAGTTAGACTATAAAGAAAGCTGAGCACTGAAGAATTGATACTTTTGAATGGTGGTGTTGGAGGAGACTCTTGAGAGTCCCTTGGACTGCAAGGAGATCCAACCAGTGCATCCTAAAGGAAATCAGTCCTGAATATTCATTGGAAGGACTGATGCTGAAGCTGAAACTCCAATGCTTTGGCCACCTGATGCAAAGAACTGATTCTTTGGAAAAGACCCTGATGCTGGGAAAGATTAAAGGCCGGAGGAGAAGGGGACAACAGAGGATGAGATGGCTGGATGGCATCACCGACTCGATGGACATGAGTTTGAGTAAACTGCAGGAGTTGGTGATGGACTGGGAAGCCTGGTGTGCTGCAGTCCATGGGGTCACTAAGAGTTGGACACAACTGTGCAACTAAACTAAACTGAACTGAATATTCCACTGTGCATATGTACCACAGCTGCCAATGGACATCTGTCGATGGACATCTAGGTTGCTTCCATGTTCTAGCTGAAAGAGAAATATAAGTATTGTATACTGACATGTATATATAGAATTTTAAAAAATGGCACTGATTAATTTATTTTCAGGGCAGCAATAGAGAAACAGACCTAGAGAACAGACCTGTGGACCCAGGGAGTGGAGGAGAGAGACAGTGAGATGCATAGAGAGAGTAACATGGGAATTTACTATACCACATGTTAAACAGATAGCCAGTGGGGATTTGCTGTATGATACAGGGAACTCAAACAGGGGCTCTGTGACAATCTAGAAGGGTGGGATGGGGAGGCAGATGGGAGGGAGTTTCGGGAGGGAGGGGACATGGGTGTACCCATGGCTGATTCCTGTTGATGTATGACAGAAAATCATAAAATTCTGTAAAGAATTATCCTTTAATTAAAAAAAAAAAAAACACAGACAAAGCCAAGTGCTGAAAAGTACGTGGAACAACAGAAACTCTCATATGCTGCTGGTGGGAATGCAGCAGTACACCCACTCTGAAAAACAGTTTGGCAGTTTCTCATAAAGTTAAATATTCACCTACGATACAATTCTGCAATTCTACTCCAAGACAAATGAAAACACTTTTCCGTAAAGAAACTCATACACTCATATCAGATCTATTCATAATAACCAAGACTGGAAACACCCTAAATGTCCATCAACAGATGAATAGGTTAAAAAATGTAGTATATTCATAAAATGGAATGTTACCCAGTAATACAAAAGAAACAGACTATTGATACATGTAACAACATGACTGAACCTCAGAAACACTATGCCATGAGAAAGCAGCCACACGCAGAGTATAGACCATATAATTTAAGTTATATTGAAATCTAAACAGGCTAAATTAATAAATAGTGAAAGAAAGATCTGTGATTGCCTAGAGATGGAAATGGATGGATAATACTGCAAAGGGGCGTGAGAAAACTTTCGGAGGTAATAGAATGTTCTGTATCTTGATTGTAGTAGTTACCTAGTAGGTTATACATTTGTCAAAATGAGTGCAGTGTACTTTATGTAAATTATGCTTCAATAAGATTGCCCAAGTCCATAGCATGAAAGTGTTAGTCAGTCATATCCAACTCTTTGTGATCCCATGGACTATAGCCCCCGCCAGGTTCCTCTGTCCATGGGATTCTCCAAGCAAGAATACTGGAGTGGGTTGCCCCTTCCCTTCTCCAGGGGATCTTCCCGAACCAGAACTTCACCCCCAGCTTCCTGCATTATCTAAAAAGTACTCTGTGTGACTCTATAATGATGAGTAAATGTCATTATACATGAGTCCAAATCCCAGAGTAAACCCTAGTGCAAACTGTGGGCTTGGGGCGACTGAGATGAGTCAGTGTGTGTCCACCAGTCAGAAACATTGCTAGCGGGGAGGCTGTGCCTGTGTGGGAGCGAGACAGCATGGGAAATCGCAGTATCTTCAGCTCAGTCTTTCCTGTGAACCTAAAGCTGCTCTAAACCATAAAGTCTATTTAAAAAAAAATCAACCAAGAGGTTGGGGGATCCCAGAATGTCATGGAGACTTTGACCAATGAATTTTAACTGTATTGCAGATGTACAGACCTGACCTCATGAAGGAAGGTGGGGGGGGGCAGCCAGGGGTAAGGGGGTTCTGTGGGCTGGGTAGGGGGATGGGGAAGGAACTGACCTTAGTAACTGTGGGAAATGGTGCTTTACCTGGAAACTGTAAGGCTGTCGACAAAAGGCACTGTACAAAACACTGTGTTCTCATTGGAAAGCTTGCTTCTCACAGAGGCACAGGTTAGCAATTCTGAAACTACTTCCTGTGTAGGTATGGGGCTGAACAAATAAGTAAATAAACTGTGGATAAAAGGAGCCAGATTTCTCACCGTCAGAAAAAGAAGTTACACTTTCATTGGCGGGAAGGCTGGAGTCCTGGGTGCTGGGTTACAGCTGCAGCCCGCAGAAAGAACGCATTTATTTCAATACATGTAGAGATTTAGAGACACAGAAGGTCGCATAGATAGGCATGTGTACATCACTTGGCACATACACGTATATTTCCTAACTCTGTTGAAAGGCCTAGAAGCAGCCACATTCTTATAGCAACAAACACACCCTGCGCTTGGATCTTTCTGAGTAACATTCTCCCATAAAAGGAATCGGGGCTGTATAAAGAAATGGCTGCTTCCAGGGGTGGGACAGGGACGATATAAAATGAGCCCGGAGTATCTTTTAGTCTCAGGAAGTAAGGAAAATACACAGAGACAGACAGAGATGGAAAAAGACAGAAAAGAAGAAGGAAAATAGAAAAAAAAGAGAAAGCAAGATGGAGACTTATGAAAAAGATGCCAACACTCAGCTGGAAGAGCTCCCCAAGGACAAAGCTGGAACAATTTGAGGAAATAAACAAACAGATTCTAATCCAGAGAATAAACCTTTGAGTCCATATTGATTGTATTGAGTTGAATTGTGTCCCCTCAAATTTATGTCCATTGTTGCTATTGTTTGGTCTGACTCTTTTGCAACCCTGTGAAGTGTAGCCTGCCAGGGTCCTGTCAATGGGATTTCCCAGGGAAGAATACTGGAGTTGCCATTTCCTTCTTCAAGGGATCTTCCCAATCTAGGGATCGAACCCAGGTCTCCTGCATTGCAAGCGAATTTTTTACGATCTGGGAAGCCCCATAAGAAACAAGAAAAGACTGGGAAATTGACCCAGATCAAAGGATGCTTAAGGAGCTATGATGATTAAAAGTAACATGGGGTCCTAGATTGGCTCCAGGAACAGCAAAAGGGCAGAAATGGGGGAACTGATGACACCAAGTTTGGGTAATAGTGTGGCTCCAGTGTTGCTGTCTCACTTTTGACACATGTAGCTTGATTAGATAAGATGCTAACTTGAGGGGGAACTGGCTGAAAGATGTACAGGAACTCTATTGTCTTTGCAATATTTTGATAAGTCTAAAATTATCCCAAAATAAAAAAAAAAAAAGAACTGTGAGTAAAAGATTTGGAAATCAGTCAGCACTTTCTCTACCTTGACTTTCCATCTGTGGTTTTATTTCCTTTCTCTGAGATGGAAGAGAATCTTGACTCAACTTCAGCTGGCCGCCTCACCCCTCCCAACCTCTTTTCCCAAACGAACACACACATTTTAAAAAGAAGAAGGTAAGTGAATGAATGAATGAACAAATAGATAACTTCCAGCAGAGGGAGAGCATGCAGCAGGTTGGTGGGAACAATCAGAAAGTGTAAATATTCAGCCCTCTCGGCTTGCCCATCACAACAGCGACTGCCCCAGCGGCGCAGGGTTTCAAAGTGAAAGTCCAATATTTATTCTGGCTCCCCCGTGCCTTGTCCCCCAGGACTCCCTGCACAGTTGGCTTTTGGATGGAGCCAAGGTCCCTCCTGCCCACCTCCTGACTTCCCACTCCGCATGTGTTGTAGGTAAACAAGCCACTGGCATCCACTCCATCTGATTGGCACTCAAGGAAGTAAAATTGGGTGGGAAGATGGGGAGCAGTTCTCACCCACTCTTGGATATGCTGAACAGGCTGCTGTGCAGGTTGGATGCTCCGGGTAAGTGTCCTCAGTGAACCATAAAGCACCCCAGAATCCCGTAAGGTGGTCTTGTCACCGGTACCTGTGCCCTGGTTCTCTCTAGACTGGTGATGCCTTCCTTGCCCCCAGCCCAGCTTGCTTCCAGATGACCTGGGCAGGCTTCTAATACATAGCAAGTCGACCTGATTTGATTTCTCAGCCCCTGCAGCCCTTGATTCTGTGCCTTGAGACATTTGATCCTTATGACCTTGGGCTCAGCTCTATATTCATTACAAAAAATAAACTCAACCACGTGGCAGCTCTGTGCTAGGTATAGGAACACAGAGATACTTAACACATGACCCCACACTTCAATGTGATTACTCTTGACTGCTTCTTTACTTTACTTCTAAGCCCATTTGGTACCCTAGCTTAGATTTTCCCTGCTTCTCCAATTCCAGGCTTCTCTCTCTCTCTCTCTCTCTCTCTCTCTCTCTCTCTCTCTCTCCCTCTGTGGCTGGTCCATCCAGACTGCCTGGCTGGTGATGCGATTATCTTTGTCTTTGAGATTCCCCTAATTGGGCTGTCCCCAGCATGACAACAGCATAGGGGAGAAGATGGAATCCCTTACTAATTCTCAGCCTTGGAGGTTCAGGGGTCTGACAGTACTCACTAGTCACTCTCCGGGGTGAACACCAAGTTTCTAGAGTTGCTTGCTGCCTTTCTCCCTCACCTGTTGGGATACTGTGTCCATCCTTGGAACATCCTACTATGTCAACTTAGGTGCTTGTGCCCACTTCCTGCCTGGACCCCAGTGAACTTTTGTACGGACCCCTGAACAATGGTGTGTCCGCCATATGGAACCTCCGAGCAGCGCTGGGCCCCTGCCTCTGTCCCATCTTGCTCCCACTTTCTGATCACATTTCCTCCATGGCTGCCAAGAGGGTCCAGCTGAAAGTGGCTGGACAATATATCAGCTTAGCAAGAGAAGGATCTTGCCCCAGCTGGAAGAAGCAACGTTTGGGGCACCCTTTGGATTTCCATGTTTTCTCAGAACTGTGACAAGAGGTACATTCTTGGTCAAGTCTGAACCAGTTTTCTGTGTCCTACCAAACGATCAAAGCCTAGCTCTTGAAGCCAAAATGTCTCATTTGTGGCTTTAAGGTTTGTATCTCTTCAAAGTTTGCCTCTTTCTACCCCCCAAAGGTGGGGGATACCTAACTTCTCAGTTGTAATGGTCTGGAGGTTGGCAGAGGTCAGGGCATCAGCTGGCAACAGAATTGCTTGGGACATGGCTTGGCATTCAACAGCCCCGTTCCAGGGAGCAAATAGCCATCCCCTCAGGGCCAGTCACCTCCGCAAGACAGCAGAGAGCAGGAGGCTCCACTTACTGTGTGAATATCGCCATCTTTCCTATGCATTCCACGATGCCGAGAGAGGTTGAGAGGCGCTCTTGCAGGGTTGGACTTTGACTGCTACCTTCCTTATGGCCCTGGCTGAGACAATGTCTTAGAATTCTGGGGTACAACTGGTGGGGAGGAGAGAAGGCTGGACCTGCCTGGCTGGAAAGAGGTCCAGGAGCCACTCATAAAGAGAGAGTATCTCTCAGTTAACAAACTCAAAGATGCTGAAGGAAAAAAGTGAAGAGCCAAGCATCGCACCGTAAGATCAAGGAGTCTAGATCTGGCATTGACTCACAGGGACTGGGGGAGTTTCGGACCCAGATATGAAGGACCAGGAAGTGAGAGCACTGGGGAGTTGATGAGAGGACCAGAGGAAGGGAATCTGAAAGATACTGAGTCCTTCTTGTGCTCTGTGACAGCCTGGAGGGGTGGCGGGGGGAGGGAGGCTCAAGAGGGAGGGGGTATATGTGTGCCTGTCTGATTTATGTTGATCTATGGCAGAAACCAACACAACATTTGGTGAAGGTAA
This sequence comes from Capra hircus, assembly GCF_001704415.2. NCBI lineage: Eukaryota > Metazoa > Chordata > Mammalia > Artiodactyla > Bovidae > Capra > Capra hircus. The sequence continues at coordinate 104,878,003 of NC_030812.1, forward strand.
TATTTGGTAAGGATAATTTGTAAAGCAATTATCCTTCAATTAAAGTAAATGAATTTTTCAAAATAAAATAAAGCTCACAAGAAAAAAAAAAAAAGATACTGCATCCTTGTTGGACTTTCATCTGGAATCAGTGAGTACTGGATGCATCTCAAGGGCCAGAGGGAGTCAAAGAAATTCATCATTCTCAAGTCCTGCACTACCAGTCCTGGAATCAGAAGTATTCTCGTCCCTCCCTTCCACCTCTTCAGATCCTGTTCATCCAATCCAGCAATCCCACTAGTGGGCATATACCATATGCTGCTGCTGCTGCTGAGTCGCTTCAGTTGTGTCCGACTCTGTGCGATCCCATAGACAGCAGTCCACCAGGCTCCCCCATCCCTGGGATTCTCCAGGCAAGAACACTGGAGTGGGTTGCCATTACCTTCTCCAATGCATGAAAGTGAAAAGTGAAAGTGAAGTCGCTCAGTCGTGTCTGACTCTTCGCGACCCTGTGGACTGCAGCCCACCAGGCTTCTCGTCCATGGGATTTTCCAGGCAAGAGTACTGGAGTGGGGTGCCATTGCCTTCTCCGATATACCATATAAGAAAACCATAATTCAAAAAGACACATGCACTCCAGTGTTCATTGCAGCAATATTTACAAAAGCCAGGACTTGGAAGCAACCTAGATGTCCACTGACAGATGAGTGGATAATGAAGACGTAGTACATATCTACAGTGGAATATTACTCAGCCATAAAAAGAAATGAAACTGGGTCATTTGAAGAGATGCGGATGAACCTAGAGTCTGTCATACAGAGTGAAGTAAGTCAGAAGGAGAAATACAAATATCATATATCAAAGCATATATGAGGAATCTAGAAAAATGGTACTGATTAACCTATTTGCAGGGTGGGAGTGGAGATGCAGACATAGAGAGCAGATTTACAGACACAGTGGGGAAAGAGAGGGTGAGACAAATGAAGAGTATAGCATTGACATATATACTCTACCATGTGTAAAATAGAGAGCTGGTGGGAACCTGCTATAAAGCACAGGAAACTCAGCGCAGCTCGGTGCTTTGGGTGATCTAGATGAGTGGGATGGGGGTGGGGAGGGAGGGAGGCACGAAAGGGAGAGGACATATGTATACATATAGCTGATTCAGACACGACTGAGCGGCTTCACTTTCACTTTTCACTTTCATGCATTGGAGAAGGAAATGGCAACCCACTCCAGTGTTCTTGCCTGGAGAATCCCAGGGACAAGGGAGCCTGGTGGGCTGCCGTCTATGAGGTCGCACAGAGTCAGACTCGACTGACGTGACTTAGCAGTGGCAGCGGCAGCTGATTCACGCTGTTGTACAGCAGAAACTCACACAACATTGTAAAGCAAAAATACTACAATTAAAAAACAAATACCCTACTCATCCTTCGAAGTCTAGCTCAAGACCAACCTCCTGGTGTAACTCATGGTGTCCTCTGAACTCCCATCGTCATCTTGATCCCCACTTTGGCATGTGATTGCTGATGCAGCACATTGTAAAGCCTTGCAGATCCCACCCCAGCCTGGTTTCTTTCCCAGAAACAGGGCACTCTGCCTTAGACCCTTTCATAACCTGCATCTAGTATTCTGCTGGGCTGAGTAAATCCTCATGAAATGGAGACAGTCATCAAGTGATATTGACATTCTCAATGACCCAGATGCTTCACCAGACTTGGGTGCTGCCTGTCTGACTCCATGCAAATAAACAAATGTCTGTGAATGGAAAGATTTTCCTAACATGTGTCAACCGGTAGAGGCTAAACTTAGTACCAGTAGGAGAGACACACACGGTGGAGCTTTCCAACAGGAGCAGCAAGTTAGGCAAAACCAATAGTTCTCAACCTTGAATTCCCTTTGGAATCACCTTTGAACTCTCAAAAGCTCCATTCTGGTTTAATTGGTCCAGGATGGAGCCCAACCATGAGTGTGTTTTACAAGCTTCCTGGATAATTCTTACAGGCAGATGGGACTGAAAGCTTTGTTTCACATTCTGAATCTTTTCCAGTGCTTTTCCTACTCTCGTGTTCGATCCCATCTGGTCAAGTTCATTCATCCGAATGTCTAACTCGTGTTTTCTACCATTTTTGTAGAATTTATTTATCAAGTACTTAGTACATGATGTGCCAGGCAGAAACAGAGAGAAATCTAGTGTCTGCCCACAAGAAACCCGCTGTCAAGTGAGAGACACTTTTATGGAAACAAGCAAAGGTGTAAGCAAACTTTGCTACCCAAACTGAAGAGCTTATGAGATTCAGATGAATTTTTAGATCTTACTTTGCTGCCTGGCAGAGAAGGCAATGGCACCCCACTCCAGTATTCTTGCCTGGAAAATCCTGTGGATGGAGGAGCCTGGTAGGCTGCAGTCCATGCGGTCTCAAAGAGTAGGACACGACTGAGCAACTTCACTTTCACTTTTCACTTTCATGCATTGGAGAAGGAAATGGCAACCTGCTCCAGTGTTCTTGCCTGGAGAATCCCAGGAACGGTGGAGCCTGATGGGCTCCCATCTATGGGGTCGCACAGAGTCAGACACAACTGAAGTGACTTAGCAGCAGCAGCAGTTGCTGCCTGGATTCTCACTACCTGCTACCTGAAATTCAGAAACAAAATAGATTAAGATAACGTAGGACTCCTCTGTCCACAGATTTACTGTCCAGCCTCTTGTTAAGACTCCAGAATTAACAGACTGGGAAAGCACACTCTTGTGAGTGCTGTGGAGGAGAATGAGTTGAGAATGAGCAGGAAGAAATGACCACCAAGAGGAATAAGGGTTCCCGGCAGTGGATTTTACAGTTCCCAGAGTCAAGAGCTATGTGAAAAGGAAGTTTTCTGAATGAAGAGTCTCAATGCTGTGCTGAATCTCTGCTGGAGGTTTTTTTTGTTTTTTGTTTTTTGTTTTCATTTTTGAGATTTTGTTGTCTCCAGTAGTGCCTGAATGTGGTTTCAAAGAAAAGGCCAAGAATCTCCCCTGTCTGGTTCAGTTGAGTCCTGCAGCTTGATGTTGACTGGTCAGAAAAATTGAGGCTATTTGGGAGGTGAAGTAGGGATAGGTGAGAGGGAAATCAAGGGGTGATGCTTAGCACTGTCCAAAAGACTGAAGAGAGGGACTTCCCTGGTGGTCCAGTGGTTGGGAGTCTGCCTACTAATTCAGAGGACGTGGGTTCGAGCCCCGGTCTGGGAGATCCTATGTGCTGTGGAGCAACTATGCCCCTGCAACACAAGTACTGGAGCCTGAGCGCCCTAGAGCCTGTGCTTCACAGGAAGAGAGGCCACCGTAAGGAGAAGTCCTTGAACCAGAACTAGAGAAAGCCCCCGCGCAACAACAAAAATCCAGCACAGCCAATTAAAAAAAAGGACCAAAGAGAAAGCTTGAATTAAGAAGCCAACGGTGGGCCCTCCGGAGTCCAGAAGCACATGGACCTGACACCACGCTCCACAGTCTCCGTTGTCTGGCCTGCCTCTTCCTGAGACACCTGGATGCTGTCTACAGCTGCTCATCTGCACCCCATCTACTCTCTTAACCTTGACTTGATATACTTTCAGGTACATCTGGGGTTACTAATAATGTGAACCTGTCCATCACTCACTCACCTCATGGTCTGGGGATAAACGTGTTGCAGGAAGGGGCTCCAGAAGTTATCTCCTTTGTGTCCTACCCAACAGTGAGCAATGGGAAGCCTTGCCCTTGCTTTGTGAAATCTGTGGGGGTCTCACCCCATGTCCTCCTCCAATACTGCTGTTGAAGTTGGGCCCCCAGTTCTGGACTCCTAATATGGCTGCATTTCCCAAGGCATGGCTGACTCTGCCCCTCTCCATCCTCATCTCCAATTTCCATTGGCCTCCCTCCTGCTGTAATTTTTAAAATTTTTTGGCCCAACCTCCTGGCTGATGTTTTTAAAATAGACTTTATTGTTTAGAGCAGTTTGTGTGTGTATGTGTGTTAGTCACTCAGTTGTGTCTGATTCTTTGTGGCCCATAGACTGTAGCCCACTAGGCTCCTCCGACCAGAGGATTTTCCAGGCAAGAATACTGGAGTGGGTTGCCATTTCCTTCTCCAAGGAATCTTCCCAACCCATGGATTAAATCTGTGTCTCCTGCATTGGCAGGCAGATTCTTTACCACTGCACCACCTGATCACAAATTTTATTAATGTGTATGCTTAGTCACTCAGTCTGTCCAACTCTTTTAGACCCCATGAACTGCAGCCCCCCAGGCTCCTCTGTCCATGGGGAGTCTCCAGGCAAGAATACTGGAGTGGGTTGCCATGCCCTCCTCAGGGGATCTTTCCAACCCAGGGATTGAACCCAGGTCTCTTGCAATGCAGGCAGATTCTTTACTGACTGAGCTACCAGGGAAGCCCCCAAATTTTCTTAATACTTTGTGTTAAAATAATGATAAAGGCAACAGTAATAATGAATGGCAGAGATTGTGCCTACCCAGCCAAGTGACAGTCTTGGAGACTTTCAATTTCTTTTTTATAACCAACCTTTGGGAGGTTGAGTAACTATTAAACATCTACCAAGAAATCCTCAAGAGAGACCTAGAAACTAAAAACAAAAACCAAAAACGGGCATTTGGGATTTCTATCTGATGGAGTTCACAGCATCCGAAAAGGGCCTCCGCCTGGTACCAATGTAAGAATGTGCTCCCTGAGTTATGTCCCTCAAAATGATTTCCCAGGCCCTTCATATGCTGGCCCACAAAGGGGGATCGATAAGAGAGTTCAAGGGAGCCGAAAGCCAGGAGCATTCCGCAGGCTGGGCCGAGGAAAGGTTGAAGCAGGCCAGGCACGAACGCTTCAGCTCCTTGTCAGCAGCCTTTGATCTGCGTGGCAGCTGACACGAAAGTAGAATTTGGCCCTCCAATTCTACAGGACGAGACTTGACAAGGGAATCAGTTCCTCTGACAATTTCAAAAGCCCCGACACTTTCGTCACTTGGCACTTGGCCCTGGGGAATGGTGCTGTGGACACGGAGGCACCCACCAGCAGAGCCACTTCCCTGGAAGGACTGACATTTCAAGTGCAGGCAGGTCCGTGAGGAATGAAGGACACACTCTTCCCTGCCCTTCGTGGAGGGCAGGTGTTGCAGGAAGCCGGAGGATTTGGGTTGGAGAACAGAAGGAAATTCCCACCTGTCCATCTGGGTGGAAAGGCACGAACGAGCGTGGCCAGGGAGTCAAAGGAAGCTACTGAAGTCTAAAGAAAAAACTTAGCTGCTCCTGGGATTGTAGGCTTAAGCAGATGATGCTGCAGCGGGTCCGTGGGGGATCAGTCCACATTTGCCAGGGTACGTGGGATTTAGATGTGCATTTTCATCCTAAAGAAAATCAACCCTGAATATTCATCGGAAGGACTGAGGCTGAAGCAGAAGCTCCAATACTTTGGCCACCTGATATGAAAAGCCGACTCATTGGAAAAGACCCTGATACTCGGAAAGATTGAAGGCAAAAGAAGCGGGCAACAGAAGATGAGATAGCTTGATAGCCTCACCGACTCAATGGACATGAATCTGAGCAAACTCTAGGAGATAATGGAGAACAGAGGAGCCTGGTGGGCTACAGTCCATGAGGTCAAAAAGAGTCGGATACGACTTCAACAACAACAACAAAAAGTTTACTCCTAGATGAGCAAACCAAAATACACTGTGTTTGGCCTTTTATTCTAATTCCATCTTACAATTTGGCTGCCTGAATGTTCTTATCAGTGGGCTTAGCCTCTCTAAGCTGCTCTGCTTGGGATTAATGACAGATGCGAAAATGCCAGGATTGGTTCAGGACCCGTGCTGGGCAGTGAGTCAAGATGACATCTGGACTATTCTTGATTCTTTTAATTAAAAATTTTTTAATTAAATTTTATTGGAGTGTAGTTGGTTTGTAATAGTGTAGTTGTATAGCAAAGTGAATCAACCATACATATACATTGATTTTTCTTGATTTAGAAGCCAACTAAAGTACAGCTACTTTTCAAGGATGCCCAGGACAACTCCTGTGACAGTGAGAAGTGGATGAAACATCCCCAGAAACTGACAGCCGCATCTTGCTTTGGTGATGGCTCAGAGCATCACTGAGTCCCAGGGGGTTCTGGAAGCAGGCTTGACAGGCAGCACCGATTATTCCCCCAAAGAATGAGTCTGCAACTCAGTTCATTGGGGAGATACACTGAGCATAGGAGACGCATTCCTCTTCCTTGGTGGAGGAGGGGACCATGGTCCCAGCTGGCCGTGGAGTAAGAGGGCTTGGAGATCCAACAGCACATGCTTATCTGTTAAGGTGCAAACTCAACTCACAGTTGGTTGTGTGGAGCTGCAGATGTGATGTCAGGCCACCCGTGCAGGGAATCAAGTGCAAGAGTAGACACGGATCCTGAAAGCCACCTGATAGTGGAAAGGTGAGGGTAGACCTCCTGGCAGTGGACGGGCCGTGAGCGTAGACCTCTTGGCAGTGGACGGGCGGTGAGCATAGACCGCCTGGCAGTGGACGGGTCGTGAGTGTAGACCACCTGGGAGTGGACGGGTCGTGAGTGTAGACCGCCTGGCAGTGGACGGGTCGTGAGTGTAGACCGCCTGGGAGTGGACGGGTCGTGAGTGTAGACCGCCTGGCAGTGGACGGGTCGTGAGTGTAGACCGCCTGGGAGTGGACGGGTCGTGAGTGTAGACCGCCTGGGAGTGGACGGGTCGTGAGTGTAGACCGCCTGGCAGTGGACGGGCAGTGAGCGTAGACCTCTTGGCAGTGGACGGGCCGTGAGCGTAGACCGCCTGGCAGTGGACGGGCCGTGAGCGTAGACCGCCTGGCAGTGGACGGGCCGTGAGCGTAGACCGCCTGGCAGTGGACGGGCCGTGAGCGTAGACCGCCTGGCAGTGGACGGGCCGTGAGCGTAGACCGCCTGGCAGTGGACGGGTCGTGAGCGTAGACCGCCTGGCAGTGGGCGGGTCGTGAGCGTAGACCGCCTGGCAGTGGGCGGGTCGTGAGCGTAGACCGCCTGGCAGTGGACGGGTCGTGAGCGTAGACCGCCTGGCAGTGGACGGGTCGTGAGCGTAGACCGCCTGGCAGTGGACGGGTCGTGAGCGTAGACCGCCTGGCAGTGGACGGGCCGTGAGCGTAGACCGCCTGGCAGTGGACGGGTCGTGAGTGTAGACCGCCTGGCAGTGGACGGGCCGTGAGTGTAGACCGCCTGGCAGTGGCTGAGTAGCAAATGTAGACCACCTACTGGTGGATGGGTAGCAAGGGCGTTAGGTGCCAACACAAAGTCACCTGGTTGTCAAGAAGGGGACCCCCTGTTGAAGGTCAGACTTCCCAGGAAGCAGATTCTGAAATGAAGAGTAGTGTGAAGGACATTCATTGGGAAGTGCTCTTCAGATCAACTCCTACGAGAAAGGAGAAGGAAACAGGTTGGAGCAGACGGTGGGCTGGGCTGCAATGCAGTCCCAAAGCCTCAGCCGGTCCATCAGTTACAGCAGACGCACCCTTCAGGGTTGACTCGGGCTGGGTTGCGGGGCCACATCTTATATTCTTGTTGCCTCCGAAGGGAGTCTGTCCATGGAAGAGGCATCTCTCCTCAGCAAGGACAAGTTCAGAGATGGCTGCATCCCCTGCCGGGGATGGGAATTAATCCTTTAGTCGAGAACAGATAGCAGAGCAGTGCAATACAGCATCTCCTGCACTGGCCCATCAGGCACTTCAAAGCTCATCTAGAGTCTGCTCTTGGGTTGGCCTTGGGAAACCTGGCACGATTTTCCCGTGGTGCCCCTCACGTTCCTCCCCAGCATCCTATGCATCCCGTTCTCCTTCCAGCATCGTGGAGCTTTGGTATCTCAGCATGAATCCATGCTAAGGGCTCAGAACTCACTAGGTTGCCATCTTCTAAATGTCAAGGAGAATTTTCAAGGTGTTTCTGAGGGAAGGCGTGTTTAATACAAAGGAGAGGGCCGTTAGTGGTACAATTTCCCTATCAGTGTTGGAGGTCTCTTTGCCCAGGCCCAGGGAAGACTAGATTGTTAGAGAGACATCCAAGCCAGAATACTTTCCCTCAAAGGGAAAGTCTGGGGGGACTTCCTGGTATGAAAGTATGCTGTCTGGAGGGATTTTCTTTCCCTGGAAGACATGTTCCCTGAACTCCAAGTGGGATCCAAAGCTAGGAGAAGTTTCCTCCCCCTGGGTAAGTTCCCAAAAGGGTAATGACAGACTTGAGATGCTTGGCAGGCATGGAGACGGGGCTGCCAGAGGGTGGGCCCTGGGCTTCTGAATTCCTCCCTTCAACACCATGTCAATAACCAGCCTCCCAGCAGCACTGGCAGCACCCTCCCTAGTACCACCAGAACCACAGCAAGAGCCAAGGGAGGGCTTCCTTAATTAAAGCAACTATCTTGCCTAACCATCAGCGCAATTAGAGTTTAATGAACCCGGCCACTTCTTTCAAGGGTTCAAATTATAGCTGATCTTAATATTCACGTGCTGGTGTGGGGGCGGGGGTGGGGGTGGGGGAAGCCACCATCCATTCTGCAAGCCTAAGAAGTGGCAGGGTGATTAGAATGAAAAACATGGAGTTGTTCCGTGCTGCAGAGAAGAACCAGGGAAGACGGCTTGAGAGGGACCAGAGGAAAGGTGATCACTTCCTTTTCGGCATGGCTGACTTCCTGGCATGGGGGCGGGGCAGGCATATTAATCAATTAGTCCATTAATAAGCATTTATGCAACACCACTTTGGGCAGGCCCTGTATTAAGTCCCTGGGAGACTTAACAGGAAAGAAAACATAGAGATGAAAACAGGAGACCTGATTTCAAGGAACTCAGAGACTGCTTTGAATGCTGCTTCAGGCATGCGTACTGAAACGTCCGCTTAAAAGGCAAGAAAGTCAAGGACGATGTGACGTTCCCAGGAGTTCCGAGAAACTGTGCTGTTTTGGAAGATGCAGAACCCTAAGAAGTGAGGAGGAAGTGGAACGCCTTCCAAGAGAGGAAATTTAAGTCGTTAAATGCTCACAACAACCTTACGTTGAGGTTGGCCTCATTCTTACCCCCATTTTCCAGATGGGGAAATTGAAGCCCACCGGGATTTGTGAACTTGCCCGAGGTCACACAGACAGGATGTGGCAGAGTGGAGTCTCAAACGCAGGTGGTTTTATTTCAGGCCCGAGAAATATAATGTGAGCTACAGATGTCAGCCACACACATAATTTTAAATCTTGAATTTGAAGCAGGAAATCTAAAAAGGAATAAAAGGGGAACAGTTTAATAATATTTTATTTAATCCACATTTCTAAAGTATAATCATTTCAACATGTCGTCAACATACAAATTATGAGTGTGCTATTAGATATTTTTTATTAGTGAGTCTTTGAAATCTGATGAGTATTTCATACTTAGTGCACATTCTCAATTCGAATAAACCGCAGTGGTCAGAGGCAGCCAGGATGGAGAAGATGAGCTGGAGCAGGTTGGGGAAGGTTCCTTGGGAAGGTGAACGAGTATATGGCTTCTAGAGACTCCTCTGGACTGGAGGTAACAAATGCAGTGCCTTATATGTGAAGTGAGCCTGCACCCCTCTTGCGTGATCCACTCATTGGCACAAAGAAACACTGTGACTTGTGGTTTGCAAGAGGTCACATGGTCTGCCCAAGGAAAGTCTTGATGTTGGAGCCTGGGGCATGTCCCTGCCTGCACCACACACCAGTTCTGTGATCTTGGGCAAGTTATTTAATCTCTTTAAGCCTCAGAGTGTACATCTATAGCTGTAAACTGGGAAGAAGCATGTTGACATCATCCTGCTATCATGAGAATTACGCCATGTAATAGAGTTAAAGTTCTTAGGGCAGTGCTTGGCACGTCCTAAATGTTCAAGAAAATGTGTTATCAGGAAGCCCCAATTATACAATTACCAAGCTCCAAGTCATTCAGCAAGCCGGTCCCTGGATTGTCACCCAAGTTCCTGCACACTGCCTTTCAATATGGTACCAGGTAGCAGCTCATCAGACTGGAAATGAACTCAGAGAATCCACGTGGTGTCCTAGGAGGGGTGTGGTGGGAAGACCCAGAGGGCTCACTAAGAGCCTGTCAGCTTGAGAAAAGCGTCCAAAAGACAAACTGGAAGGGTGAGTAACACGAATACCTCCTGGACATGGATTCTCACTCAGCCAAGTAAAGCCATTTAAGACGCTTGAACAGGAGAGACCTGGGAGGAGACCGAGAGATGCTTTGTTTTACAAAGGAAGGAACTGGAATCTGATGAGGCGTGGTTGCCCGTGCCAGGCAGCTCCTTAGGGGCAGAGGCCAGGAATTTCAGTTCCTTGTCTGGGAGTTCACAACTAATGAATCTCCTGGGACTGTGTTGTTCCAAATCAGTCCTGGCTTGGTGTCAGAATTACCTGGGAAGCTTTTTTTTTTTAATTGCTCTATTTTTAATTGAAGGATAATTGCTTTACAATATTGTGTTGGTTTCTGCCACACACAACACAAGTCAGCCATAGACATCCTAGACGGGTGGGATGGGGTGGGAGGTGGGAGGGAGGGGACATATGTAAACCTGGGAAGCTTTTCAAACCTACAACTGTTGGGCTTCCCTGGTGGCTCAGTGGTAAAGGATCTGCCCGCCAATGCAGGAGACATGGGTTCGATCCCTGGTTCGGGAAGATCCCCCATGTTGCAGAACAACTAAGCCTGTGCGCCACAACTATTGAGCCTGTGCTCCACAATAAGAGGAAGCCACCACAATGAGAAGCCTGCACACTGCAATCAGAGTAGCCCCCAGTTGCCGCAACTAGAGGAAAGCCCACACAGCGACAAAGACCCGGCACAGTCAAAAATAAATAAGGAGATAAGACCTAAGCTGTTGGCTTTCTCTAAGGAGGGTCACATGGATGTTCCACATGACACTGACCACTTCCCTGATCCCTCCCTCATTGGCTCCCCATCCCCACCTTCATGTCTCTTCTGTGGGGCTCTTCCAGTTATCTATGATAATAACAGCAGCAATATTAATAATCGTAACAGCAAATATTACCAGGGCTCAGATATACCAGCCAGTGTGCCTGCCAGCATCTTACATGGATCAGCTTACTTAATCCTCCCGAGAATGATTCCATTTTTAAAATCTTGCTGTATTAGAAGGGGAAAGCGAGACTCCGTCAATGGTAGAGTCGGCCCAACTGTCGTCAGGGTTGGAGCCAGAATGTGAACCCATCACCAGCCTTGAACTTCAGAGCCCTTGATCTTCATCCCAGTTGTCTATAATCCGCTTCATTCAAACTGATAGATCTGCTTTGAACCCCTGCCTTTTTCTTGCATCTCTAGCCATCCTCTGTCTTCAGTACACTGTAGGTCACCACATGTAGGAAGATTTCTTCTTCCAGGGAGTCTCTGCTCTTTGTGTAAGCCAGGGTCAGTGAGTCAGAGAGCTAAGGGGAGCAGACAGGACTTCCTGGTGGTCCAGTGTTTAAGAATCCACCTGCCAATGTGGGGGACACAGGTTCCATAGCCGATCCAGGAAGATCCCACATGCCATGCCACGAAGCAACTAAGGCCGTGCACCACAGCTACTGAGCCTGCCCTCTGGAGCTGGGGAGCCACAGCTACTGAGCCCCCCTGCTACAACTACTAAAGCCTGAGTGCCTAGAGCCCACGCTCCACAACATGAAAACCTGAGGAGCCTGAGCACCACAACTAGAGAAAGCCTACTCAGAGCAACCGAGGCCCAGCACGGTCAAAAACAAATGAACTTAGTAAAGAGCTGGGGGACAGAGGGTCACCGAGGGGAAGGGGCTGCTGTAGGTTACCCTGGAAGCAGCTCTAGAGACTCAATTAGCTATTTGCTAGGCATTCTTGAAACAGAAAAGTCATAAAAACAGGAAACTTGTGTAATCACAGAGTTGGAATAAACAAAGAACTCTAACTCTGTTTACAGACAGGTAAACTGAGGCCGTTGAAAACTACACAGCATCTTAAAGGTCATCTGCATAGTTGGTGGCAGGGAGAACACCGGAGTCTCAGGAAATAAACAGAAGCACCACCAACACCATGTAGTATCGGAGGGCTTCCCTGGTGGCTCAGAAAGTAAAGAATCTGCCTGCAGTGCAGGAGACCTGCGTTCCCTCCCTGGGTGGGGAAGATCCCCTGGAGAAGGGAATGGCAACCCACTCCAGTATTCTTGCCTGGGAAATCCCATGGACAGAGGAGCCTGGTGGGCCATGACATGGGGTGGCAAAGAGTCAGATATGACTGAGCAGATTAACCCTTCACTTTTCACTGTCATGTAGTAGCTACCTGACATGGCTCATCCTCTTCATACAAACTGTCTAATTTGGCCACATAATGAGGTAGATATTTTACCCACATTTTATGGATGAGGAGAGCAAGGCACTGAAAGGTTAACTTATCCTGGCCTGCAGAGCTGGAAAGTGACAGAGCCAGCTTTGGACTTGTGCATATTTCAGCATCAGATCTCCCATCTCCTGGTCTGTCCATCATGTAATATTCATAGAATTCATTGAGAGCTTATTGCAAGGTAGGTACTGAACATGTATTTTAACAATCACCTCAGCCATTCTTTGTAGCAAAGAATGCCTCCTCATTTTTTAAACTTTTTATTTTGTATTGGGATATAGGCAATTAGCAATGTTGTGATAGTCTCAGGTGACCAGCGAAGGGACTCAGCTATGCATATACACGTTATCCATTCTCCCCCAAACCCCTCTCCCATCCAGGCTGCCACATAACACTGAGCAGAGTTCTCTGTGCTATACAGTAGGTCCTTGTTGCTTATTCATTTTAAATATAGCAATCTGTATATGTCCATCCCAAACTCCCTAACTACACCCTCCCATTCTTCCCCCTACCCCGGCAACCATCATAAGTTCATTCTCTAAGTCTATAAGTATCTGTTTTGTAAGTAAAAACAAATCTCCTCACTTTTAAATTGAAGTCACTTAGAGAAAGCAGTAATGTGGTCAAGTGTGCTCAGTCAGTAAGTGGTGGAGCTGAAATTCATGCACAGGTCTGTTTGACTCAAGGTCTAAAACTCTTCAGTCCAGGCAGCTCAGTGGTAAAGAATCTGCCTGCCAGTTCAGGAGTAACAGGACATTCGGGTTCGACCCCTGGGTCGGGAAGTTTCCCTGGAGGAGGAAATGGCAACCTATTCCAGTATTCTTGCCTGGAGAATCCCATGCACAGAGGAGCCTGGCAGACTACAGTTCATGGGGTCGCAAAGGGTTGGACACAACTGAGCGACTGAGCACAAACACACACACACACGAAGTCACTTCTCTTTTGGGGCTGAAGACCAGACGATTTCACTCCCCTCTATTAGAAAAACTATATTAAAGGAAGCATCCATTTAAAAAGAAAAAGAACAGGGAAAGGAAATTTCCATCTCTACTTTTTCATTTCTCAAAACACATACATTTTCTGTCCCATTGCTCTGAAAAAAAAATTTGCATTTTTCTATATATTTTTTTCTCATAGGTAGTCGAGGTCACCTTTCCCCTCTTTTATGCTTTAATTCAGGATCCTGCATCTTGGACATCATTTTGTCTACTCCCTTCAAATAACTCATCGCATCTCTTCTCTCCGTGTGTTTTTAATTGGAGGAGTCTCTTCAAGCTGTAAGACAACTCACCCCCTTGTCCGTTCTCCACTCTCCCTTTCAGCTGCTTTCCTGAATGGCTGTTGCACCAATTCTGTTTTCCTGACCACAATTGGTGCAGCTGGGACAGAGAAGGACCAACTGAAAAGGAAATGCTAATCAGACCTTTTTAGAGAGTACAGTAAACACACACACACACACACACACACATGCATGCACGCACCCACTCACACACACGCACACAAATTAAAAGGGGGCTCTGATTTAAGGAGAAACATCTCTTTTCTCAGCATCCTACATTACTAGTAGGTCTTGAGGAGCCCCGAGGGGACAGCCATGCATGACTTGTCTTCTCTGCAGCTCCCTCTTTCATTGAGTAGTTTCAGACAGAGCTTGAACATTCAGAGGGGAAGAAGTGCATGTACATTGGAAGACAATTTTGCCAGTTCCAGGTCTGGGCAGAGGCTGCCACAGGAACTGGAAAGGGCTTGCAGGGAGGCGCCCAGATAGCCCTGGAGCCATGAGCTTGTTCCAGGTGGGGAACACACAGAGAATGTTCAGGCGGACCATTGCCCTGAGACCTGTGATTTGAACCATATTTTGCAGAGGGTTTTGGGGTGGTTGTTGCGTTTTTGCTTTTCAATGTGGGAGAGAGGAAGAGCAAGTGGCAAGTCCACAGCTGATGCTCCATGTCCTGTGTGGCCAGATGTCCAAGGTGCTTTACTGAACGTCTTGGAAGACATTGTCCCGTTCCTAGCTGAGAACACAGCCGAGGAGGGAGGAAAATCGAAAGACAAGATGAGCAAACTGGAGAAAGCTTGTTGGAAAGGAAAAATCCCAGGTTTACAAACAACTTACATGTGGCTCTCACCAGGGGTGGGACACGTCATGTACTCCCTCTGGGTGCTAGTATCTTCCTCTGCAGAAACAGGCTTACGTGGATGACTTTCAAAGTGACTTTCCAGCTCTGATATTTACATTACTGAATAGTAGAAATAAAAGCTTCCTACCATCAAGGACCTATTGTATACCACAGGGAACTACACTCAGTGTTTTTTCAATAACCTATAAGGGAAAAGAAGGGCTTGCCTGGTGGCTCAGTTGATGAAGAATCTGCCTGCAGTGTAAGAGACCGGGTTCAATCCCTGGGTCGGGAAGATCGCCTGGAGAAAGGAATGGCAACTCACTCCAGTATTCTTGCTGGAGAATCCCACAGACAGAGGAGCCTGGCGAGCTACAGTCCATGGGGTCGCAAAGAGTTGGACACGACTGAGCAACTAACACACACACACACACACACACACACACACACACACACGAGGGAAAAGAACCTGAATAGACCAGATATACATATAGGTATAACCAAATCACTGTGTCACACCTGAAACTACCATGATGTTATAAATCAACTGAACTTCAATACAAAAAAAAATTAAACCAAAACCAAAGAATCCTCCTTAAATTAAAATCCTCTTTTGCTGTGGTCAAGCATACTGGGCGATTACTTACTGAAGCTTATTTCTCCACAGAGAAATGAAGACAAATGAGGTGTGATGTATGCTACGGTGACAAAAGTAATAACACTGTATTGTCAGTTTGAAAGTTGCTAAGGGCATAAGTATTAAAAATGCTCATCACAAGAGGCAAAGAGGAAATAAAAGCATCCCCCCTGGTCTATTTTGTTGTAAAATGTTTATGAAGCGGGACTTCGTTTATTTTGGTCAGTGCCTCCAACTGAGCCAAAAACAGCCATCTTGGAATGCGAGCCTCCCTCTCTCCCCTCCCCGCTGACGTGGATGTGGCCGGTGTGGGGTGGGGAAGGAACGGGGAGGCAGGGGAGAGGAGAGGAGGAGATGAGAGTTTTCTAATGATCTTCTTTAGTTAACAGGCACAAGTTGTTAGCTGGAGCTGAGAAGCCTTCTTTTCTGGTGTGCCAATCTCCCCCTCCTTTCTGTAATGGGTTTAGTTCCCACAGCTAATGTACTGCGTAATGAGGCCGGAGGGGAGCCAGTGCTCTGGGGGGTGGGGGGGACGGGGTAAGGACACGGAGCCTCCCGGGCCTGACAAAGGACAGAGAGCCCCGTTGGACGGTCTTAATGACGGGTCCAGCCTCTCTCACTCCCAGCGAGTGGAGCCTCCCGCCAGGGCTCGTGCAAGCCGAGTGGCGTGGTGCAGGCCTTCGTGTGAAACCCCAAGAGGTCTGGGAACAGGGTAGACCTCTGCCAGGCCAAGCTCATTCCTTCCTCCAAGCCCTGACCTGACCTCCCTGACCTGACCTCCCCGCCCCTCCCCAGCCACTGGTCCAGAGGCTCTTGCTCTCAGGATGGAGTACCTTTTCCCCATAAGACCCTCTCCCTGGGTGGTAAGGAAGGCCCCTGCCCCATTCCATCAGGCTTTATCAGGCTGCGAGAGAGGACAGAGGAGCTGGACGCAAAGGCAGGGGGAAAAGTGGCCACCTTGAGGAGGGGACCCGAATCCCCTCGGCCAGTTCTGGTGGCCCCCACCTCTGGGTCCCCCAGCGCTTTGCTCCAGTGGAGCGCCACCCATGGGTGATGTGTGCTTGGGAATGGCCCCTCATTCACCCTTTAACTCCTATGGCCTCCAGTTATAATGCACAACCCAGACAGGGAGCTTGTGTTCAGAGTTGAAATGATTCGAATGTCCAAGAAATAGGCTGTGAATATTCACATCCTTGGGGTGAACCTAGGGACCCTTCTAAATTATTCCCTGATGCTTTCAACCCAGTGGGCTCCAGGGATTCCTAAAAGGAAGGGAGGAGAGGAGGGAAGGCAAAACCAGAATCAAGGGGGAAAATATTTCCTCTCAGGACAAATCCACCATTCACTTGTCCATTGAAAGAAGTAAACATTCTCACGTGGAAAGTTCAGGAAGAGACAATTCAAATGATCAGGAGCAGGTTGGTGGGAGATGTTGCTGGTGTGAATGTGACCCATTAAAGTGTACAATTCAGGCCTTATAGAATGGGTATAATACTGACTGGATCGTCCTAATGTCTGGTCAGCACCCTGTAAAATTCAGGAGTGAAACTTGGGCTCCCAGAGGTCGGGCTATATGGGTGCGTGGCTAGCAAACATTAGAGACATTGGTCCTGGCCCTGTTCTCTTGTTACTATGCCATGGATCTGGAAAAATTCATCACTGGCAGAGAGAAGGCTGTGGATAGAGACAAGTTTACAGAGTCACAAAGATCCATGACTGGTGAAAACGTTCTGCCTTCACAAACCTCTAGATTGCTTTTCAGGGTAACCATGGGAGATTTTTCATTTCTTATTTTGTTTATTTATTTGGCTATGCCAGATCTTAGTGGTAATATGCGGGATCTAGTTCCCTGACTGGGAATCTAACCCAGACCTCCTGCATTGGGCACATGGAGTCTAAGCCACTGGACCACCAGGGAGGCCCTGGAAACTTGAACGAGATAAAATGGGGAGCAAAGAAAAAGACAGGACTCATGAGATGAGGAGGAAGTAGGCTGTGGGGCCTTATTAGAGAAGAAATAGCAGGGTTGCCCAGCCCCACTGTGCTAATGCTTTGTTTCCCAGGGGAATTCTTTTTTTTTTTTTTTTTTAAATATCTATTTATTTGGCTGCACCAGTTCTTAGTTGGGGCACACAAGATCTTTAGCTGCAGCACGTGGGATCTAGTTCCCTGACTAGGGATCAAACCTGGTTCCCCTGCATTGGGAACTCGGAGTTTTAGTCACTGAACCACTAGGGAAGTTCCCCCAGGCGAATTCTATGATTGGATAGGGCCCCTGCCCTCCTGAATCTACTTTAAGACATGAATTGGGGGAAATTTTTGCTATTGGGGAAAATCTTTAAAGGCAACTGGAAAGTCATACCTGATGATTCCAAGCAGTTTAGTGGAAAAGTGGGGAGTTGGGGAAAGCTTCCAGTTCTCAGAGGCTGATACCAGGCTCAATTTTTTCCTCCTCCAACCCTGCCTCAGATGCCGGATGGTGACAGACTCCAGACTGAGACAGAGCCACGTGGCTCTGTGTTCTGACCCAGCGGCTGTTTCTCAGTCTCGCTGCCACATCATGGGCAGTCCTCATGGCCTCTCCTCATCTCTTGGAAAGTCTCAAGATGCATGCAGGCCTCCCCCGGCCCCGGGTCTGTCTCTTAAGTTCTCCAGGAAGTCTCTTAACAGTGAGTTGCTCATTTTCCTGCATCCAGGCTAGAGCAGAAGCTTTCCCTTTAGCCACAGATGGAGGCACATTCCAGACACATGGTCTCCCTGTGGCTCAGAGCACCTCCCTTGGCCTGGCGTCCACATCCCGCCCCCACCCCATGGTGTTCCCGTGACCATGTCCCTCCTCATTCAGGACTCTACCCAGCTGTCACCTCCTCAGAGGATCAGTCCCTCACCAGGCGGCCTTCCCTCCCACCATCCTGTCCCCTCGCCCTGATCCATTTATGCTCATACTTCTTTTTCTTTTAGTTAGTTTTGGCTGTGTTGGGTCTTAGTAGTTGCAACACTCACTTAAGACTTAATTGCTCTGAGGTATGCAGGATCTTAGCTCCCTGATCAGGGATCAAACCTGTGTCCCCAGCACTGGAAGGTGGATTGTTAACCACTGGACCACCAGGCAAGTCCCAGGTGTTCATACTTCTCACCACAACCTCACAACAGGTCTGTTTTTGTCTCAGTTTACTGCCTATACCAGGATGCTGCATTCAGGATTTTCCACTTTGGGAAAGGATCTTGTTTTTGTCGACCACCAAGTCGCCAATTCCTAGGACAGCGACTGGCAATGTAGTAGATCCTCAGTAAATGTTTGCCTGATGAACCGGTGATGCGGACAGTTCCTAATCCTCAGATCCCTTGCAGCCAAAATCTGGAGCCGACTCCGGTAGCAGGTCCCCGAGGCAGCTCTCCTTCTGGCCTCATTTCACCTGCAGTACCTAGAGCAGTCAGTGTCACCACGGCCACCACCATGGCGGTCATTATTTACTTATTAGCATGATGGCTAATCATTTAATAATGACTCATTAGACTAACGTGATCTTAGTGACTAATGGAATGCCTACAGTAGAACAAGAGTGTGCCCGACAGACAGCAGCAACTCGGGTACAGTTTGCTCATTCACTCTCCAGATAGTACACACTCTTAGCCAAGGGCATCACAGCCATGGACTTCCCTGGGGGTCCAGTGGTTTAGACTGCACGCTTCCAACACAGGGGGCACAGGTTCAGTCCCTGGTCAGGGAAATGCTGCAGGCCTTGAGGAGCGTGGTATGAGAGGTATAGTGCACCTGTATCATAGTGTTTACAAAACTGTGTACTTGTGTAATAGTGCAATACGAGACCTTGTGAAATTTCTGTTTCTACATTTAAATTCATATATGTAATGTTTGTTTTACTGATTACAATCTGAATTTCTAAGAAGCATGTTGACTTTTGCAATGAAGATGCAATATGGAATGGTATACAATTGAAAAAAAGATAAAAGTTATAAACTTAAAAGAATTTGGAAAATTTATGAACCATTCCAAAAATTATAGCAATCACCAAAAAGAATTATTTAAAAAACAGCATCATAGTCCCAACAAAGGAGCTGTGACCATCCGTTAGATGGAATCTGTTAGGCACAAGCCAAGTTTGGGGGGCTTTCACACACATTTCCTTATTTACATCTCTCAGGAGCCCCAAGATGCAGGTATTTTCATCCTTCAAGATCACAGTTAGTAACTGAGGTACTGGTATTCCCACTCTAGTCAGTTTGACATGAGATTCCATGTTCTTCCCCTCAAATCACACTGCTGTACTAAACACGCCTATCCTAAAAAAAGTTCACTCAGTTACTCCTGGAATAAACCCTGGTTTTTTCACCTGTCAAATAAAATCACTGGTCCAAGAGACCTTTTCTAAAAAAATATAAGAAATATTTTTTATTGAAATATAGCTGATTGACATTATGTTAGTTTTAGGTGTGAAATGTAGTCATTCAATATTTCTATTTACTTTATTTTAAAAATTAATTTAATTGGAGTATGAAAGTGAAAGTCAGTCATGTCTAACTCTTCGTGACCCCATGGACTTCTCCAGGAATTCTCCAGGCTAGAATACTGGAGTGGGTAGCCATTCCCTCCTCCAGGAGATCTTCCCAACCCAGGGATGGAACCCAAATCTCCTGCATTACAAGCAGATTGTTTACCAGCTGAGCCACCAAGGAAACCCAAGAATATGGAGTGGGTAGCCTATCCTTCCTCCATCAGATCTTCCTGACCCAGGAATCGAACCAGGGTTGCCTGCATTGCAGGCGGATTCTTTACCAACTAAGCTACCAGGGAAGCCCTTAATTGGAGTATAATTGCTCAATATTTTTATAGATTATACCCTAAAGTTATTACAAAATAATGGCTTTATTTCCCTGTGGTGTACAATATATACTTGTTTATTTTATACATAGTAGTTTGTAGTAGATACAAACTGTTGTTTGTTGTTTGGTCGCTCAGTTCTGTCTGACTCTGAGATCCCATGGAATGTAACCCACCAGGCTCATCTGTCCATGGGATCCTCCAGGCAAGAATACTGGAGTCGGTTGCCATTTCCTTCTCCAAGGGGATCTTCCCGACCCAGAGTTTGAACCCGCGTCTCCTGCATTGGCAGGCACGTTCTTCACCACTGAGTCTCCTGAGAAGCCCAGTAGATACAAATTGCTGTGTATTAAATAAAGTACCCAGAGACTTTTAAGAGACCTTGCAGCTTTAAGTTTCAGAATTCTCTCCCCTCTGACTGGTGTGAGCAGACTCCTCGCATGCTGACGTAATGAGCTTTACCATCTGCCTCTCTCGGCAAGATCTGATGACTCTGAAAGACCCTCCCACAATCTGTCTCCTCACTTGACACCCTTTTCTACCTCTCAGAGCAGCTTCCTCCTCTGGACAGGTCATGGGATCCCCTTTGGACCTCACTCCCCCTTCCAAGAAAAGGCCTCCCTCAGGCGCTGCTCCCCGACACGCACCCCCTCATCAGAAACCAGCGACGCCCTCTCTCAGTCAGCCTCATCACGTCCTCCTGGTTTCGCCCAGAGCTGCTGCCAAGACTCCCCACCTTGCCTGTCTGGCGAACATAACTCCTGTGTGCTCGGGCTCGGGTGTTGGAAAGAAAACGAGACAATTTTCCACCGACAAACCATCAGTCCGTCAAGCCCAGGAGGTTGGGCCAGCTTCTTCATCGTCAGTTATCGAAGTGAGAGAATTAGGTCCCAAGCCCGCCTTCTCGAACCAAAATCTATTTATCCCAAACACCAGCAGGCACTAGCAGAGTGATGTGCTATGATTGGGGTAAATAAGAAAAAAAAGCTCCTGGTATTCTAAGCTGTGAGCATGAAAACACTGTGAGGACTAACTGGTTGGAACAACAGAGGGGGGTTTATGATTCAGTTAAAATATTTGTGTCAGGAAAGCCCGGATTCACCACCTGTTTCCCCTTCCACTGATATTTATGACAGCTGAGGAATCCTATCCTTCACAAAAGGCTCAGCTCCACGCCCGAACTTTCTAGCCTATTCTTTCTATTTACATGAACATTTTCATAGAAAAAGCCTAAATCTCGCCCCATCATGAGAAAAAAATAGTGTTCTCCCAGTGCCTGAGGGGTGAGGAGGATTTTTCTACAGGTCTTCACAGCTCAGCCCCAAATTTTGGTTTGGGGCAAGAGAAGAACAGGCTGCCATCTCGTTCCTTCTCCTCCAGATCCTGGGTGGTGCTTCAGGCCAAGCAGCTCCCTTTGGAGGGAGATAAAGAACGGGGCACACAGTAAGCATGCAATCAGGAGCCGGCAATCCCTCCAGCCTCTCCTGAGGCCTCTTCCTCCTAGAGCATCGTCAGCTTTCTCCTGGAAGGTGACTGGGTGGGTGGATCTATCTCCCACCACTCCACCCCCACCTTTAAGGGCTGGGCACTCCAGCACCCCTGCAGCTGAGGGTCTCCCCTGCCCAAGGAACTTACAGTCTTTCTGGAGGGGGGCACCCCTGAGAAAGCAGAAGATGTCAGAGCTGGAGGTACCCTTCAAGATGCTCTGGTCTAAACCTCCTCCTTGAATCTCTTGGAGAATCAAGCCTGGAGAAGCAAAGCGAGACTTGATTCAAAGTCACACCAAAGTCACTGGGGCCAGGCAAGGACTCCACCAGAGCTTCTGACTTCTAATCCAAGGCTCTTTTCACTGTATCATCAGGATAATGATTAAAAAATAATAATAATTGATTTAGCACCTGTCCTTGAAAGGAGCTGCTGAACAAAGCGCAGTTGAGAGAGACCTGGTCCAGGCCCTTGGCCCCAAGTCTCATGGGAGGACAGAGAGCTGAGCGCATCCCCGCCGGCAGCTCTGTCGGGAAGGACGCTGAAGTCAGAGCATGTACACTGGATCAAGGGGAATGCGGTCAACCACGAGCTGCTGTACTGCAGGCATTCCTAGTGGGATGACAGTGTTCTAGGGAATCCTGTAAGTTAAGGGTTCCCAACCTCTGGATCTGATGCCTTGTGATCTGAGGTGGAGCTAATGCAATAATAATAGACGTAAATTGCACAGTCTGCGTAGGGCACTGGAATCATCCCGAAACCATCTCCCTGCTGCTGTGGTCTGTGGAAAAATTGTCTTCCACAAAACCAGTCCCTGGTGCCCAAAACGTTGCTGTAAGTCATGTCAGACTGGAGAGGTGGGAGAGTAGCTGTGGTTTATTGGGTGGTGACAGAGGGAGAAGGGGCAGCCTCTTGAGAGACAAGGGGGTCCAGATGCCAGATTCTGCACGTGCTCCAGCATCACCCTTCCACCCCTGATCCCTAGACGTCAGCACTTTAAATATCCATAACATGCCAGGAAACAGGAGACCCAGGGGGTTCTCCAATCACTGCAGAATACATCTCCATCCATCCTGGAAGGTAGGGCTCCACACACATGCTCCCACATGACAGACTCTAGGTCCATCCATGTCTCTACAAATGACTCTATTTTTTCCTTTAAGCAGCTGAGTAATATTCCATTGTATGAATGAACCACATCTTCTTTATTCATCCGTCTGTCGATATATACACTACCATGTGTGAAATAGATAGCTAGTGGGAAGCTTCTGTATAGCATCGGGAGCTCGGCTCGGTGCTCTGTGAGGACCTAGAGGGGTGGGATGGGAGGTGGTCCAAGAGGGAGAGGATATATGTCTACACATAGCTGTTTCACTTCATTGTACAGCAGAGACTAACAGAACATTGTAAAGCAATTATATTCCCCCAGAATGGCTAACATAGACACCTATAGGCTTTTAGAATAAGACTTACCTACACTTTCAATTGAGAAATCTGTAACCTCCAGTACTGGGGGACACTCTCCAGTACTGCCCCAGTCCTCATCCCCAGGAGCCTCAGTTCACTGTGCTTCAAGAGGCCACTCCCACTCACCACAGAGTGAGTAGAAGCAGAAACTTCGCTGCATTTTGTGGCCACTGCACCGTCCCTCTTTGAGTTGGAACGTATTAACTATGCCCTCTGTACCCCTCTCCACCCCCTCCAGCCGTTTCTTCTGCAGATTATAGAGAGCTGCAACACTACTCCGTGCTCTGTGGTGACCAAAATGGGAAGGAAATCCAAGAAAGAGAGGGTATATGTATGCCTATAGCTGGGCTGGAGACGCAGGTTCCATTCCTAGGTCAGGAAGATCCCCTGGAGAGGAAATGGCAACCCACTGCAGTATTCTTGCCTGGGAAAATTCCATGGAGAGAGGAGCCTGGCAGGCTACAGTCCACGTGGTTGAAAAGAATCAGACACAACTGGACGACTGAGCACCCAGGCACCCATAGCTGATTCACTTTGCTGTACAGCAGAAACTAACACAACATAGAAAAGCAACTATACTCCAATAGAACTTTTTTTTTAAAAAAAGAAAGCTCCAGCTCTCCAAATGTCATGATCCTCCCAGAGCCCTCCTCTTGCTTCACTTTCTTACAAGTGCATAAAAAGTGCTTCTAAGGTCCACCCTGGCCAATCTCCTGCAGCAGATTCTGGATCCCCCCTGGGGGCTTCCTGTCTCCAGAGTGAGGGTCAGGGACAGGCTGCTTGCACTGCCCTATGATTAAGCCACTAATTGTCAAGCATTGTAAAGTAATAAAGTCACCAGCTCATTTTAAAAGAGCTTCTTTCCCCAAGAGTCCAAAGTGCTTTCTAAGTTTTATACCATCCCACCCTCCTATTCAGAGAAGGCAATGGCACCCCACTCTAGTACTCTTGCCTGGAAAATCCCATGGATGGAGGAGCCTGGTGGGCTGCAGTCCATGGGGTCGCAAAGAGTCAGACACGACTGAGCGACTTCACTTTCACTTTTCACTTTCATGCATTGGAGAAGGACATGGCAACCCACTCCAGTGGTCTTGCCTGGAAAATCCCAGGGACGAGGGAGCCTGGTGGGCTGCCATCTATGGGGTCGCACAGAGTCGGACACGACTGAAGCAACTTAGCAGCAGCAGCAGCATCCTATTACAGGAAAAGCCAGGGTGATAGTGATGAAAATCTTAGCTGAAGTCTCTGCCTCATCCTGTCATAGCATCCTTTCCCTTTATGTGGTTCATCGTAGTCCACTGAAGCCACCACTACCTTTATATGTGGAATGGCTACTTTTGTGGGTCTTGATTTGCTGCTGGCTGTTGGGTTGAGACAGGCTGGGACATTTGCTGTAGTGCTTGCACCTGGACAAATATCTCCTTGAGCAAGAAAATACAAAAGAGGTCATAAAGGACTAAAAACAACTGCGTGTATACACAGTTAGGTCAAATTATGGACAACAAGATACAGAAAGACCAGGCACCCAACTTCCACTTCTGAAGAGTTAGAGGGAAAGCAAGGTGTTGGGGACAAAGGCAGGGGGCTGTGCATGCTGCCGGCACTGAACACGACCAGAGGGTGGGCAAACCACCTAAGCCACCCCTCCAGCCCGACCTCTGGACACACCCCTACCTCACTGCACATAAGGAGACAGATGGAGCATCCAGGCTAGCTCCAGAGCAAGCAAGGGAACCTGTTACTGGTTCTCGCTTGCTCCTGCTGCAGCAGGGATCCTGTAAAGCCTTGCCTGAATTTCCCGTCTGGCCTGTGTGTATGTGTGTGTGTGTGTGTGTGTGTGTGCAGGCGCACACGTGCTCAGCAACTTCCAACTCTTTGAGACTCCATGGACTCTCTGGCCTCTAGGCAATTTCTATTGATTAAGGAGGCCAAGAACTTGCTCGGTATCTCTGGCATGGACTTCTAGAAGTCAGGCCATTCTGCTCAAACTATAAGGTGAAAGCAGGCTTCTGTGCAGTAGAGAGCTGAACACAGAAGCCTGGAATAGCCGAGCTCTGGACAGTTGGTCAGCCCCAGGGACCAGGCGCTGTGTGGTCAGCTCCTTGGACCTAAGGGAGAGGAAGGTCATCTGCTCGCCTATGGAGGCTGAGTCCTGGGTGACGATGAACATCCCCCGAACATGCTCGCTGATGAGCAGGCATCATTAGTTAATCCATCTGTGGGCTCTGAACACCCACCAGGGATTCGAATTCCACACGACTGAAGCAGCAGCAGAGGCAGCAGCTGTCGAGCGGCACCTGCCGCAGGGGAACTGGCCAGATTTCAGATAGGGTCCTCTGAGGCCAGAGGCAGCAGGAAGGAGAGATTCCAGGGGTGTTGGGGGCAACAGCTGGGGCTGGCAGGGAAGGTGCGGAGAGGAACTTGAGAGGGAAAGAAGGAGGGAGGGTGTGCAATAAAAAGCAAACGACCCTCCATGAAAATAGGAAGAGAAGTGCTAAACAGTAACGGAGTGACCTCGAAAGTGAAGCGCGAGATCACTTAGAGGAGTCCTTGCAGGAAATCTCGGCCCGCCTCACCCGAGGACACCCTCCTGCTCTTTTGGCCACCAGAGGGCTCCTGTATTCCAAAAATATTATGGAAAAGTGACAAACGTCTCCAATATTTTCCACTCCGAGCGTGCACACATGGAACTGGCCATTTCTGTGTCGGCACACAGAAAATCGTCTTGGAGAGTTGAGGGATTTCAGTTCCAATTTCAACAGGGCCCCTGAGCCAACGTGGTCAGAAACCATCAACCTCTCTTCTCTGTTCTTCTCTTGTTACAACTCACAGCCACAATCGGGTGGGAGAGAAGGGGAGGGAGAAAAGGGGTCCAGCAAGTTAGACCTGACACTTCAGAGAGACATTACCATCTCAGCTCAGTGTTTATACATAGTTAATGATGAGCAGGCCTGTGTTTTGGTTGTCTGGTACCACCTTTGTCCTGGTGAAACTCGTATATCAAGGAAAAAAATAATGCACATGTGTTTGGCAAAAGGTTCAGGTTCAAGGACCAGTTCTGTCTGTTTCTAACTATATGACCTTGGCCTAAACCCCTAACCAACCTCATGAGCTACAGTTCCATCCTCTGTAAGAGATAATATGTTCTTATCACCAAGGTTGGATGCAGAATTAAATGAGATCCTATCTTTGAAGGGATTGGACACGTGGTCAGAGCTCAGGATTCACTCATTTACTCTGAATCTGAATCGGCCCCACATGTGCAATTGACATTATGGAGACAAGCAATACAATTACAAAACTGGGCGTGAGGAAGAGAAGACTAAGAACACTATAATCCTGCCTTCAAACATTTTGAAGGACCATTATACGGAAGACAGATTAGGACTCCTGTCAGCCCGAGTAGAAAGTAGACCCATGAGTGGCAGAATTGGGGAATCAGATCAAGCTTGCTAGAGAATTACTCCAACTGCCGAACATGAAATCTTCCCCCAAACGGAGTAAAACAGCAGTTGGCCCATCCCAGGAGTGTTCCAGGAGAGGTGGGATGAGCGATGGAAGGGAAGTGACACTGCAGATTCCTGCATCAGCTGGGAAGTGTTGGGTGACCCACAAGAACCTTTCCAACTCAGGAAATTCTGTGATTCTCTGTTCCAAGGAAAGGGACAAGCGGGAAAGCATTGTTATGTCAGGTGGGTGGAAAGGATGGTCGGCTTTCCAACCTGGCGGTTGTGACATCCACACTTTCCCACATCATCGGATTGCTATGCCTCCAGCCACCTCTCATCTTATTCCTGGGTGTCTCAATCAGCTGGTGGTTAAGCCTCAGACAATTACTTCTAAGCCAAGAGCAGGGTTATGCGCATCAAAGTTGGTTGCTATAGATCCACTCTGCTGTTTTTGGAACGACTGATTAGTGTTTCTGACACTAGCGATGCTCCCCTCAAAGTTCAAGTTTAATCAGATCAGGAACTGCGCGATTCAGAACACTTTCCTTTCCTATTTTCTTTTATCTGACACTGAGAACAATCCTTTTTCTCACAGCTAGGGAACTTCATAAAGAGGGAGGAGTCTGAACACAGGACTTTTGGAAATTCTTGCTCTGTATGAGTCCCAGTGCAAGACCAAACTCCACGTAGATCTTCTCTTTGAAGCAGGTAGGTGAGTTTTCCCAGTTCTTCTAAGGTAGGAAGGGGTGAGAGAGTATATTCCCAGCTCTCGTGGAAGGATGGTTTTGAAAAGAATCAGGATATGCAGCGTGTCTCGGGGGTCACAACATGGGTTACCATCTGGAGAAACTTGGTTTTGACACTCAAACTGATCATTCAGTAGATGCGAAATGTTTATCAATATCCAAGTCATGGTGTCTCTCTCTATAAAAGAGGATGATGTCTTCCGGAATTTTGCTGAATATAAAAAATGGCCAAGTTTCTATCTTAGAAAACCCAGGGAAAACTTTTAGGTTGTGCATTTTTTTCAGCTGACATATATTATCCCCACATGACGTCCCTACACTCAGGTCTGTTAAGACACTGGTATTACAGACCAGACATTTTGAAATCATCTCCTTCAACACTTTAAACATAAGGTTCTTCCTCATGTGGCGGGGAGGTAACTCCCATCTTTATTGAACCAGTACCCGGACACCAATCACACACTATCTGGGAACTGGGCCGATCTGTTAGCCCCTAGGGCTGGCTACAGTGAGTGCGTCATGCTTCACCGGAAGAGTGGGAAGATACCGTGGTTTTTAAGTCATCCCATCAGGATTCATACCAGAATCATGTGGGTCAGCCCTGAATATTCACTGGAAGGACTGATGCTGAAGCTGAAGCTCCAACACCTTGGTCACCTGATGCGAAGAGCCGACTCATTGTAAAAATCCCTGATCCTGGGAAAGATTGAAGGCAGGAGGAGAAGAAGGTGGCAGAGAATGAGATGGCTGGATAGTATCACCAACTCAATGGACTTGAATTTGAGCAAATTCCAGGAGACAGTGAAGGACAAGGAACCTGGGTGTTGCAGTCCATGGGGTTGCAAGGAATCGGACACAACTCACAGGATGCTCAGTCACAGGGGGCCTGGGGCAGAGGTTGGAAGGAACGGAATTCCAGCTCCTGGCCCAGTTACATGCCCTGCCAATGCTGCAGGCCATCACATATTCCAATGGTCCCCTCTGTCCCCTGCAGGGGAGGCCTTGGAAGAGATCAGCTAACTGTCTTCAAAAGTTAAGCAATTTCTTTCTCAAGAACAAGTGGGAGAGAATGCAGGTCGCAGGTCCTTTGCAAGAACTTCCTATATCGCCTCCTCCAGCCCACTCTCCTCTCTCCTTGTTACAGCCTAGGGGGAAGTGGGGCTGCAAATTCAATGGAGTTCCGACTTTTTAAGATCATGACTGACAGTAACAAGGACCACATGTATCATGACCCAGAACGTACACACCATCATACACACAAAGACACTTAATATTTCATGAACCAGAGCTTACTATGTGCACGGACTTTGATGTTTTCTATTTCATTCTATACTCATTCATTCCACTTTTAAGCTGTTCATGACTTGAATTTCACCGTGTGACCTGACCTTTGAACTATGTTCTTTACTATTGATCTTACCGACTGATGGGACAGCATGCAACTTCTCTCCATTTCCTCCCAACTAAAGTGCAAATTCTTTAACAGGACAGATAAGACAATTTATATTATCTCTATCTTCCATTTCAGTTCTGCCATCTTCACCTGAGCATTTTATGCTCCCAACACACCTGACTCCTGCCTCTCCAAGGTGACCCAAGCTCACTGAGCACTCTCCCATCTCTCTGCCTTGCTTGTCCTCTACCCTCAGCCTTGACACGCTTCTTGCTGCAGGACAAATTCCTCTCCATCCTTAAGAAATATCCCAGCTGTCAGTTCCTCGGAAGACTGCCCCGACCTGCCCAAGCAGAACCAAACTCTCCACTAGGCTCCCACGGTCTTGAGGAATTCCTTTTTTCTTAGTCTATGGTGATCATCTGGCCCTCCTTATCACAGCTGAACTGGCCTTTTCTATTTTTGAATTAGTAGAAAGAATTTTTAGGGCTTCCCAAGTGGCTCAGTGGTAAAGACTCCGCCTGCCATGCAGAAGACTCTGGTTTCATCCTTGGGTCAGGAACATCTCCTGGAGAAGGGAATGGCAACCCACTCCAGTATTCTTGCCTGGGAAATCCCATGGACAGAGGAGGCTGGTCGACTACAGTCCATGGGGTTGCAGAAGAGCCGGACATGACTATACAACAACAGAAATAATTTTAAAAGAACACTTTTGGTCTTTTTCTTTCCTTTGTGATTAGCCCTTGCCTTCTTTTTTCTTTATCTTCCACCTACTTCTGGCCCCACCATCTCCACAAAGCTCAGCACCACAGGAGAATGGGAAGATCAGACAAGGAGAAAAAGGCATGGTCAAATTAGTGGTGGCAAACCAGTCTGGTTTCTCTTCCATCAGACTGACGGGGAACCCAAACTTGGCAAAAACACAACACAATCCATCTGAATGACAGGAAATTGGAAAAGAAGAGATGAGAAGGAGAAACCAAGGCAGAGTGAGAACACTGGCAGACAGCTGCACAATCAAGCTAGGTGCTGACATGGGGCACAAAATAAATGCTGATTCACAGGCCGCAGCAAACCCTGATGACAAGCAAAGACACTGTGGCTGTCTGAGATATAGGCAGTGGAGCATCCTAGGTGGCTCTAGTGGTAAAGAATCCGCCTACCAATGCAGGAGACATAAGAGACACCAGTTTGATCCCTGGGTCAGGAAGATCCCCTAGAGCAGGGCACAGCAACCCAATCCAGTATTCTTGCCTGGAGAAACCCACGGACGGAGGAGCCTAGCAAGCTACAGTCCATGGCGTCGCACAGAGTCAGACATGACTGAAGTGACTTAGCACTCACGCACAGAGGCACCCGTAGAGTTTAAACAAGAGACTCCCAGTGCTCAGTAGCTTTCAGAGCAATTATCCCCACATTATTCCATTTCATTATGGGGTGTCAGAGCTGGAGGGGATTTTAAAAGGCCAATTAGCCTTATCCATTCTCTGGCAGTAAATAAAAAGGATACTGCAACAGGCCAGCAATGTGCCCAAGGTCACACCTCTGAGTTAGCAGCAGAATGGGATGCTCTTTACTCAAACCTGCGTACACACACACACACACACACACACACACACACACACACAGATGCCCAGTAGACTCTTGGGGCTCTTGGGGTTCTAGAAGGCCTGGCATTTCAAAGCCCCTCCATAAAGCAGCCTGGCGCCTTCCAGATCTTTCCAGGACTCCCAGGCACAGATTCCACAGCCCCTACTCCGGCCAACCCTCTTAAAATCTGTTGCCACAGGAGCTAGGCTGGTCTTCTCAGCATCTTATCCCTATGACCAAGAGTGCCTAAGCTATTAACTCACCAGCAACACATGCCAAGTTGCCTCTTCTTTTGCACAAGACGTTCATTTAAAATCAAATTGCACATAAATCCCTCTAGTTTCTGCTCATTTCCCTCAGCCCTCGGCCTTTTTTGGTCTTTTTTCCCCCACTCTGTGCTCCTAACCCTGTCTACTGTGAGTCTCTGAGATGACACACGGGCAGGGTGAAGCTGGGCTGACTGAGGGAGCATCCACAGGGTAGTGCTGGAGCCAGCTGGCCAGCAGGAGAGGGTTACAGGGATGGCCTGGCGCGACGACCCTCGTAGAACCGGGAAGCCCCTCAAGCACTCTTCTAGAACAACTCCTTCATCTCAAAGCTGTGGAAATGAGAGGCCTCAAGTGCAGAACTGTCTTGCCTTCGCAATTAAGGAATGCGAGTTAGGAGAGCCCCACCACCACCAAAAGAAAGTGGCCCTCCTCCCGGACCAGTTCACTGCCTTTGGCTCTGCAGATGGGGAACCTGAAGTTTAGAGAGATTCAGGGATTATCTGTGATTCCAGAGCTACTAAGTGCGGGGTCCAGTCCTGGACCCACAGTGACATGGGAGGACAGCGAAGGAATGGCCAGGTCTTTCCCACGCGGCGGGAGGCGCCAGCACAACTCCAGGGGGCGCTGTTCGCCTCGCCCCACCAGTGTGTGCCCCGTGGAGATGGGACTGGGGTCGCAGGGATCGGGGGAAGGTGCCCCTATCCTCCACACGGCCAGCTCCTAGGTTGTTCCCCGGCATATTAGGGGCGCCCGTCCGTGTTGAGGTCCCTAATCCCCATCACTGTCCGGGAAGCCGGGGACCGGTCCGAACGCCTTTCTCCATTCAGCGGGATTATCCCTTTTGAATTGTTTAAAAAAAAAAAAAAAAGGCTGCAGTGAGAGAACCCTGCCTGACAACACCAAAGGAATTTTTCCCAGGGATCGGCGAAAGCTGACTCACATTTAAAGACTTGCCCAAAGTGGTCATGCCCCTCTGAGCAAATACCACAGGCATGTCCCACCCCGCTCCCCGCGGCCCCGCCGCCAGGCCCGGCGGCGGCCCGGCCCGGCCCGCGATTGGACGAGCGCCGCGCTGCTAAGCGAGGCCAGCCAATCATGGCGCCGCTAAGCCGGGCCAGCCAATCGGGGGGCCGCTTAGCCCCGGTGCAGCCAACCGCAGCGCCTCTTAGCCGGGCCAGCCAATCGCAGCGCCTCTCAGCCGGTTGCTATCCGGACCGCCGGGTCCTAGGGAAGGACGGCGGGTGGCGGTCCCCGCTCGCTTCCTGTCCTGCGGGCGGGGGCGGAATGGGAGGCTCCAGCTGTGTGTTTAGGCAGGTAGGGCCTGAGAGGGAACTAAAGAGAGGGGCCTAAGCCGCCTAGGAGGGAGGGAGACCTTGAGCCCCAAGTTCCCGCTGCAGCACGTGAGCTGCGGCGAGCTGCCAGGGCCGGCGCTGGCGCATCCCTGGGAACCATCCTTGGGAGCCCAGACTGTCCGATTCCCGGCAGCCCCTGAGCACCCGTCAGTCATCTCTCCCCCTATCTCAGAAGGCAGAAAGAGGCACAGACCCATCAGATATCTGGAAAGAGATGTCACATCCGAGGTCTCTCCCAGTTCACAGCTGAATACACGTGTGAGCCTGACGGAGCCTCCACAAATGTGATTCTCGCTTTTTCCCCATGCTTAAAAACGAGAGGTTTGGACCCCCGCAGCCGCCTCTTAAGATTCTGGTTCTTATCTCAACACCGAAGGAGCATTGAGGTTTGATTCTCGTCTTCAGGCCAAACCGCTTTCCACCAGGCAGTGCAAGGGTTTTCTTAACACGTGAATGGAATAATCATACTCCCAGCCCCAACACACACACAGCACACACTTAAAACCTTTTGCATACCCTGCCTTATCGCCCCGCCCCCGCCACCCATCTCTTTCCTATACCCCCAGGGCCTTTGCACTGCTATTTCCTTAGCCACGCCCCAACCTCTCCCTTAGGCTAGCTTTTGTCAGTCAGTCCTGTAGGAGGACTCTTTTGCTACCCTTGAACTATAGCCTGCCAGGTTGCTCTGTCCATGGGATTTCCCAGGCAAGAACACTGGAGTGGATTGCTATTTCCTTCTCCAGGGGGTCTTCCCAACCCAGGGATCCAACCAGTGTTTCTGGCATTGGCAGGCGGATTCTTTATCAGTGAGCCGTCAGGGACACCCCACCTCTCCATTGGCTATGTCCTAACTCATCCATGACACCGTGATCTGAATTGGTACCACTGCTGTTCTCTCTTATGCCCCCCACACACCCTGCAATGGTTTTCTATCATAGCACACACTGCAAACTGTAATTTTATTTGTATTTATTTGCTGAATATCTCCTTCACTAAAAAGAACAGGGATCAGTTCATTTTTGTACCACATTCTTACAGTATACCAGAGTGCCTGCCACTCAGTAAATGTTAGGCTGAATTCAGATTCAAGGAGTCTGCCTGCAATGCAGGAGACCTGGGTTTGATCCCTGGGTTGGGAAGATCCCCTGGAGAAGGGAATGGCAACCCACTCCAGTATTCTTGCTTGGAGAATCTCATGGACAGAGGAGCCTGGCAGGCTATATAGCCGCTGGGGTCACAAAGAGTCGGATATGACTGAGCGACTAACTCTTTCACTTTCAATTTAAAAATTATCTTAGGAGAGTAAGGAATTCTTGTACCCATTTGACAGATGAGGCCATGGAAGCTCAAACAGCTTTGGTAACTTACTTATATTCAAATAGTCAAAAGGTGACCAAACCTTTTCTATCTCTGGTCTTCTGCTTCTGTTAGGCCATGGTATTATGAAAGCATAGGCCTTCCAAGAGAGAGCAAATAAATCCTATAACAGACAATTATAGCACTTTGGGTGCTGTGGTCTTCCTTCTGCTCTCCAGGACTCTTTCCAGTCTAATGAAAGTTCCATTCACTTGTTCATTCTACAGATATAAGTGGAGCACCTGTTATGAGCCCAGCAGCACAAGGGTAACCAGGAGAGTTCCCGTCCAGAAGTTACTGGTAAGTGTGAACTTCGAGACAACAAACTATCTACTAAAGAGACCACAAGCTGTCTACTAAAGAGCAGAATCCACTGTGTTCATTTATTAAAAAAATTCGGATATTCTCCTGATATTTTGTTGATTTCAGTGTCTGTTCTGGTATGCAGTAGGCTTAGCCTGTACTTTTAATTGGCCTAAAAAATGCATCTCCATGCCTGGAATATATATTTTAGAATTTATCCTACTGTTTCTTCAGATTGGCAGTGAGGTCTGGGGACTAACCATGGTTGCTTCTAAAGGAGAAAGATGCTACAGTAGAGAAGTGTACACATGTCAAGAGACTTTTTTAGATACCATCCCCTTAACTGTGCTCTAGAAATAGGCTCTGCTCTGTGTCTCCACCTAAGACACACATATGCATCAGCACCTCCATCACCGCCACGGCCAACACTGCTGTTGCTGCCACCAAATTGCTGAGTCAAAATGACTTAAAGGGGAGAAGAGATAATACTCAGACCAAGTCCCAGCTCCTCACAATAGCCAAGCCATGTGACCTCTATCTAATGTCCGCCCTTCCAAGCTCCAGGCTCCTCCTCTGATCCCAACACGTTCCAGCTCTGAGGTATCTATGAAATGAACTGGCTCCATTACTTTATTCTTTTACTTATTCAGTAAACATTTATTAATCGTACACCAGGCATTCTGTCCAGTACTGGGACTACAACAGGGAGTAAAACTAACCAAAGTCTCTGTCCTCAGAGAGTTTATGGTCCAATGGGGGTACCAACCATCAATTAAACAGTCACTGATCAAACAGCCACCACACACATAGAAAACTGAACCGAATGCCTCAGGGTGATCATATTAGCGTCTGCACCAACCCAGGGGACAGGAAGGCCCCTGCAGAGTGGAGAAGAGATGATGAGGAGGATGGAGAAGAGATGACGGTGGGAAGGGGTGATGATGGTGGAGAAGAGATGATGATGATGGTGGAGGAGAGATGCTGAGGATGGAGAAGAGATGATGGTGGAGAAGAAGTGATGATAGTGGAGAAGAGGTGATGAGGAGGATGGAGAAGAGATGACGTGGGGAGGAGATGATGATGATGGTGGAGAAGAGATGGTGATGATGGAGAAGAGATGGTGATGGTGGGGAAGAACAAGAAGCTGTTAAATCGGAGAGAGTCCATCAACACTGGTCAGTCTTCAAAGCCCAGTTCTTTATTTTTTTTCCATTTTCTCCCAGTAAAAACTGCATGTGAGATTGTAACACGCAGCCCTTCCCATGCCTAACACTGCAGCAGACCTGGTCTTTTTGTGCTCGCACTGGTTCCCATTCACTCTGGAATCTGGACACCCAGCGTGGATCCTAGGGCCGAACATCTGCACATGTGTCTATATCTTCTCTCACTGTCCCCTCGGCTGGGAACCGGTGTGGGGTGGTGACCACGCATTCTGGCCTCTGTGGCCCCTTGGGAGGGAATCTCTCCCTTTTCCTTGGACTGGCTTCCAGCACAAGTATCACTACTGATCTTTGACCCTTCCTGCAGGCAACACGGGGGAGGTTGAAAGCCTGCCATGTGGACTCCTGTGGGCAGAGCTGGTGGGGAGGGGCATGGCGAGCAGGTCTGTTTCCACGGTCACACTTGGCCCTGGACAGGCCCGTTTCCCTGAAGTCAGTCAGTCCCTGCTCCGGCCCATCTTTCCCTTCTGTTCATCCTTCCTGTGAGCCCCAGAAAGACCCCTGGCCTAATGCAGTCTAAGTTTCCAGTCCTTTCTCTCCCTCTCTTTCTATCTCTCTCTCACAAACACATACACAGCCTTGGGCTGTGGTATTTCCACCGAAGGGGAAGCACATCAGTGCTCCCTGTTGTTCATCCTGTACAAAATGAGTCTTTTCTACATGAGACAAGTGATCGTGTATAGATTCCAGTAGTCATGTATGGACGTGAGAGTTGGACCATAAAGAAGGCTGAGCGCCAAAGAATTGATACTTTCAAATTGTGGCGCTGGAGAAGACTCTTGAGAGCCCCTTGGACAACAAGGAGATCAAACCAGTCAGTTCTAAAGGAAATCAACCCTGAATATTCATTGGAAGAACGGATGCTGAAGCTGAAGCTCCAATACTTTGGCCACCTGATGAGAAGAGCCCACTCATTGGAAAAGAACCTGATTCTGGGAAAGATTGAGGGCAGGAGAAGAAGAGGGTGACAGAGGATGAGATGGTTGGATAACATCATCAACTCAATGGACATGAGTTTGAGCAAACTCCGGAAAATAGTGAAGGACAGGGTGGTCTGGTATGCTGCAGTCCATGGGGACAAAGAGCTGGACACGGCTGAGTGACTGAACAATAACAACATGGGAAAAGATGTGTGTTCTTGGCTGCTGAGTGTTTCACAAAGCTGCCCCCTTTAGTCAGCATTTTCATGGATTCCTTCCTCTGACAGCACCTGAAAAGGTAGCTGAGCCCTCAGTTCCTCCTGTGGGAGTCCCAGTAATGCCCCAGTGTACCCCCTTGGGGACCAGGAGCTCCACACCAGAGAACATCATCCCAGTTCCCCTGGCCTCCTGCCGCCTGGGGCCTTGGCAGTCCCTGGTCCCCGGAACATCTAAGTGAAAGGATGTGAACCACTCTTGGCCCTCCTGCCTGCGGTGTGTGTAGGAGGGTGAGCATCATCTTTTTGATAAAGGCAGCACTGATTGAGAGCTCTGAGACCCCTATAGCAGCCCCTTAACCAACAGGCAGGGTGCGGGCATGGCTCCGGTCTGTGCTGCAGAGAAAGTGGGATGACTCTGATCAGAAAATGTGAAAACAGGCTTGACCCAATCAGAAAGCAGCAAGCAGGATAGCCTGGCCCTTCCAAGGTTCTATTCATTCTTTCCTTCATCTACTCAGCAGGCTGGAAGGAGTTATCCAAAAGCAGGGTCACACTGCTACATGTATCTGTGAATCCCTGCCTTGGAGCACAGTGCCTGTTCAGTGAGGGAGCCCATTTGGCATCTATCCACCCCATGCCATGCGTGGCCCTGGAGGAACCAAGGTGGGCACGGGACACGATCCTTGCCTTCTTGAACTCACAGCCTGGGGGTCAGCGGTGGCACAGTGATGGCCTGAGCTGTGACTGTGCAGGGCTGGCAGTGACCATGCTGAGGAATGGCTTGAGAACAGGCCCTCAACCACCCGGGGCTCCACTGTCCAGATGAGCCCTTCTCAGACCTCACTGATTCCAGCAATGGGATTCAAGTCTTGGCCACTCTTCAGCCTCCCTGGGGTCCCACAGCCCATGTCCGTGGCCTGCTTTCCTCATAGAGGCGGGCACAGGTCTGACATTGGAGTTGAGATGCAGTTTCCATGCCCCCATCCCCTGCTGTCTGATTGCACATGTTCTCAAGCCTTCTTGAGCCTCAGTTTCTTTCTCTTTTTAAAAAAGACTTTTTTAAAAAAAATGTGGACCATTTAAAAAGTCTTTATTGAATCTGCTAAAATATTGCTTCTGCTTTGTGTTTTGGCCTCAAGTCATATGGATCTTAGTTCCCCAACCAGGGATCGAACCCTCACCCCCTGCAAAGGAAGGTGAAGCCTTAACCAGTGGACCGGCCGGGATGTTCTGAGCCTCAGTTTCTTAACCTATGAAGCTGACAGCCAACATCACAAGCCATTTCCCTGTGGAAAGCTCAGTTTTGACTTACTGGGTCCTCTCAGCGTGGCCAGTCTCGGGTTTCCAGATAAGAAAGTGAGGCTCAGGGAGGAAGCAGACCATCCACAGGGGCAGGAGCCGACTTCCAACCCTGGGAAGCCGCTCCCACTCCAGGCCTGCCTCTGGCCTGCGCCCTGCTCTCAGGCCCCTTCCCAGGCCCCCTCGCTCTCCGCCTCGCAGGCCAGCTGCACCCAAGCAGAGCACGTCTCCTGGCATCACGGGCCTTTCAGAAACACGGGTCCCTCTGTCTCTTTCCCCAGGCCTTGACCTCAAGTCCAAGCCCAGACTCCAGGAGTGTCCTGCCGCTCCACCCCACCCCCTCCCCTTTCCTGGGCGCGCAGCCTCAGGTCAGTGGTCAGCGGTCAGGTCCTCTGACCCGTCCCCTGCAGCACTCCCCTTTTCCCCAGCCGGCCCGGCAGTCTTTCAACCTCAATTGACTCCTGCTGTTTTCTCCTCTCCGGCTCTCTCATTCGGCTTCCTTTGCCCCTTTCATCCCTGCCCCCCACTCGGCTCCCACATCCTGCCCCGGGGCCCTCTCCCCGGCCCCAAGAAGTCTGTCTCGGTATTGTTCTCCAATTTCAACATTAGCATTCTCAAAACCCGCATTTGCATTTTGATGGCTCCTGTCCCAGCTAGACAGGGGTACACTTTGATGCCTATATATTTTGGAGAGGAGTGCTTTCTCTTGCACAGCAGCTCATTTTCCACTTTGATTCAAGCGCATTCTTTGGTTCCGGCCCTGATATATACTCTCGGCCAAGACCGACTGTATGTAGCCAGCACCTTTAGGCTATGCTGGGGCCTTTGCGATAACTGGAGCCTCTGCCGGCAGGAGCCCCGGGGAACAGAAGTCTCACTTCCCACGCCTCCCAACCCCGCTCGGAACATCAAAGCTTCTTGCAAGCTCGCATCTGCAAGCAGTGTTCTCTCCTCCCAGGCTCCAAGGCCTGGCCTCCAGCATTCCGTAGCATGACTGGGAAGCCAGGGACTGGGGTTTGTGGCATCACCCCTATCCAGGACACCCACCTGAGATACAAACCATCCAGGGCCTTGATTCTAGGAAAAGCCACAGGCTGGGATAAAGAAGCCTTGTTGGCCCACCTTTTTCTGTCTGTAGCCTGAAGACCCAGGCTTCCCTGGTGGCTCAGACGGTCAAGAGTCTGCCAGTGTAGGAGACACCAGTTCGATCCCTGAGTCAGGAAGATCCCCTGAAGAAGGAAATGGCAACCCACTCCAGTATTCTTGCCTGGAAAATCCCATGGACAGAGGAGCCTGGGGGGCTACAGTCCATGGGATCTCAAAGAATTGGACACGACTGAGTCACACACACACACACACACACACACACACACACACACACACACACACACAACCTGAAGACCCTCTGGGTTTGAACGAAGGGAAAAAAGTTAACAGGGCCCAGGCTGGCTTTGCATCTAGGGCAGGGGTGTTGGGGCTTTCAGTTTTTCTGTGCCTCTGGGCTGCTGGGGTTTGGCCAGAATGACAACGGCCAAGTGCCAAGCAACAGAGAGAAAGGAATCTCCTGCCAGGTCTCCGGGGGGTTGGAGGCCACTTTTTACCGAGGTTTGGGGAATTGTGGTTTGCATGGCACGGCTTCCCGGGGTTGCCTCCCAGCTTCAGAGTGATTCATGACTCCTGTTCCTTTGAGAAGCTCTCCCTTTCCACCTACAACTGAGTTATTTCATGCAGGAACCCTACATAGCATCTTATATGTATGGCGTGGGGCCAGGGGGGGTGGATATGGAGGTACTTGGACTGGGGAAACAGAGGCAGACAGTGGGGGCGGTGGGGTGTGGGGTGGTGGTGTAATCCTGAAAAACTGTGACTCCAGGGCGCCAGGGGGCCCAGCCAGGACAGCAGCAGAAGAGACAAGAGGAAATCTCGATTCCTCCAGTTTTGTCAGGATTCAAATCGCGTTCCTGGGAAGGGTTCTGTGATCCTGTCTCTGTGTTGGTGACTGAGGTTGATGCAAAAGAAAAGAAAAGAAAAGAGAGCTTGGTCAGCATAAAACTCCAGGTATTTATGTGGGAAATATACAAGTGCATCATAATATTAATAATTACCGCCTATGCATCACTTGTGCTTCCCAGGTGGCGCTAGTGGTAAAGAACCCGCCTGCCAATGTAGGAGACATAAGAGACGCAGGTTTGATCCCTGGGTCAGGAAGATCCCCTGAAGGAAGGCATGGCAACCCAGTCCAGTATTCTTGCCTGGAGAATCCTGGTGGGAGCCTGGTGGGCTACAGTCCATGGGGTCGCAGAGTCAGACATGACTGAAGCAACTTAGCACACATGGATCACTTGCTTGTGTGGGATGTTTTTATGGATATTATTTCTAACTTTCACAGCAAGATTGTATTCTGGTGCCAATTTCACAGATGGGGAAAAGGTTCCTATTAAAGGGTCCAAGGTCATACAACTTGGACATTGTTGAGCCAGAATTTAACACCCATTCCAAGTTCACAACCCAGACTCTTTCCCTGGCACTGAAGTGCAAGACAAGGCTGGACCCAAGTACCCCAGATGTGAAATAACCACATTCAGTGGAATCTTGGGAAGCAGGGCCCCTATCCCACTGTGGGGATAGGAACTGCATCCCAGAGGGGTGGGTGTCTCTGGGGAGAGACACCCAGGAGGACATGAGGTGTAGAAGCTCTGAGATGACCAAGAAATAGTGAATCATCCTATTAACTGTTAGGGGAAGCACATTGATTGAAACCGCCCACCCTGGCCAGGCACCATAGTTACCATTTGCATGAGTTATTTTACAACAGGAGGTTCTGGTAAGGAACACAGAACTAATAAGCTACCACCAACTGCAAGAGTTCAGAAAAAGTCAAAAGGAGATGAAACGTGTCCGACCACCTCTCAGAATCCTTCTTGCTGGTGTCCATCTTGGCTAAGCAATGCGTGTGCCACCAGGAAGGACCCTGAGTCAGAATGATTGGCCAAAGACAACGCAGAAACTAATCCCATCACCTTAAAACCCTAGACTGCAAGCCACTCAGCAGTCCTCCTGAGTTCCCTTACCCTACTCCTCTCTGCCCAGAAGGCGTCCCTTCTGAATAAAGTCTCTCTCTTTATCAGCACATGCATCTACTCGGACGATGCATTTCTGAGTGTTAGACAAGAGCTCACTCTCGGGTCCTGAAAGGGCTCCCCTTTCCTGCAACAGTACTGAACCAAACTTGGATTCTCTCCCCTGTGTGCAGGAAAGCCAATCTACCGACCCCAGGCTGTGGGGAAGGAAAGTGAAGTGTCTACTGCAGGTGCCAAGCAAGGGAGTCCATATAGTTAGTGTTTGAACCACTCAGACTTCCTGATGGGGTTCAGCGTTTTTAAAGGCCAGGTGAGGCAGGGGCATCCCAGCATCTGTGATCAGCTAGTATGCCGTTCTCTGATTGGTTGATGGTGAGGGGACAGGACAGTGTCACAGACATTCACATGACCAAGCCTTAGGTCCCAGGAGGGCTGGGGGCTACGTGCTCATGGTCATCAAGTAATTGTCTTCCATTTGATGGTGGTTTTTGTGTTTGTAAGAAAAACTCAGAACATGTGCATCAGATACTATTATCTAGGTCCTTCAGAGAGGAGCTACAGCAGAGGATATGGGGGAGGGATTTGGCCCTGGGAAGGCCTCATAGTGTCCTGTGTGTGTGCATGCACACTCAGCTGTGTCTGACTCTTCGTGACCCCATGGACTGTAGCCCACGGACATGGGATATTTCAAGACCACAGGGTCCTGCCCAGGTATAATCCTGGGGTCTAGGATCTGAGAAGAAGAAAACAGAGACTAGGTTGGCACCAGAACACACAAGGCTCTGGAGGCACCAGGACATGTTCTGTAGGTGTTAGGGGACCAGGGAATGTGTTTGAGTAAGACAGTGATGTGGGAACTCAAGAAGACATTGGTAAGCGGTCTTGGGATGAGGAGAGAATAAATGACAACAGGAGACTCAGGTTGCTAAAATTCCAGCAAGGGCCACAGAGATCTAGAACAGAGTAGCCCAAGAATGGCAGGATGGTGTGAAGTGTCTGAAATGATTTAGGGTAGAATGGGGGTCTGGAGCATGAGGCGAGTTGTGAACTGGAGCTTCAGGTGTGGAGACGGCAAGTAAAGGCTTGAGCGGACTTCCCTGGTGATCCAGTAGCTAAAACTGTGCTTCCTGCTTCCCAATGCAGCCAGCCTGGATTTGATCCCTGGTCTGGGAACTAGATTTCACATGCTGCAACTAAAGATCCTGCATGCTGCAACTAAACCCCAGTGCAGCCAAACAAATAAAAATGTTTTCAAAAAGTGATGCTTGAAACCCTAGAAATGGATTTAAGCAACAAGGGTAAGGAAGACAAGAGAGGTCTTGTCACAAAGGTCAGAGAAGCAACGGAGATGGAAAAGAAGCTGTGTGGGTGGCTGGGAAGGGTAGAAATTCAGTTCCCAGGGGACTGCTTCGGTGAACCCTGTCTGGTCCTGACCTAAGACACAGCTACCAGACTGGGGCGTGACTTGGAGCCCTGACACATGGCTGGCACTCAGAGCTCACATCCTCTTTTGTGAAAGGTACGTAATGGCTGGAGAAGCAG
Source organism: Capra hircus (assembly GCF_001704415.2). Taxonomy (NCBI): domain Eukaryota; kingdom Metazoa; phylum Chordata; class Mammalia; order Artiodactyla; family Bovidae; genus Capra; species Capra hircus. The sequence continues at coordinate 104,919,628 of NC_030812.1, forward strand.
AGCTCCTTCTTGGGGCTCAGCCAAGGGCAGCTCGTGTGGTGCTGAGTTGCTGTCTAGTTACCTGTTCCTTCCCAAGATCAGGACCTCCTCAAGATCAGGGATCAGATCTTTGTATCGACCCCAGTCGACATCTGGCACATCAGAGTCACTTGTTGTTATTATTTTTAATCTATCTATCTACCTGACTGCTTCAGGTCTTGGTTGTGGCACTCAGGGTCTTTTGTTGCGGTGCATGGGCCTCTGCAGATGTGACACAGGCCCCAGAGTGCACGGCTCTGCAGGCGCCAGTAGTTGCGGCGAGCGAGCTTAGTCGCTCTGGAGGCATATGGGATCTTTGTTTTCCGACCGAGGATTGAACCCCCGTCCCCTGCATTGGAAGGCAGATTTTTTTTTTCTTTCTAATTAATTAATTAATCTTTGGCTGTGCTGAGTCTTCGTTCCCGTGCAGGCTTTTCTCTAGTTGTGGCTAGTGGGGGCTACTCTCTAGCCGTGGCGCACAGCCTTCTCATTGTAGTGGCTTCTCTTGTTGTGGAGCACAGGCTCTAGGGTACTTGGGCTTCAGTTAGTTGCGGTTTGTGGGCTCAGCAGTTGCAGTTCCTGGGTTCTAGAGCACAGGCTCAAACGTGTTGGCTTAGCTGCTCCTCGGCATGTGGCATCTTCCCGGACCAGGGATCAAACCCCTTCCTGCTCTCTGCTTGGGTTTCTCTGCCTAGAATATCAGCCTCCAGTTTCCATTGATGGGGCCATGACAGCAGCTCAGCCATGTGCTTGATGCCAGTTTCGAATCGGGCGGAAGGTAGTTTGGGGCTTATGGGGCCAGCTGCGTCTCTCAGACAAGGTCGTGGGAGCAACCTGCTGCTTTCTAGACTTCCGTGGTGTCAGCTGGTGAGGCATGGGTGGGTGGGCATGGCCCCACGGGCACTTCCCCCAACCCCTTAGTGAGGGGAGGCGTGGTGAGCAGAGAGTTTGGACAGGACCAGGGCTTCAGGATGGGCACAGCTGCTCCCTGAACCTGAATCCAGGTGGCTTTTATCTCAACCTGGGGGTGAGAGGAGAGACCTCCATCCGCATGTCTGGTGAGAGGACGTGGGAAGGATTTCTTCCCTGTCATCAGTCCTTGCAGAGCTGGCTCCATGAGTGTTAAAATGACAATGCCCCCTCCATTCCCGGTGGCTGTTTCACCCGTTTGTTTGGGTGAGGCGGGTTGAAGGGCAGGCAATGAGTGTTTGGGAGCCCAGCCTCCCCCATCCCCGGGGGCTTGGCTGCCCCAGGCTCTGATAATGCTGGTGGCCAAGACAGCTACTGAGCTATCAGGCCCACCACTCCCTGAGCTGGCGGCTCGGCTTTCATCTCTGTTTGTGGCCAAGGACAGGGACCCTGGGGACCAGCGCCCTGGCTGGCTAATGAGTAATGGGAGCCTCACCTGTGTGCGGCCCTGGGCAGACCTCTGAGATGACCTTGAGGTTGCTGGACCTGGACAGGCCAAGGCCTGGGGCTATTTCCTCTTTATCCCCCACTGGCTACTATCCCTCCCTGTGAGCCCCTGACCCCCTTCACCTAAATACTTTGGTTTGAGGCATTTATGAGTTATTCCAAAGGCTTTCCTCCTCCAAACTATTTTGGTTACACAGAAGAAAGAGATGGGGCTGCTCCCGTCCGTCTGAGCCGGGGAGCCGTACCGCCTCCGGTCACCTTCTTATGAGAGTTTGTGCAAGTCTCCCTCCAAGGATGGCGAGCAGAGCCACTGAGGGGTCAGGCGCACACCTTCGTGAGGGCCGCGTCATCCTGGTCTTCCTTCCTTTCTCCGGTCAAACGGCTTCCTGCCTTTCTCTCCGAGGGCCTTGAACGGCCGCCCACTCGGGAAGGCAGCTGTCTTCACTTCCTCCTCTTCTTCCTCAGCGGGTGGCTCCCGGGCTTGCCCACGTGCGAGTCTCTTCCCTGGTGCCCGTCGCTGGCAGCTCTGGGCCCTGGGCCAGGTACCCAGATCCTCTGAGCTGCACAAAGAGGCCCCCAGCAGCCCCTCCTGGGGCTGGGAGGAGCGGCCCACAGGGCAGGGCCGGTGTCCAGTGCGAACGAGAACAATAAGATAGTCATCTCTGTTTTGCAGCCTGTGTTGGTCCTCGTCTCCACCAGACTGAATGCATGAAACATGTGAAAAATGTTTTCCAAAGGAATAACTGAATAAATGAATAAGCACATTGCTAGTGGCAGCAAATATACATGGATGTCTGTCCTCAGGGAATGAACCAGTTCCGTGATGCTAAAGCATCCCCGGGTCATGAGGCGTTGAACTTGAGACAACACCCTAAAACAGTGGACTTAGGCTTTAAAAAGTACTAGAATGTTCTGTTTTATTTTGAGTTGGTTTTAGGGAGATTCATATTCGAGATGGGACTTCCCTGGTGGCTCAGACGGTAAAGCATCTGTCTACAATGCGGGAGACCTGGGTTCGATCCCTGGGTCGGGAAGATTCCCTGGGGAAGGAAACAGCAACACACTCCAGTACTCTCGCCTAGAAAATCCCATGGATGGAGGAGCTTGGTGCAGGTTACTCTCCATGGGGTTGCAAAGAGTCGGGCACGACTGAGCGACTTCACTTCATATTTGAGAAAGGGCTTTGGCCCCTGACAAAACACGACTTGGTTGTAGCGTCTGTATTTTGTTCGGTGTTGGATGGGTTTCTGTGGGATGGAGAAACGGACGAGTGACAGGTTAGCCATCAGGGATGGGAGCAGTGCTTATTTGAGCTGTTGGGGTGTGGGGACTTCTCAGGGGTCTGGGTACCAGCGTGCCTTGTGGTCTTAGCTATGCCCCTTACCTTCTCTGCCTCCAACCCCCGTCCCCAGTCTGAGTCATGAAGTTCCACAATTCCCCGTCTCCATGTCTTCTTACAAAGATCTAGAAAATGGAACTTGGCCTCATTGCACTTGCCTTCAGCAGCCTCCCTGAGCAATCTCGTGTGAACATGACTGCATATCTTTCTGGGGCCTTTAGAACAAGCAGAGTTGAGGGAGGGGGAAAGAAGAGGATGCAGGTGCTGGAAAAGATTGGGGACAGGGGGAGAAGAGGGACACAGAGGATGAGATGGTTGGACGGCATCACCGACTCAATGGACATGAGTTTGAGCAAGCGCTGGGAGATAGTGAAGGACAAGGAAAACTGGCTTGCTACAGTCTACAAGGTGGCAAAGAGTCAGACATGACTTAGCCATGGAACAGCAACAGAAGAAGAGGATGACGAAGGAAGAGTGAACTGGACGAGCCAGCCCAAGGTAGTGAGGCCGAGAAGGCCCCTCGGTCTCCCTCCCCGCTGTCCAGTCTCCGGATGGCATGCACTGTGCTGTCCTGCACAGTTAGGCTGTCTCTTAGGGGCTGGGCCTGGGGGGTGCAGAGGAGAGGTGGGCAAAGCGCCGGTGGATTAACATGCAGAGCTCTTCCTCATGCCCTGCTTTAGGGCAGCTGTTGCTTCAGGAAGTTCTGATACTCCCCTGGGAGTTATGGCCAGGGCCTGTGGCTGGCTGGTGCTCCTTGGGCTGTCTCAGCCCCTGGGGGCTGCTGTTTCTCAGCTGGGAGCCGAACTTTGTGACGCATCCTGCCAGGAATTCCAGAAGGGTTGGTGACTGGCTCTGGAGCTTAGAACAGCTGCTTGGTGATGGCAGATGTTGCAATCTCACTTCCTCCAGGAAGCCTTCTGGAGTTCCCCAGCTGGGTGCTCCTTTTCCAAGTCCTAGGGAGCTTTTTTAAAACTCCTTTTGGAACACTAAACACTCTCCTTTTGTTGTCTCATGCTTGCCCTGCTTGCTGTCTGTGCCGTGTGCTTAGTTGTTCAGTCGTGTCTGACTATTTGCGACCCGAGGACTGTAGCTTGTCAGCCTCCTCTGTCTGTGGAATTCTCCAGGCAAGAATACTGGAGTGGGTTGTCATGCCATCTTCTAGAGGATCTTCCCAATCCAGGGACTGAACCCAAGTCTCCCGCGTCGCAGGAAGCTTCTTTACCGTCTGAGCCACCAGGGAAGCCCTTAAGCTCTTTAAGTACCTATTTTGGCCACTGGTGTTGGTGTTGACTTCGCAGCCTGGCTGACGGTGCAGTGCCCCAGGGGACGGAAGTCCAGGAAGCAAAGCCATGGGGGGCAGTTTAGGTGAATGGACATCATGGGGCTGCTAACCCTTAGGTCCCCTTTTCTGGTTTCTTGGCCCATCACAGCACCTTGCTCTGTGAAATACTAGTTGGAACAAACCTGCTTTTTTACAGCCTTGTTTTGGACTTCAAAGAGCAAGCCCCTCATTAAGTTTCAAGAGGCAGCCTATTAAGGTGGGTGGGCTCTCAGGTTTTAGAACCCACTTCTTAGATTCACCTGCTGCTGCTGCTGCTGCTGCTGCTAAGTCACTTCAATCATGTCCGACTCTGTACAACCCCATAGACAGCAGCCCACAAAGCTCCCCCATCCCTGGGATTCTCCAGGCAAGAACACTGGAGTGGGTTGTTGAGTCATCACTAAATGGCTGTGGGAACATGAGCAAGTTACTTAACCTCTCTGTGCATGTGCAAAAGAGGAAGAGGTTAGAAGGTGCCTCCTAGAATAGGGAGGTTTGAAGGACAGAGCTCACATAAGTCTCTTTGAATAGTGCCCAGCTGTGCTCACCCACCCCGATGAAAACATCTGTGTTCAGAACAGCATCATTTGATCCTAAGTTACTGAGGTCCTGCTTCTTGACAAGCCAAGCTCACATACCTGTTAACAGAGACACTTTTTCTGGGTCTTCCCAGAATGCGAGATATACTGAACATCCACATCCACCTCCTCCCTACCATCATCATCCCTTGAACCTTTATCTCCGGTGACCCCCTGACCCTGACCCGGTCAGAATGTGGAGGCTCAGCCCTGGGGAAAGACAGGCTGTCTTCAGCCCAGGTGTGCCTGACCCTGGGTCAGCCTGGGCAAACATCTGCCATCCGGAGAGGCCAGGCGATAACATTCCTGGGGCCCAAGTTCAGTCCGGTCTGCTCCTGCTGAGAACCCTGTGTCAGATGACCAGGGCATCCTCGCCAGCTCCCCAAGTCCCCTGGCTTGGCTAGAGGAGCTGCAGGCACTTTGGGGCATATACTTTCAAGCCTGAAGTTACATGGCATGCTTGTCTACGTGCAATGCCAGATTTGCTTATAATACCCCCTTCCAGAGAACAGGAGAAGCTCATGGCCTAGAGTGGGTGAGTCAGTGGTCAGGGTCACCTCCAAACTCTTCTTGAAAATATACAGTTTCGGGGACTTCCCTGGTGGTCCAGTGGTTAAGACTTTGTCTTCCAAGGCAAGGGATACAGGTTCGATTCCTGGTGGGGCAGCTAAGTCCCACATGCCTTGTGGCCAAAAATCCAAAACATTAAACAGAAGCACTATTGTAAGAAATTCAATGAAGACTTTTGAAAATAGTCCACATTAAAAAAAAAAAGGTTAAAAAATTGCAGTTTTATGGCGGATTCATAGAATGATTTCAGAAGGAAGTCCAGTGGAGCTGTTGACGAAGACCTGGGTGAGAAAGCCAAGTCCTAGTAACATTCCAGCCTTTATTTCATCCCAGGCAGGTGTTTCATGCACTGTGTGGGCACATGCAGTCACGTCTAACTCTTTGCAGTCCTCTGAACTGTAGCCTGCCAGGCTCCTCTGACCATAGGATGCTCCAGGCAAAAGTACTGGAGTGGGTTGCCATGCCCTTCTCCAGGGGATCTTCCCGACCCAGAGATCGAACCCATGAATCCTGTGTCTCCTGCATTGCAGGCAGATTCTTTAGCGCTGAGCCATCGGGGAATCCCTAGGCAGGTGTTCGGTGTCATGCATAATTTCACCGCGGCCCCCCGAGGTGTGCTGGAGGACACAGGCTCAGACAGGGGCCATCACACAACTCTTCAGTGGAGGAGATTTGAACCCAAGTCTCCTGGCTTCTGGCCCAGTTCTTAGTCCTCTTTTCACATCTGTTCATCCTGGAAGGGACCCCAGAGCTCATCCTTCCAGATTCGAGCCAAAGTTTTGTAGAACATTAACCTCACGGGATGCCCCCCTGAGCAAGGGATCTGTATAAGCCAGCAACCTGTGAGGCATGGTCAAGGTGCCCTGCAGTAGAGACCCACGTGTCCTGGTATTTCTGAAAGGTCCTTAACCATAGAGGGCCTGTGCTCGTGTAACAATCATTAACCTCCTGAGGAAGTGTCCTTCAGAACATCTCCTGGGAAATATTAATCAAGTCCAAGGTGCTCGCTTATTAACAGGGGAACTGAAGCACTCAGTGAGAAAGGAACTGCCTGGGGGCAACCAGCCAGTTAGCGGCAGAGCTGGGCAGACAACCCAGGCTTCCGGACCCTCAGCTATTTTCTTCTTCCATGCCTGATTGACGGTGTTCATTAACGTGGTATAGAACCGGAGGGGACCCAGGGTGCAGGAAGACAGAGAGATTTTACCTCCGGCTGAACCCAGGTCAAGAAGAGGTCTGGGGAGCATTTGCATTCAACAGGTCAGCAAATGCATATCTTCAAGGGCTGTAGGATGTCTAGTGGCTGAGATCAAAGGCAGGGCTGCCAGTTGGGTTGTAGGATTCTAGGAAGGATTTCTGAAAGACGGAAGTGTGGAGACAGGTTTTGAGAGCCCGAATCACTTTTCTTTCTTTCTCCTTTTAATCTTTTATTGGAGTATAGCTGATGTACTGTGTCGCATTAACTTCTGCTGTATAGCAAAGTGATTTATATATTATATATACAATCTTTTAAAATATTCTTTTCTATTATGGCTCGTCTCAAGATATTGAATATAGTTCTCTGTGCTATATAGTAGGACATGGTTGTTTATCCATTCTATCTATAAAAACTTATATCTGCTACCCCCAACCTTTCAATCCATTCCTCCCCCAACCCCCTCCCCTTGGCAGCCACCAGTCTGTTCTGTCTGTGCTGAGTCACTTTTTTTTTTTATAGTAGCAAACATTTAAAATATATACGTAATTTATTTTTGACCGCACTGGGTTGCGGTGAGTGGGAGCTACTCTCTAGTTGTAATGTACAGACTTCTCATTGTGATGGCTTCTCTTGTTGCTGAGCACAGACCCCAGGGTGCACAGGCTTCAGGAGTTGTGGCACACGGACTAAGTTGACTCGAGGCAACTCAGTGGAATCTTCCCGCACCAGGAATCGAACTCGTGTTCCCTGCGTTGGCAGGTAGATTCTCAACCAACTGGATCACAAGGGAAGTCCCCGAGTCGCTTTTAAAGGGAAAAACAGTTAAATGTCGAATGTGAAAATCTTACTTTACTCATTTAAGGAAACAATTTTGCACAGGTTTGATTCCTATCAAAGAGCAGTTGACTCCCCCCCCCCCTCACTCCCCAAGTGCCTTTCCCTCTCATCTCCAGATGTGCTGAGTGTCTTACACGACCCACCATGATTCACCCACCACAATCGGCCCTGACTTCCTCTGCTCCAAAGTGAAGCATCAAGGATTCAGAAGCAACAACAGTACACTTAGAAGGAGAAAAATCCATGTTTGAGTCCTGGCTTTGTGATTTGGGATCCTTCCATTTATCTTTCTGGGTCTCAGTTTTCTTGATGAAAAATGAGAATTAAACCCAAAGGTGGGTCCACAGGCAGACAGCATCAGTATCACCTGGGCTCATTGAGAACGACAGCTCCTGGTCCTCACCCAAGAACTATTGCAAGAGATTTTCCAGGGAATTCGTGATGCAGAATCAGGCTTAGGAACACTGGACTAGATTATTTTTGAGTGCTTCCAGCAAATGAGTTGCTTACACTTTGTTGTTGTTCAGTCGCTAAATCATGTCTGACTCTTTGCGACCTCATGAATTGCAGCATGCCAGGCTTCCCTGTCCTTCACTATCTCCTGGAGTTTGCTCAAATTCATGTCCATTGAGTCGGTGATGCCATCCAACCATCTCATCCTCTGTCACCCTCTTCTCCTCCTGCCCTCGATCTTTCTTAGAATCAGGGTCTTTTCTAATGAGTTAAGTTTTCCTATCAGGTGGCCAAAGTATTGGAGCTTCAGCTTCAGCATCAGTCCTTCCAATGAATATTCAGGGTTGATTTCTTTTAGGATTGACTGGTTTGATCTCCTTGCTATCCAAGGGACCCTCAAGAGTTTTCTCTGTTTATAGAATGTCAATATTCTTGTCATAAAATGGAGATATTAATATTCTTCTTCCAAGTTATATGTTATATCAACATACCACGGACTTCATGAACTGTAAAACTGCCTACAAATAATATCAGTATTTGTAGGAAACAATTTGGTTGCATAAAAACTTACTTTATAGGGAAAATATAGAAAACTTGCACCCAAGTCTGTGGGAATCTTTCCTGCATGATATTTGCACAAGACCTTAAGCTGGTCCCAAGCACAACTATAAAACTGTTGAACTTTTCACTTGGTCATGTATTAATCTTTCATTTTTCTGGATTACCCACAGAGAAAGCTGTGCAAGCAGTTTACACAAAGTCAACGTTTCCCAAAGCGTGTCCCATGGAACACTAACAGGTGTTAGGGGATAAATAGCGGAGGTTTCTGGATCAACTCCATTTGGGAAATGGTGCTGACCCAGTTTTACTAAGAATTCTGGAACTTCCCTGGTGGCCCAGTGGTTAAGAATCCACCTTGCAATGCACGGGACTCAGGTTCGATCCCTGGTTGGGGAACTAAGATCCCACAGACCTGGAGAAACTAACCCATGCACCCCAACTACTGAGCCCGAGTTAGTAACTAGAGAGTCCATGTGCCCTAACGAAAGGTAACCACATGCCCCAACTAAGGCCCAGCGCAGATGAGTAAATCAATACATAATCATTAAAAAAAATGTATCCTGAGAGCTTTTCCCACCCTAATATGAACAGCAAATCTGCAAGAAAGGGAAAAGTGTGGTCAGCACTGCCACACATATTTGATCAGGAAGCCCCTTTATCGAGGGCCATCTCTCAGAACCAGGACAGTTTTGCATTAAGGTTCCAGCCACCGGGGGCTCATTCGTCTGAGGTGTCCTTCCTTTTCAGATTAGGACAGCTAGGAAAGCAAGACTCAAATCAAACTGAGTTAAAACCTGGCTGTGGACCACGTGGGGAGCGTTGAAAAAAGATGCCTCCCGGGGCTCCACCAGGCGTCAGTGTGCAGCCAGCCCCGGAGCATCCTTGGACCTGTGGTTGGAGTCCTCCAAGGAATGAATCACTTCGGTCCTTCAGCTCCTTGCATTGCTTCACTGTCAGGGTTTCAGGGCTTCCCTGATGGCTCAGTGACTAAAGAATCCACCTGCAGTGCAGGAGTCACAGGAGATGTGGGCTTGATCCCTGGGTCAGGAAGGTCCCCTGAAGAAGGGAATGGCAACCCACTCCAGTATTCTTCCCTGGGAAATCCCATGGACAGAGGAGCCTGGAGGGCTAGAGTCCACGGGGTTGCAAAGAGTTGGGCATGACTGAGCGACTGACACACACAGCACATGTTAGGGCATAGACTCCCTCTTGGGAGGCTGGACGCTCCTCCGAGCATGGGAGAAGGCTTTTTAGATGTTTTCAGATGAACCTGAAACCACAGTCCTCCCTGTGTCGCGGAGGAAGCATTCCTACAACCTCTCTGAATTTCACTATTCTCCATGTGAGTTGGTAGTACTCCTAGATGCCTCGGGCCCTTTATGGAGACATGATGGAAACCCAAGAGGCTAGATAGACAACAAGGATTTACTGTGCAGTACCTGGAACTCTAGTCAATATCTTGTAATAACCTAGAATGGGTAAGAATCTGAAGCTGTACACAGGAAACTGACACAGTATTCACAGTATGGTAAATCAACTATAGTTTAATTAAAAAAAACAAAAGGCAACAGACAACGCTATATTTCTGGCTTTCCAAAGCTGACTGCCAGTGAAGCTATCATGATTTTTTTAAACACTTTTCAAACACTGTTATTTATTTGGCTGCACCAGGTGTTAGTTGCAGCATGTGAACTCTTGGGATCTGGTTCCCTGACCAAGGATAGAACCCAGGTCCCCTGCATTGGGAGCACCAGGGAAATCCCAAGGCCATTACTAATATGATCATTGATCTGGATTTAACATCATTTTTAAAACTAGAACTTAACATGCTAAGCGACTCAATCTTTCTTTCCTCCAAAGAATCTCTGTGCTACCTTCATACAGTTTGAAATAAATAGTGAATCAACATTATGTGTAAGCCAAGGATCTGTGAAAAAGTAGGTCTGCATTGGGCAAGACGGGGCAGAGACCAACACAACTGTTCTGATCACTCAGCCTGGGCACCCCCGATTTGGGGCGGGGATTATCTGGAAAATTACCTCAGCTGTCCACTTCATTTTCAGTCCTTGCTCAATGAACCACTGTTATAAACGATTTTTAGAATCTTCCAGCCTGCTGCTAAGACTGGAGGTTATGATGACAGTCCTCAGACCTGGGTGTGTGGAAAGAATTTCTTTCTTTTTTTTTTTTTTTAATGCATGAAGTCCACTGGGTTAAAACTAATTGGGGGAAGACCATACCTCTCTCAAAGAAAATAAGATTGGTTATGAAATCACTGTTTACCAAATACCCATCATGTGCCAGGTATCAAACTAGCTCCCTTTAGAAGTGTCATCTCATTTAATCCTCAGATCTGTTTAATTACTTTAAAAGTGGATATGTGAAGAACTGGAGATGCTAAACAAACAGAAAAACAAAAAACACGACCTGCCCAAGGACTGCAGTTGCTGGATTTGAAGACCAGTGTTTGCATTTTTTGTTGCTACCTTCATTCCTAGCTCTTTCCTTCTAAAATTGGAATCTTAAAAAAAAAAAATCTTTATTGAATTTGCCACAATATTGCTTCTGTTTTGCTTTTCAGTTTTTTTGGCCACAGGGCAGGTGGGATCTTAGTTCCCTGACCAAGGATGAAACCCACATTCCCTGCCTTGTGAAGGCGAAGTCTTAACCACTGAACTATCAGGGAAGTCCCTGAATCTTTTAAACTTAGAAATCTCAAGGAGGCACAAGATATATTCTCCATTTGTCTTTCATGTGGAGACAACACAAGGCATGAAAATTCTTAATTCCATTCTAACCGTGCAAGAAACAGCAGAACCCAGGCGTCCTGATGGCCACCATTCATGATTCATGGTCTGTCTGTTGCATCTTGTTTTCCTAAAACCAGAAGAGAGACTCAGTCATGACGTGTTTCAGAGCAGACGGGCTTCTCTGTGGAATTGTGGCGAGGTCCTGGCAGGGGCAGGAGATAGGGCTCCTCGTGCAGACCTGCTCCTCTCTCTACATCTGACCCTGTCCATCTGGGGACAAAACTTACACAGCCATCCTCCCCGCAAGCAAGCTGGGAATGTCCCTGTGGATTTATTCTGCAGGATCTCAGGCCTCTGAGGTTCTCCCCTGACCCTGGAAGGCCTTCTCCCTGGCCACTGGGCCAGTGCCCACCTCCTCTCCTTGCTGGGGCAGCCTCTCCCTGGGCCCCCTTTTTTTGAGGGTGTGAAGATGATGGTGTAACAGAGAACTCCATCCAAGTGAGGTGGGATGGGGTGCAGTGACCCTGTTCTTGGAGGATTCTTGGAGAAGAGAAAGGAGAGGGGGGAACTGTCTGGATCTGATGTGAAGAAAGCGTCCTCCAACCTCTTCTCCAGGTGGGTGGTTTTGTCAGGAAAAGAGGGCTCTGTGTGCACCCGCGGGCCAGGAAGAGACACCCTGAACTGACCACGGGGCTTCCTCCGGGAAGGGGAGCAAAGAGCGGGTGCCTGGGCAAGGGACATCGGAAAAGATTTGGGGCTTAGAGGTGAGGGTTTCATTGTTTAAAAGGCAACACTTTCATGAAGATGAAGGGGCAGGGGAGGGGAAGGGGACGAGGAGGAGGAGGGAGAAGGGAACCCTGTTTGATAGTAAGGAAGCTTAGCTTAACTGTCCTGAAGAGTTAACTCTCCTAAGCTGGACTTTACAAAAGAGAGAGAAAAAAAAGGAGAATTCACCGCTGCAGACCCAGCACAAGGCCTGGCCTCGATGGTGGCCCAGCACCCCTTTAGAAAGGGTCTCTGACCTGATGGAATGGAAATGATACCCCCTCCCAAAGGCTGAGCCCCAGTGTCCTACCCTGTGAAAGGGGCTGAGGATAACTTCCTGGTCTAAAGTCAGGAGGTGAGCATCCTGCCCAGGGAGGGAGACTGACTTTCCTAAGGATGGATGCTCAGAGAGCTTCCCTCCCCGCATTTGGATGGGCTCCACCCTACCTACCTCCTCAAGGTAGGTACTTTGAGCTTGACAGTGCCTTTCTTCAGTTGCGGGTCCACATAATCCTGAACAGAACCCAGGTCCCCCCACCTTCCAGCCCAAACTAGTCCTGGCTCTGGCACCTCCCCACCACCCCAGGATACGGCAAGCCTGCATGTGTAAGATCTTTCAAAACCATCACCCCCACAGTCTGTGGGGGTGTTCAGAGGACCCGGCAGCAGGGGAGAGGAGGCAGGCAGAGCGCCAGCCTAAATACCTTTCCTGAGGCCCCAGGGAGGGAGGAGGAACCATCCGTGGGAGGGCAGGTCCTACTCAGGGAGCAGCATCAACACTGGAGGGGCTGGGCCAGATGCGGGGCGATAACAGGGAAGTCTGCACGTAGCCACCAGCCCAGGCAGGGATGGCTTGCCTGGGAACTCAGGGGCCCCATGGATGGATACGGCTGTGAAGTTCGCCTCTTGGGATCTGAAGCTCCCTGCCAAGTGGCAGGAGACTGCCAGGGCTGGGGCAGGGACTGCAGGTCTTGCCCTGGAGCAGAGTGGGGAACCAAGGGGCAGGATGACACCAGGGAGCTGCCGTCCACGTGCAGCTGGCACGCAGCACCACCGGATGTAGATTTCTTATCTGCAGCTTCCTGGGGTTGCTCTCGGCCAGGACTCCCACGCCTCCCCTGGTCCCTGGCATCCATCAGCACCCAGGGCTTTGTGCAGTGACAGCCTCCCTTCCTGGCTCCTGACTCAGACCCAGCTGAGCCTCCTAAACATGTGACTCCGTGGGACTGGGGATCGGGGCCACTGTGGGTCCCTGCTGCCTTGGCTTATGTTGGCTGCACGTTTTGAGAAAATCACCTGACCTGCTGTACTTCGGGTTCCCCCAGACCTATTTATGCAGGAGACCCGGGTTCGATCCACTGGATGGGAAAATCCCCTCGAAAAGGAAATGGCTTTCCACTCCAGTTTTCTTGCCTGGAGAATTCCATGGACAGAGGAACCTGGTGGGCTATAGTCCATGGGGTTGCAAAGAGTTGGATACGGAATGAACAACGAACACTTTCACTTTCATAGTCCTATTTAAACTCCTGCTTTATGAAAAGCAGAAGTGAACTTAGAGATTCCATCAGTCCTGACCATTGAGGAATGAGAAAAATGGTCTTTCAAAGATGGAAAAGTAATTATTCAGGACAGAAAGTGAGTATGCTAGTTGTCCCAGCAATCATTACCTGCTTCTTCCATAGAAATGCAACCCAGAAAACCAGGATCTATAACGTCAGGAGAATAAGGATAACATTTATCGACTTCCCTTGTGGCCTCTAAAATGTAGGGAAAGTGCTGTGGGGAAGTTCCAGGAAGTGTCTTTAAAGGGAAGGAGTATGCCCCTCTTCACTGCTTCCTTGTTTGTGCTGGTGGGATGCTGGCCTGAGAGCTGGAGCTCAGCAGTTGTTCGGAGCCGTAAGGCAGGAGCCAAGCTCTGAGAATAGCAGACCACATAGAAGGATCTTGATGACTTTAGGAAGCCCCCTGGCACCCCTGAATTAACTCCTCTGAACTTCTTCTATGCCAGATATTTTAGTTATGGCATGTGAACTCCTAGTTGCAGCGCGTGGGACCTAGTTCCCTTACGAGGGATTGGACCCGGCCCCCCCGTATGGGGAGTGCAGAGTCTCAGCCACAGGACCTCCAGGGAAGTCCCCTCTTCTCTCCTCTCTAGAGAATGAATCACCATAGACCCACGAAGGTTCATCACCACCACGCCTGGGATGCATGTTTCCATCCTCAGGGTCCACACATGACTGTGCCAAGGGCGGCTTTGTCTTTAGTTTATGAGTAAGATGAGGCAGAGGGATGGGGGGTTGGTGATCATTAAGGGAAGCAGAAATGCTTTTGCCCCCACCCCTAACCCTTTGCCTCCTTTCACAAGAATAAGGAGAGAAAAAACTAGACCTCACATGGTGAAGTGCTCGCGGCACTGGAGAAGAGCGTGTCTGGGGGTGGGGAGTGAGGGCACATTTTACTGTTCTTCGCTGAGACCTCTTCCTGGAAACAGGAAGTTTGTTTGGCCCATCATACCTGCCAGGGTCACTCGCTATCTACCTGGAGGCACAATCTGCCGTTTGTAATATCACAGCCGTCGCCGTGGAGACCGTGACGTAAGCAGCACATCGGCCTCCTGGCTGGAGGATGGGAACAGTTTGCCGAGAAGGGGCCCCATGTACAAATAAATACATTCCAAAGCAACAGGTGAGCCTCAGAGAAGCCAGGTCTCTGGTTTCCCCTGAAATGTTTCTACCATTAAACAAACATGGCAGGAAACACAAGCATCTGTTGGCAGCAAAGCCTGGAGCTCATAGATTCCCCGGGCGGTGCCAGGGCCCCTGCATCCGACTTCCTGTATGGGCTGGGACCACTGACCCAACCTCTCTGTGAATTTTGGTGGACTGGCGCTCTCTGCCCCCTGGCTTCCACCCTCTGCCCATGCCTCGAGGTGGGATTAAGAGGGCAGATGCAGTTGGAGTGTAGAAGGAAATGTTTCATTCCACCGTGGCACTGGGCAGAAGTGGGCAGGAGGCATGTTCATCCCGCCAGGGCTCATAAAAATCCTTCCAACCAGCAAACTCCCACTGCGGGTTAACTCCTTCCCCTCTGCAGTCATCTTGCTATCCTAATGCAGGAAGAAGTCCACAGGACTTCTTGAGAACGACCTGTGTCTTGAGGGCAATCGCGGCTCTCCTTGGGGAATTTGGAACATGAGATAGTTCATCGAGCTCATGCGTTGGGTTTCACTGTGTCTTCACGTGCCCCTGGATACCTGGTTTAGTTCATGTGCAAGACACACTCTCTGAACTTACTAATGTGTGTTCAGTCGCTCAGTCGTGTCCAGTTCTTTGTGACCCTGTGGACTGTAGCCCAGTCAGCCTCCTCTGTCCGTGGGATTCTCCAAGCAAGAGTATTGGAGTAGGTAGCCATTCCCTTCTCCAGGGGATCTTCCTAACCCAGGAATCGAACCCATGTCTCCTGGATTGGCAGGTGGATTCTTTACTGTCTGAACCACCTGGGAAGCTTAGTAACAGCTACCATGGATGTGAGGACCCAGCATTTCCTGTCTGCCCAAGTCACTGATAACCTGTGCTAAATTTCCAGCCCTCTTCTTGGCACACATAGACTTATATACTAACATAAATAATGTGGTTTACTTTGAAATTCAAATATGTGTCTAGCTTATGCTCATCTTTAAGTCATAACTGGGCACTAAAATTGCTTTGCATTTAACAGGCAACTTACTTAATGAGTGAATGAGTGTTGACATTCATAATCTGGGTGCAATGGTCTGTGTGTGTGTGTGTGTGTGTGTGTACACATGTGAACACAGACGAATTTTCAGTCCTAACATTTTGGAGCCAGAAGGGACTTTAGATCCATTTGTCCCAGCATCCTATTTTATGCAGGGCGGGCCTGGGGCTCAGGTTGATGGAGTGATTTTCCCCAGCTTGCAGATAAAAGCACAGTTGGACTAAATTCCAAGACCATGGATTCTTCCACCTGAAACCATACAACCCCTAGAAGAGAACATAGGCAGTACACTCTGGCCTTAGTCTTAGCAGTACTTTTTCTTTTGAAATACTTATTCATTTACTTGGCGGCACCAGGTCTTAGTTGTGGCATGTGAGCTCTTAGTTGCAGTATATGGGATCTAGTTCCCTGACCGGTGATCGATCGAACCCAGACCCCTTGCTTTGGCAGTGCAGAGTCTTAGCCACTGGACAACCAGGGAAGTCCCAGCAATGTTTTTTTTCAGTTTTTCAAAACGCTAATTTGAAAAGATATATACACCCTTGTGTTCACTGCAGCATCGTTTTCAACAGCTAAGACTTGGAAGCTACCAAAGTGTCCATCCAGGGACGAATGAATAAAAGAAGAGGTGATATATGTGTAGAAAATGGAGGAGTACTCAACTGTGAAAAAGAATGAAATCTTGCTATTTGCAATGTGGATGAGCCTAGGTCCATCTCAGGTGGATTTCCAGGTGGTGCTAGTGGTAAAGAATCTGCCTGCCAATGCAGGAGATGCTTGTTCCATCCCTGGGTCAGGGAGATCCTCTGGAGGAGGATGTGGCAACCCACTCTAGTATTATTGCCTGGAGAATCCCATGGACAGAGGAGCCTGGTGGGCTATAGTCCGTAGGATCACAAAGACTCAGACACAACTGAAGTGACTTAGCATGCATGCATGGATGAACTTAGAGAGTATTATGCTAAGTGAAATGAGTCAGAGAAGGACAAATACCAAACGATTTCACTTATACATAGAGCTGAAAAAAAGAAAACAAACGGAAAAATCCGTTGACTCCCCGCCCCCCTCCCCAACTCCCCAGAAGCAGATTTATAGATGCGGAGAACAAATGAATGATTACCAGGGAAAAGGGAAGGGGGGATGGGCAAAATGATGAAGGGGATTACAAGGTGCAAAGTCCTAGTGATAGAATTTAAATGGGTCACAGAGATGTAACGTACAGACATAGGGAATATAGCCAATAACATTGTAATAACTTTGTATGGGGACAGATGGTAACTAGACTTATCGTGGTGATTGTCTTGTAATGTTTAAAAATATTGAATTACTATGTTGTTCCCCTGAAACTAATATAATACTGTAAGTCAATTATACTTCAGTTGAAAAAAAAGAAAAAGACTATGGATTCTCGGTCCATCACTTTTTCTTTCATTTCCCTCTGCACTCCTCTGCTACATCCCCATCCTTCCTTCCCTCTTCCTTCTGCTTCCTTACAGCCACACAAACTTGCTGAAGTTGTGGGGAGCCTGTGTCCGGTGTCCCAGCCTGTGCACTGCACAAGTAACTCTGTACTGGACCGCCTTTACCTGGAGCTCTGGTGGCTCAGACGGTAGAGAATCTGCTTGCAAGGCAAGATCCCTGGGTCGGAAAGAACCTCTGGAGGAGGAAATGGCAACCCACTCCACTATTCTTGCCTGGAGAATCCCATGGACAGAGGAGCCTGGTGGGCTACAGTCCATGGGGCCGCACGGAGTTGAACATGACTGAAGAGACTTAGCGCAGCACCCAGCAAGGCCCTCAGAGGAGGCTGGGAGGCCAGGCTGCTGTTCAGGCTCTTTCTCTTCCTGTCTTTTCTTTTTATCTGTTTATTTATTTTGCACTCTGGCTTAGTTGCCCTGTGGCATGTGGGATCTTCCCAGATCAGGGATCGAACCTGAGTCTCCCACACTGGCAGGCAGATTCTTTACCACTGAGCCACCAGGGCAGCCCTTCCCAGCTTTTCTTACCTGAAAAGAAAACTGGGTCGAGATGGAGTCAGGATTCCGTGCTTGAACTTCAGCTCAGAGCTGTACCAGCTGCATGACCTTGGTCAAACCATTTCAATACTTTGGGCCTCAGTTTCCTCCTCTGTGAAAGAACAAAAATAATTCCTGCCTTGTATGTGTCCCATTAGGGGATCAAGTGAGATAATATATGTATAGAGACCAGGAAACGGGGCTCCCCAGGTGGCGCTAATGGTAAAGAACCTGCCTGTCAACACAGGAGACATAAGAGGCATGGATTTGATCCCTGGGTTGGGAAGATCCCCTGGCGGAGGGCATGGCAACCCACTCTGGTATTCTTTCCTGGAGAATCCCCATGGGCAAGAGCCTGGTGGGCTATAGTCCACGGGGTTGCAAAGAGTCAGACACGACTGAAATGACTTAAGTGTGCACGCATATCAAGTTACCATAACAGGACAATAATTGTTACCATCGTTTTCAGGGATTTCTTACCTGAGATGGGTGATGAATCCGGTTAACTGTGTCCTACAGTGTTTCTAAAGCATCTGTGGGACAGAGATTGGCACTTGCCCCCCACAACTTGGTGTGCCGACTCCACCCATATTTACAAGGGCTTCTCTCCCCTGCCATGCCTCCCTCTCCAGCTCCCCCAGGTCACAGGTAACCCAGTGCTTCCAGCCAGGACCCTGCAGACTCCTGTTAATATTAAGGATTGCTGCATTCCTTGCCGGGGGCAGGAAGGCACTGGACCACACTTATTAGTGCCCTTCATCCCTTGACGTAGCTCCTTTCAGGCTCGGTACACAGAGGGTTTTAGTTGTGTGTGTGTGTGGTTTTTTTTTTGCAATGTTGAAGTCTAACGAACGCTAAGCATGAAATAGCCTTCAGTCTCTACTTCTGAAAACCAAGACTGATGGCGTCTTCCCTTTCCTCTCTGCCTTTCAGCTTGGTAGCCCACAAGCTTACAGCTTTCAAGTCCCCTCCTACCTACAAGGATTGGGGTTGTTTGGGGGCACTTATTGGGAAGATCCTGCCCAAATCCCCTAACCTGAACTTTTTGCCATCTTTGTGTGGAACCCAGGGAACCGTGTTTGTTTCCACCAGTGCCTTCTACCCATTTATTCCAGGGGCACTGGCTATGAAATTAGAAAATGGGAGAAACAAGAACAGGATGCTCACCCTGTGTTTGCTCCAGTCTCATCTTTAAAATGGGCTTCCCAAGTGGCTCCGCGGTAAAGAATCTGCCTGCCAATGCAGGAGACTCAGGAGACATGGATTTAATCCCTGGGTAGGGAAGATCCCCTGGAGAAAGAAATGGCAACCCATTCTAGTATTCTTGCCAGGAACATCCCATGGGCAGAGGAGCCTGGTGGACTATAGGCCATGGTGTTGCATGATTGAGCTTCTGAGCATACAGGCACACATCTTTAAAATGGGGCCTCCCTGCCCTAGTCGACCTCACAGTCCATCCTGAGGTTTCAGTGAGCTGCCAGACATGGAAGCGCTTCACAAGCATCACACAAATAGAAAGGGTGATTCCTACTTGGATGTCATTGTTCTCCCTTGCTGTCTGACACCTCCCTAGCTCCCTCTTATAGGTTCTAGTCCATACCACGCTCATCCCCAGGAGGCCTGACCCGACTTTACACGTAGCTGACTTTCTGGACTTAGTTTTGTCCCAGTGGGTCCCTGTGTGCGTTCTGCTGGGTACCAGTGGGCTCACCACTTTGTAGTGAAGTGTAAGAGGAAGTTGCTCAGTTGTGTCTGACTCTTTGTGACCCCATGGACTATACAGTCCGTGGAATTCTCCAGCCAGAATACTGGAGTGGGTAGCCGTTCCCTTCTCCAGGGGATCTTCCCAACCCAGGGATCGAACCCAGGTCTCTCGCATTGCAGGCGATTCTTTAGTAGCTGAGCCACCATGGAAGCCAAGGCCCTCGATTCCATCACTGAATTGTCAGGTTGGAAGTGGAGTCAGTGAATTTAGTTCTATTTATCAGCTGAAGTCACTGAGGTCCAGAAAAAGTCAGGGGGTGAAGGACGTCCCCCATGTATTATCCTGGAGAGGAAAGTCTTCTTTCCCAGAGTTTTGGAGGAAAGGAATGCAAGCCGTCAGCCTCCTCTGGTGCTGATCTGCATGCAGTCGGTTGGGCTGAGGGGGCCCCAGGGGAGAAGTCCTTGCGGGGAACCAGGGCAGGCTAATTATACCCGGCTCCCTCTCCCTCCCGAATGCACAAGTGCTTGACAGCTGCTTCTTTGTACCCTTAAATATTTGAGCAGCCTGCGATCCTGGCCGGGCGCTCCTCCCTGCCCGCTCCCTCCACCCGGAAAGCGCCCAGGTCTTGCAGAGCTGCCCCTCATTCCCGAGATTAGATATGGTGCCTGTCAGCAGATAAAGAGGGGTCAGGGGCCCCAGGGGAAGAGGGGAGGGGGCGGCATCTTCTTTCCCAGAAAACAATCCCCACGGTTTCTGAATGTTATTAAGAAGGTATTAATGTAGAATTCAAGTTCATTCCAGCACGGAGGTGGGTTTGCCAAGTCCAGCCAAGGGGGTTTCGTGGGTCAAGGACTATGACCTCAACTGTCCATCACTGAAGTGTATGTATTGACCGAAGGCAGGTCATTCTGCCTTGACAGATACCGCAGGAAGGAGCTGACGGTGGAGAGGAGGAACAGAGAGGAGTGTGGGCTGCGGGATGCACGCGCGCGCGCGCGCGCGCGCGCACACACACTTGTTTTAATTGACAAGTCACCACTGCCCTCTACCGGCAAAGCTGTCACCTCCTCCCAGCGTGAGACACAACCTGGAACCTTTGCTGCTTCCCAAAATAATTTGATGGCTTGTTGCAAATGATTTTTCACACAACTCACAAATGAACTCTACTTCATGGGTTTTAGACAATGCATTCATTCATTCGTTTATTCCACAAGTAGTGGAATAAGGAGTGGAAAAGCAGTGTATGTCCCTGCTCTCCAGGGAGTGATAATATTCTATTTCTAAAAGGAGGTAAGGGGACTTCCCTGGCGGCCCAGAGGTTAAGAATCTGCCTGCTAGTGCAGGGGACGCAGGTTCCAGCCCTGGTTCGGGGAGATACCACGTGCCTTGGAGCAGCTAAGTCTGAGCCACGACTGCTGAAGCCCGGGAGCCTTGAACCTGTGCTCTGCGGCAAGGGAAGCCGGAGAACCGCGGCTGGAAAGTAGCCCCCACTTTCCACAACTAGAGAAAAGCCTGCGCAGCAACGAAGACCCCGCGCAATCAGAAATCAATGACTTTTTAAAGAGCTCTGCTTTAAAAAAATTAAAGAAGGAAAGTGATGCTTATTTAACAAGTACTATTCATTTCACTTTGTACAGATTTGCCACCCAAGGCACAAGCCCCCTGACCCCTGGAGCTCAGCTTCAGGCTTGCCGGTTTTCACCCGCAATTAGGATCTGGCTGGAGAAAGGAACTCATCCTCGCTGTCAGGGAGTATCTGGACTGGAATAATTATCTTGGACTCATGGGTCTGGAAGCCCAGTCAAGACTCACCCAAATCAAAGTGTGAGATTCCTAAGTCTCGATGGAAACCCATCCTAGCAGTTCCTAGAGTTTAACGCCTCCTTTGGGTGTGGGATCCTGTGTCTCCCACTTGGCCCCGCAAGCATCAACGTGGCTTCAGATTCTTGGAAACCATGATAAAGCACTGCGTTCACCTCACCTCCTTCCCAAGATTTTTTCAAGCTCTTTGTAAATCCTGGGGTTTTCCCCAGGCAACTGAGACAGGCACGGTTCCATCCAAAGCTTCTGATCCTGGTTTTTCTTCTTGTGCTTTTTCTTTAATCAAGTTAGGCAAAGTACGTATCCTTTCTCCCCCACCCCCAGCGTTTTTTTGGATTAGGTAATGCAATTCACATGGTCCAAGATCAAAACAATGAAAAAGCTTATGGTAAATATCAATTCATTGTGTCACCAGCCGACCCTGGCATCTCTCTTTCCTCTCTGCTCTGCCGGCAGAAACTGTTGTTAATTTCATGTGTGTTCTCTCCGTGTTTTTTTATGCAAATACAAACACATGTAAGTATACATTATTGTTGTCTTTCTGCATTAGACAAAAAGGAAGCACCCTTTGTACACATTTTAAACACTTTTTAACAGAACAGTGTACATTGGCTAACTTTCCATATCAATGTATTTTTAAAACTTCCTCATTGTTTTTATAGCTGTTAATATTCCATTGTGTGAGGATATTGTGGTTTATAGAACCAGTCTCCTATGGATAGGAAGTAGGGTTGTTTTTTTTTTTTTCCAGAATAAGGGCTCTTTTTAAATTTTTTATTTATTTTGTCTGTGTTGGGTCTTACTCGTGGCTTGTGGGATCTTCAGTTGATTGTGGGATCTAGTTCCCTGACCAGGAATCGAACCCAGGCCCCCTGCATTGGGATTGAGGGATCTTACCCACTGGACCACCACCAAGTCCCAAGAATAAGTATTAATACTCTTGAGTTCATCTTAGTACACTATTTTTGCTCCCTTCCTCTCCCCAGCCTTTTCACTATCTAATAAGGTTTAAAAAAGTATTATTGAACCATTGGAGGTTCACCTGCCTGGGGACTCACTTTGGAGCACGAACTGCACACTAAGAGCTCTGTGGACATCCCCAGGAGAGCAGATTGCGGGACCTAGCTCTCCATGGCCGTGGGCAGAACACTGCACCTTGGGGCTCTGCTTAGATCTGGCAGCTGGCATGATGGAGTGAACTTTGACTCCAGTACTTAGTGGAGAGAAATGATAGGAGTTTCTAGGGAGACAGATGAAAATGATAACCCTGGGCTGAACTAGAAATCACCTGCAGGGAATTGAAACTATATGGTCCTTGGATGGCACTGAAATACAAGCAGGGAATGAACCTAAGAAGTGAGGATGGAATGGAACAATGTCAGGCTTAAATGTAGGGGAACCACTTCTCCTTTCCAGAGCTGCACTGGTGCTTTCTAACACACTCCTGATCTTGTCTACAGGATCAGGCACTTCTCCCAACCATGAGCGTCACAATGCCTGCTTCCAAGGACTGAGAGAGTCTTAGGCTGGTTTGCAGCCCACGCAGCAGTAGATGATAGACTGACCTTGAAAGATGAGCAAAGAAGTGATGGCTTCACTGGTGTTGGACCACAAACACAATCACAGAGTGTTTCAGTGTCTACTGCTGTGTAACAAACCCCAGAACTTAGCACCTTAAAATGACATTTCTGTGGGTCAGGAAATTGGGCAGGACTCATCGGGGCAGTTCTCCCGACCATGAGCAATCATCTGGGGTCACCCATTGGCTACATTCTGCTGACTACTTGGCTGTTGAAAAACCAAGATCTCAGACCTGTGTCTGGGACCTTGACCCTTCTGCAGTGACTTCTCCTTTGCTGCCTTTTATAAGAGTCAGGCAGGAAATGGTGGGCACCAGCCCTCTGCCTGGGATCCAGGCATCCATACTCTGGCCACCAGCTTGCATCCCCGATGCCAGCCAGAGGCTGACTCTCCTGGCTGACTCTCCCACTTTACTGGGTGGGGTCTGGGAATGCCTGTTAAACCCAGTTCCAACCCTTCAACCAAGAGGTCTAGTCCCTCTTTTCCCTTTCTGTACTTGCGCCTGGTGTTAGCGCCTTTGCCAGAAAGACTTAAACCTTGTCAACTTCCCAACAATGAGAAATCCCACTGCCCCAGCCCTGGTGGCCCAATCAGACTTCAGGAAGAAGTTGCAAAATCCTCAGAGATGTCTGTCTGAACTTCCAAAAGTGGAGAACATGAGTGGAATCTGGGTGTTGGACAGATGGAGATGGAGCAGAGTCCTCAGGATGAACCAGACGGTGCAGGAGAGAGACGGAACCCGAGGAAGACGAAGGAAGAGAGCGGGGCCTCTCCCTCCGCTGCTGAGAGCACGGCTGAGCCAGGGTGGCTGTGAATAGGGGTCCCTGGGCCCCGAGTTCCTTGAGAAGACAGGGGAGACGCGGGGACGGGTAGGGGAGCGCATGATGCTGTGCCGTCTAGTTTGTCTCTAAGGCCCGCTGGGGCAGGACAGGAGCCCCCGCGCCGTCTGCGGCCCCGCAGCAGCCCCGGGCCCCAGCCCCAGCCGTGCAGCCCTGCTCCGAATTTCACACCATGTCTAATCCAATCACCCGGCAGATTGCAAGCTCTCTGCCTACCTCCCAGATAGAGACTTCTTGGCTGCCTCGAGCGGTCGGCTCCTTCCCAGCCCGGCCGTCCTCCTCCTGCTCACCCATGTAAACCGTTCGGCGGCCCCCTCCGACCCACACCTCCCCTTCTGGGCTGCAGAGTTAATCCTGTTTGCCTGGTCTGTCAGTTTAAACAGCTTTAAATGTGCCTCCCCAGGTCTGGGTGACAGAACCCTGATGCTTCAAAAACAAACCTCTCCTCCAAGGGGTTGCTGGGGAGGGGGACACGGGCCACAAGGGTGTTGTTCAGAGACACAAAACTCAGCCCTTGTTCAAAACAAAAAGAAGCAAGCCAAATGAATCACACACACATAGAGAGAGAAAGAAAAAAACAAACCCTTGCCACCCCACAGAACCAAGTGCCCTGTGCTGTGCTCAGAAATAGTCCCAAAGCCGGGTGATGTGGGGGTGGGCAGCCTTCTCCATTAGGAACAGAGATGGAGGGACCCACTGCCCGGGGACCACTCCCACCTGCCTGTAGGGTCCGAGGCTAGCGGTGGATGGCTGGAATGGTTTTGGAGCGGAGCCCAGCTTGCCTGGGGGCTCGGGGAAGGGTGTGATGAGGGGCGGACACTGACACCTCCACACACTGTCTCGCTCTGTGTTGAGACTCTTGCCCCGAAGCTCACAGTGAACAAGGACACGAAGCCCTAGTCCAGCGCTTCTCAGACTTAAATGAGCAGATGAGTCCCTGGGAGACATTGATAAAAATGCTGAAGCGGAATCAGCAGGTCTGAGGTGGGACCCGGGATCCCACATTTTTCCTTGGCTCCCAGGGGAGACAGACACTTCCTGTCTGTGGACCATACTTTGAGGAGCCAGCATTTAGACGGAGCCAAGCATCCTCAGCCTTGGACTGGACTGCCTTAGTTTTGACTTCAATCCCTTCCCCTGGTCCCCCTCCAGCCCATGACTCTCTGTTCCTGTCTCTGCAAGAGATAAGACAAGAGAGATGGGTCTCGTGTGAGAGCAGGTGACGTCTAACCCAGATCTCAGAAAGGCATCGTTCCCTGACCATCCTGCATGCAGGGAGCTGGCCATGGCTGGACTGTTAGTGAGCAGGGGCTGCTGGAAGGGGCAGCTGGCAACCAGGGTCTATCTGCAGAGGAGGACAGAAAACCTTAGCTGGATGTAGGGGGGATGCCAGAGATGACCCTTGGAGGGGGGCCTTCCCAGCCCAAGATGCCCTTATCATCACTCCTGCCCTTGGCTTTGATAAGGGAAAGGCACCCGCCCTCCTTCCATCACGCAGGGAATGACCCAGGGTGCTGACTGCACACTGATATCTGGGGAGACTTGTGTGCCCTGTGGAGCAGCCAGGGGCCTTGGGACACGCAGGAAGGCTGTCTGTTCTCGGTTTTGCAAGCTCTGTTTTGACTGCTAGAGAGGCCTGCTCTCCCACCACTGCTGGAAACAGAGCCTTCCAGCAGGGTGGAGGCGGGGCACCCGGCTGGCCTCTTAGCATTCTCCCCCACTGCCCACCTGAAAGCGGTGGCCAGCAACCAGAGTCTATCTGCAGAGGAGGACAGAAAACTTTAGCTGGATGCAGGGGGACTAACTCCACCTGTCACCCCACATCCGCATCTCCGGGGACAAGGCCAGTCCAGTCCAATCTGCTCAGGGTCCTTTTCTACTTGGAGTCCATGCTGCCTGGGCCTGACAGGTGACCCGAGCATAGCATGTGAAGCTGGGGGAGAAGAGTGGACATACCCGAGGAAGTACCAGGTGGACAGTGCTTGAGTCCTCCAGGAGCATCTCTGATCAGCATGTTGGGGGAGGCAACCCCAGCCACGGTGGAAGGGGCTCAGGGCAATGGCCACCCTGGGGTGCCCGCAGGGCAGGGGGGCAGCAAGTGGAGGCAGGGGAGATGGGGGAGGCTTTGGTGGAGGAGGCAGGGAGGCTGATATGAATGTATATTTTCATCAAAGGTAGACCAATTAATCCTAAGGGAAATCAACCCTGCATGTTTATTGGAAGGACTGACGCTGAAATTAAAGATCCAGTACTTTGGCCACCTGATACAAAAGCTGACTCATTGAAAAAGACCCTGATGCTGGGAAAGATTGAGGGCAGGAGGAGAAGGGTATGACAGAGGATGAGACGGTCGGATGGCATCACTGATTCAATGGACATGAGTTTGAGCAAGCTCCAGGAGACAGGGAAGGACAGGGAAGCCTGGCATGCTGCAGTCCATAGGGTTACAGAGAGTTGGACACAACTTAGCGACTGAACAAGAGAGTCCAGACCAAAATCACATGAGAGGAAGCTGCTGAGTGGAGCTCCAAGCTCTCAGCTGAGATCTTTACCTGGATCTTCACCTCAGTCCCACACCACTGTCCCCTGGAAGCAGGCAAAGTGCCACGCCTGTGAGACTGAGGCAGCCTCGCCTTGGGTGCTGGTCAGAGTGCCTCAGTTGCCCTCACCCTAGTCCCGGCCCTGCACTCCAGTCCTGAGCTGGTTTTCAAAGAGGAGAGACAGAGACACATGTTGATGAGAGGGATTTTTTTTTTTTTCCATCTGTTTTAGAACAGATGGCAAATATGGTCCCTTCTGCTCTATTTTGGCCAAAAGTGGAGGTCTCGTATGATGTTTCTAGCCCTTAGTGTCTTCATTTGTAAAATAAGATTGTTGGATTAGAAGGGGCCTGTGCATTTCTACTATAAAACCGTTAGCCTGGCAATCATTAGTTCTCAGAATAGATCACGAATCAGCAGAACTCTCAAGACATGCTTGTTTGTATCCCTGATGAAGACCCATACACTTTTGCTAATGAGGGGGAGGAAAGAAAGAAAAGTAAAGTCGCTCAGTCGTGTCCAACTCTTTGCAACCCCAGGGACTGTAGCCTATCAGGCTCCTCTGTCCATGGGATCCTCCAGGCGAGAATACTGGAGTGGGTTGCCATTTCCTTCTCCAGGGGATCTTCTCGACCCAGGGATCGAACCCAGGTCTCCCGCTTTGCAGGCAGACGCTTTACCCTCAGAGCCTCCAGGGAAGCCCCAGTGAGGGGGAGGAGTCCTCAATAATTCTGCCTCCCTTTCCTTGAGCCTGTTTCTAGATCTCTTCACACAGGTGCTGGCCAGAAAGGTCAAGCTTGAGTAGGATGTGGTATCCTCTCATGATGCTGATGAGTCAAGGCTGGGTTTCCTCGCCCCTTCCTGCTTCCTTCCCTCCCTCCCTCCCTTCCTCCTTTCTTTACTTCCTTCCTTCCTACACATTGCGAGCCTACCCTGTGCAACACTTAGTGAAAAAGTCTCCCTTCTTTCTGGGGAAACAACTGCCTGAAATATAACTTACAAACATCCAAGAACTGACCTGAAGCGACCCTTCGTGAACCTTGACTCACCTGACACCATGAGCAGTGTGCAGAAACCCCATCTCCTGGGTTTTGGCCTTCATTAGTCTCAATCTCCACGTGATAAAGGGGAAAGAGGCAGCAAAACAAAACAAAACAAAACAAAATAAACAAACAAAAAACTTCAGGGAAAGTCCGATTTTAGTTTGCTGACTCTCTTGAAAAACGTGCTCCACTGTTTTGGTCTCTAGAAAACTCTGATGGGAAGCTTCCCAGTGAGAAGACATGTCCTCTATCTTTCCTCTTTAAGAAAGAAACCTGTTTTGAGGATTAGAGCTTTATCTTTCTCCTTTTGAAATACTGTTTCCTTTGGGGACCTGGAGGTGTGATGTGATTCTTGCCAAGGTACCCTGCAGCCTCTTTGTGTGGGAGTGATGTCTGAGTGCATTGTACGTGCCTTTTCAGGCATAGATGGAAAAGGCACGCATCTTCCTGGCTAATTATTGGCCACTCTTTGGGGACGTTTATGGGCTTGTGTGTACACGTGTGAACGTGTGTGTATCTCAGCATATATATCTCTTTCTCATAGCACCCCACCACCATTGTGTACAATTTGGCGGGACCATCCCTTGTCCACCCCTAACTAAGTGGCGGTGTGTGAACTAAACTAAGCCCGTCAGATTCTCTTTCCCGATTCTCGACATCTTGAACCAAGGATGAACCACCACCATGGCCACAAAGTCTGTTCATTCCCAGGCCGGGAGCCGGACGAGGGCTCCAGAGCTGTGACGATGCCAGTGCTAGGTCCTCCTCTGCGTCCACACCTCGGTCTGTGGCTGCCTGTCCATTTGACCCCATCAGTGGATGAAGGGGGACTTCCCTGGCGGCTCAGACCATGACGAGTCTGCCTGCAATGCAGGAGACATAGGTTCAGTCCCTGAGTTGGGAAGATCCCCTGGAGAAGGGTATGGCTACCTACTCCAGGATTCTTGTCTGGAGAATCCCATGGACAGAGGGGCCTGATGGCCTATAGTCCAGGGGATGGCAAAGAGTCGGACACAGCTGAAGCTACTGAGCACACACACACACATACACACACACACGTAGCTAAGGGGATGCGTTGATGGATTACCCAGGTTATTCCCAGTCACCACAGAATGAACTCATACAGAAAACTGCCTGGACACAGTGATGAGCAATTCTTCCCGCAGGGACCTCATAGTGTTCACATCAGCCCATATCAGACGTTTAAGAGAAGGTAGAAAGTTCAAAGTGAAACCAACCCTCTTGCCAGCTTTCGAGTCTCTTTCACAGAAGGAGAGAACAAGTGTTAGAATATCTATCAATCATCATTTTACCCGCTCCCTCCCCCTTACCTGTCTCCACTCTAGACCCTGAAGTGTTGCACAAATACAGTAGCAGAGATGACTAAGGTCATGCTGCCAGTTTGCAACTGAAAGGTCATGGTCTCTAAAAATTCAGAGAAAGCCTAAAGTTCAAGCCATCGGCTCCCCTCTTTTGTCAAATGAGAAAACTGAGGTCAAGGAGGTAACTGGCTTGCTGAAGGTCACGGAGCTGATGTTCGTTATGCCGTCATCTGAACACACCACCCTTGTTGTCAATGCTGGGATGTTGACAGTCATTGAAAAGGTTGGAGGTCACAAAGCAAGGCTGGGAGAAGCCGGAGAGTTCTTCCTAGCAGCCTCTGTTACTTGGGGATGATCCCAATGGACTATGGTACCTGCAAGGTGGCTAGAGGCCTCATGTTTTCCCTACAGGTGAAGATAATTTTAAAAAGTGGGATCAATTCCTTTGTGCATTTTCTACAAAAATGTCATTCTTTATAAAAGTCTTACCACTGGTTGGAGTCACTGCCTAATATCTGTGCTTACTCACTCAGTCATGTCCGACTCTTTGTGACCCCATGGGCTATAGCCCACCAGGCTCCTCTGTCCATGGGAAATTCTCCAGGCAAGAATACTGGAGTGGGTTGCCATGCCCTCCTCCAGTGGATCTTCCCAACCCAGGGATTGAATCTAGGTCTGCTGCGTTGCAGGCAGATTCTTTCCTATTTGAGCCACAAGGGAAGCCCAAAAATACTGGAGTGGGTAACCTATCCCTTCTCCAGGGGATTTTCCCAACCCAGGAATTGAACCAGGGTCTCCTGCATTGCAGGCAGATTCTTTACCAGCTGAACTACCAGGGAAATCCCCCCTAATATCTACTAACCCTAATATCTACTTGTGCCAATCAGATCAAAGTTAAAAAATGATATAACACCCAGGAAAACATTAAGTATCTTCGCATCTAACCACATTTAAAAATTTTTTTATTGGGGTCTAGTTGATTTACAGTGTTGTGTTAATTTCAGGTGTATAGCAAAGAGAAACAGTTATACGTACATCTACTCTTTTTTAGATTCTTTTCCCATATAGATCATTCCAGAGAGTTGAGTAGAGTCCACTCTGCTATATAGTAGGTCCTTAGCAGTTACCTGTTTATATGCAGTAGTGTGTATATGTCTAACTTCACATATATCAAACAGTTCTGAATACAGTTCACATATATCAAAGAGTTCTGAATACAGTTTTTACCGACTTCTGTGATCAGATTTATTTTTAACAGCCACGCACTAGTTTTTCTATTCCGCTGTGGTTGGTTATGAGGGTGAACGAGTCTTTACCTCTTTTAACCCTCTGCTCTGCAGTCTGCTGCCACCAGAATCTTCTCTTTAATGTTCAACAGGAAAGCAAATCCTGCTTATCTCGCTGGGGTGAGAGCTCGGCTGACCCCGATCCGTGTCTACACTGCAGAGAATGAGATTATGTCATGTCTTTGTGCTGGTTTTCCTCTGGAGGGATTTCAGCTTCACTGTACACCAGTTAACTTCCCTCGATTTATTGAGGAAGATTGTTTTATTTATATAACTGTAATCACAGTATACCCATGTTCTTTTCTTAAATTGAAATATAGTCGACCACACGATGCTAGTTTCAGCTGTGCTCTGTTGATTGGCCATTTGCTCGCACTGTGAAATGATCACCGTGATAAGTCTAGTAACCATCTGTCCCCATACAAAGTATTATGATATTATTGACTGTAATCTTTTCTTGGTGTATCACATCCCTGTGGCTCATGTATTTTCTGTCTAGAGGTCTGTGTGTCTTAATCCTCTTCATCTTCTTGGCCCCTCTACCCACTCCCTTCCCTCTGGCAACCACCTGATGATTCTCTGTATCTAGGAATCTATTTTCATTTTGCTGTTTTTGTTTGTTCTGCTTTTCAGATTTCACATGTAAGTGAGGTCATAAAGGATTTGTCTTTCTCAATTTACCTTGCATAATATCCTCTAGATCCATCCTCGTTGTCACAAATGGTCAGAGTTCATTTTTGATGACTAAGCAGCATTTTATTATATACATGTGTATATAATGAAATACTATTTGTGTGTGTGTGTGTGTATATGTATATACATCTTCACATCTTTATGCATTTATCTGTCAACAGACAGTTTGCTTTCACATCTTGGCTATCATAAATAATGCTTCAGTGAACATTTGTGTGTATCTATCTTTTCAAATTTGTGTTTTCATTTTCTTTGGATAAGTACCCAGAAATGAAATTGCTGGATCATATAGCAGTTTTATTTTTAATTTCTGGAGAAATCGCCACACTGTTTCCCACAGCAGTGTTGTGTGTTAATTGCTCAGTTGTGTCCAGCTCTTTGTGACCCCATGGACTATAGCCCGCCAGGCTCCTCTGTCCAAGGAATTCTCCAGGCACGAATACTGGAGTGAGTCGCCATTCCTTTCTCCAGAGGATTTTCCCCACCCAGAAATCAAACCCAGGTCTCCTGCATTGCAGGCAGATTCTTTACCATCTGAGCCACCAGAGAAGCCCACAGCAGCAGTACCAGTTTACAATCCTACCATCCATACGTGAGGATTCCTTTTTTTTCCAGCCAAAGATTTTTTCTAAACAGACAAGCAAACTAACCTTCCTTAGAAGAGCACAGTCAACATTAAGCACTATCACTCATCACCAAATGACAGTGTACAAGCACATGAGCTTTAAAGAAAGGCCAGAGTTGTGACATTTTTCATTAATAATCACGGGCAATCTTTAAAATGTTTTATATCTTTTAATTAACTAATCTTTAGGAAAATCCCCGGTAGGTAACTATTTTTCTTACGCTCAGTGTATAGGTCATGAAACTGAAACAGTCAAGCTGAGCATCTTGTCCAAGGTCACTCCATCCGTGCTGGGGCTCTGACTTGAGCCCGGGAGGTCTGGCTCTGTGCGTCACCAGCATGCTCTTCTCTCTCTGGGACTCATTCTGATCTCACTGCAGAAACTTCTTTGGGGGAGGCTGAGTCCTTTCCCCCAGACTATTAAAAACCCCCACACCACAGCAGAGCTGCAATTCACCAAGTCATCAAGGCATTGGTTATAAATA
Organism: Capra hircus; assembly: GCF_001704415.2. Taxonomy (NCBI): domain Eukaryota; kingdom Metazoa; phylum Chordata; class Mammalia; order Artiodactyla; family Bovidae; genus Capra; species Capra hircus. Next base: position 104,951,124 of record NC_030812.1, read on the forward strand.
ACATGTTACCCAAGAATGCTTTGACAGCGTGAGAGTTTTCTTACGTTTGGAAATGACCTTGTATTATTTCTGCTGGAGACAGAACTCTAGCCCAAGAGTCAGCAAACTTGTTCAGTGAAGGGTCAGAGAGCAAACCATCCGGGCTCTGTGGGCGCAGGGCCTGGGTCGCTGCCACTCACTACGGCCACCATAGGGCGAAGGCAACCGTGGAGCACAGAGACACCAAGTGCAAGACCGAGTTCAAGCAGAACTGTATGTGTGGACGCTGAGATCTGAATCTTGTTTAATTTCCACGTGGAGCACCCTGGAGACGGGAGAGGCTACCCACTCCAGGATTCTGGCCTGGAGAATCCCATGGGCTCAGTCCATGGGATTGCAAATAGTCGGACACGACCGAGCAACTTTCACTTTCACTTTCCACATGGAACAACGTACAACTCCTAGTTTGAATTTTACAAAAACCAGGTAGAAAGCTAATGGGTTCTATAAAACCAAGCCATGGGCTATGTTAGCCTGGGGGAGGGGATCCCAGTTTGCCAACCCCACTTGGGCTGTCCTTTCCACCCTCTCTGGGAGCTCCCTGAGGGCAGAGAGTGTGTCAGAGTCAGTTTGGAACATAACAGACATTAAGCTTACTAGAATAAATGTGGAAAAAAAAAGTGGAAGTTTACTAGATGGAAATGAATTGAACTTGGGAAGGAGAAAGGGGGCGTTTTTCAAAAGCTTGTCCAGCCTCAAGCTCAGACAGAGCTCAACAGTGGGGTCAGCCCTTGCTTCTCAGAAGTTTTGTTCATTATTGATTGCTCTGTGCTGTGCTAAGTCGCTTCAGCTGTGTCTGACTCTGTGCGGCCCCATGGACTGTAGCCCACTAGGCTCCTCTGTCCATGGGATTCTCCAGGCAAGAATATCGGAGTGGGTTGCCATTTCCTCCTCCAGGGGATCTTCCCAATCCGGGGACTGAACCTGGGTCTCCTACATTGCAGGCAGACTCTTTACTCTCTGAGCCCCTAGGGAAGCCCTTCGATTGCTCTGGTTCCTGGCTTATCCGGGTCTGTCTTCCCTGAAGCTCTCTGTCTCACTCTCTGCAGGGGAGGTTTCAGGCTGCAATCTGTAGATAGAGATCAAGAAGGGAAGATGGGGCTCCTTCACTGGGCTCCCTGCCAGGCTGCATTCCTGGCATTGCCAGCCAAGGGGACCATCCAGGGGAGTCAGTGCTTCTTCCTTTGGCTGCACAGCAAAGTCAAAGGCTTCTTTCTGATTTCTGCTCCTGAGAGCATGGCACCCAGATCAAAGGCGGAGGGCTCCAAACTCCCACTGGAAACCTCTTGCCTCCAAAGGCACACGAACTTTTCAGAAAGAGTGGAAACCTAGCAGGCATGTGGCTCAGAGACGCATGCGTGGCACCCCACTGGAGGTCTCTGATGATGTAGGAACAAGAGACCCCCTGTGATGTTGTGTTTGTTTGTTTGTTTAAGACCAGAGGAACTCCCCACTGTCCCGTGATAGAGACAGACTGGGACCTCTGATGCCATCTCCCTCTGGGGAGACTTGGTTGCTAGAGACAAAACCTCACCCTCATCTACAGGAAGTGATGGAAGAGTCTGAAGCCTTCATGGCCAATCCAGTTAGCAGGATGCAAAGATGCTCTCTGGCTGCTCAGAGGAAGGAGGGGCCAGTACTTCTCAGTGGGCACCCCTCTCCTGTTTGTCTGCTGGGCCCGCAGTTTGTTCTTGGCAGGGCACAGTGAGAAGAATGGCGTTTCGAGTTCAAGTGGGATGTTTTCCAGCCTGGCTGTGAGAATCTTCCCCACATGCATCTTCCCTAACAGCGCCTGCTCTGAACAATGGACCCTAAAGTCACCTTACACTGGTGGCTTCCCCCTCTGCCCTTCAGGTCTGCTTCTCCAGGTGCTCAGCTGGTGACAGAGGGGACGCCCCTGGAGATGTCGCCAGATGCTTCTCTTTGGGGAGGGGCACTGCCAGTATCTTTGCTTTTTTACTGAAATAATCAGCACTCTTTTTGCTTTACCCTCCCACTCCTAACTGTGTGTTTTTCATTTCTAAGCTCTCCCTGTCTGTGACCTTAGTCTGGAGACTTGAAGGAATCTCCAAGGTTTTCCCCCAGAACTGCTTGAAATTCTGCTGTTAGTGACTCACTTATTTGGGTAAAGCATCGACCCTTTACTGTAACCCTTAAAAATCAAAACAAACAGAAGCCCAACAATTAGGACCAACCTGACAGATTCTTTGTGTGTGCTTGTGTATGTGTGTGTATGTATGTTAGTAACTCAGTTTTGTCTGACTCTCTGCGACCCCATGGACTGTAGCCCACCAGACTCCTCTGTCCATGGCATTTCCCAGGCAAGAATACTGGAGTGGGTAGCCATTCCCTTCTCCAGGGGATCTGCCCAACCCTGGGATCAAACCCAGGGCTACTGCACTGAGGTGGATTCTTTACCATCTGAACCATGAGGGAAGCCTTGACTGATTCTTTGTGCTTAGTTACTCCGTCGTGTCTGACTTTGTGGCCCCGTGGACTATAGCCCACCAGGCTCCTCTGTCCATGGGGATTCCCCAGGCAAAAGTACTGGAGTGGGTTGCCATTTCCTTCTCCAGGGGATCTTCCTGACCCAGGGATCAAACCAGGGGTCTTCTGCACTGCAGGTGGATTCTTTACCAGCTGAGCTAATTGTCTGTTAATCCTCTTGAGTGTAATTTCAGCTCTAGGAAGGCAGAGAGGGTGTTTGTTTTTCTCACCACGGTATCCCTAAGTGCCTGGAGCAGCATCTCCCTCATGTGAAGCCCAGGTTTTCCAATGAGTAATGGATTGAACGGATGAGTGATTCTGGATTCTGTGAAAGGACAGCCCAGGTGGCTATCAGAGAGCCAGACAGCAGCACCTCAGGGTTCTCATGCGTCCACTCTACCATTTTGGTTCTGATGCTGAGGCTTTGGGAGGGCAGAGGACAGGGTGTGCAGGATGGAGACGATGGGAGATGGGATGGAGGGGACCCATGAAACCCGAGAGAGGGCAGCACAGACCTGCCCTGCATCCTGGCCAGCAGCAAGGTGGACACATGTGAGATTCAGTGCCTGCTGTGAACAGCATAGTCTCTAATCTGTTTCCCTGCCTTGTGGGAGGTCAGCGCCTAGCATGAAGCCAGCAGATAGCAGGCACCCAGGAAAAGAGTCGTTGTCTAATGACTCTAGCAGTCATTGTCGCCTCTGGCGCCTCAAGGAATGAAAGCTTGTTTCCATGTAGACTTAGCTCGCAGAGGCACGAGTGAGGAAGCCAGGCAGGGTCTGGCAGATGCCCCCCGAGCAGGGATGATGCCTGGGTTGGACGCATCCATGGAGGAGTCAAGAGAAACTGAAAAGGGATGCGTGGGCAGCGGGGGTCTTTTCACGACGCTGATGAAGCTGATCTGCAGGGCTCCTCACTGCCTGGACCCTTCCCAACACCCAGGGAGGCGCCGGCTCTTTGGCTGGTGTCCTTTTCCTTAAAGAGAGCCTCACAAATTGCTTAAGCCCGAGGGACCCACAGAGGCAGAGCTCTGGATATGTTTCACGGTGAGCCTCAAGGGCCGAGCTGGAGAGCTGGTGGATGTCTCATGTAAGCCCCTGGGGCACTCTCCAGTGCGAATGAGGCAGCGTTGGCACTCCTGGAAACTGTCCAACTCCTTGGCATCCTGGGAATTCGCTCAGCCCTTCTGAGGTGGCCAAAGGGCCTCAGAGAGCACACCCGGAGCAGCAGACAGAGAGGAAACCCTGAGCCCCGCTCCCTTCCCTTGGGCAAGCCAGTGCGGGCCCCTCGGATTGTGGGATCACTCACCACTCCCAACAATTTGGAGAATCTGAGGCATGACTGCTGCTTTCCTGCCGGCTCCCAGCCGGCTGACACCACCGTCCGGCTAAGGAGATTAAGCAGGCTTTATTCACAGGAGCCTCCTGGTGACAGCAGCGCCCACCACACCCAGGTAGAGCCTGGGAAGAATGAAGGCACATTCCTCCCTCTTTGCCGCGGAATGCGGGGCAAAACCTCCATCTGCCGTGACTGTCTGCACAGGTACCGGAGTCCCCACTGAGTCTGCCTGAAGACCAGCATCATGGGACTGGTCAGGGGCCAGAGCACAGGAGGCAAGAGGAGAGACAGGGCCTGGTGTCCAGAGAGGCCTCGCTGTGCTTAGCGCCGGGTAGGGACTCCACGAGCGTTTTCTGAATGAGCATCAGTGAAATGAATGAATGAATGGCAATGATCACCCCCAGGCCTCCGTGTCATACCCCTTCCCCAGGCCTCATTTCTGCAAAAAACGGCTCATCTTCCAGTGTTATATCTTTTTACCTTTTTATACTGTTCATAGGGTTCTTGCAGCAAGAACGCTATAAAAACCCCTCGAGTGGTTTGCCATTCCCTCCTCCAGTGGACCACGTCTTGTCAGAACTCTCCACTATGACCCGCCCGTCTTGAGTGGCCCTGCATGACTTGGCTCATCACTTCGTTGAGTTATGCAAGCATCTTTGCCATAACAAAGTTGTGATCCATGATTTTCAAAATATTAAGTATTTTATTAACACATATATTAATAAAACTTAGTTGCTCAGTTGTGTCTGACTCTTTGCCATCCTATGGACTGTAGCCTGCCAGGCTCCTCTGTCCATGGAATTCTCCAGGCAAGAATACTCTGGAGTGGGTAGCCATTTCTTTCTCCAGGGGATCTTCCCCACTCAGGGACAAACCCGCATCTCTTGTATTGGCAGGTGGGTTATTTACAGTCTGAGCCACCAGAAAGTCTTAAATAAAACGTGTTAATAAGAACTGTGACCTACCCTCTAAGTCTGAAAGGAAAGAAATCAATGACTCCCCTGTCCTTCTACCACATGCCTTTCTCTCACGTACATGCTTGTGTACGCACGCTCACGCACACACATGTGCACGTGCACACACACCTGAGAGACTGTGCTGCGTAGTGATGACTGTAGATCTCTAGAGTCAGAGGCTTTGGGCTGGGGACCCAGTTCTTTCCTTTATGAATGGAATGACCTCGGGCAAGTTACTTAGCCTTTCTGAGCCTCAGTTTTCCTATCTGTAAGATGGGATGACGATGCCAACCACTTCCCAGGGTTTGATATGAGGATCAACAAAGATAATAAAAAGTGCTGTAAACACTGCAAAGGTTTATTGCTGCCTCTGTGGGATGAGTGAACAACAGTCTCTGGCTTTTGCTCTCCCTGGCTGTCAGTGGGGACTGAACAAGAACATGCACCCATCCCCACTGTGCGTAGACAGGGCTGGGCAGACAATGTGGACCAAGCTGCTCAGCTTTCAGGGAGAAGCCAGTGGGAGGCTGGGAAGACTTCCCAAAGGGAGCGATTTTGAAAAGCATCTGAGATGCCCGATCGCTTGGCACTTTAGAAAAACCCGAACACCCGCGTTATCTCTGACCCCTCTAAGGATCGCGACTTGTGTTTCTGATTTCTCTCCCAAGATCCATGTGTTTTCTTGACTTTCTGCTCATGCAGGTCCTTTGTTGATTTCTCAACTGTGGGTTGTGTAGCCAGTAGTTCTGCTTGGGGGGGGGGGTTCCTCCCAGAAAAACGTTCTGGTTGTCGTATTTGTGTGTTTGTGCGGCTCTAACCAAAGGCCATCAGTGGTGTGTCCAAAACAAGACATTTACTTCCCAGAGTCTTCCCAGGTCTACACGTGAAGGTGGGGGAGAGAGAGAGAGAGAGCGAGCGAGTGAGCCCTGGTCTCCTCCTCCTTGTAAGGACGTTAATTCCATCATGAGCGGCTCCACTCTCATGACCTCATCTCAACCTAACTACCTTCCAAAGGCCCCATCTCCAAACACTATCATGTTGGAGGTTAGGACTTCACCATACAAACTGGGAGTGGGGACACAATTCAGTCCGCAGATTTCTGCCCCTGCTTCCCCAGATCATGTCCTTCTTGCAGGTAAGATACAGATATTCCACTCCAACAGCCCTCGAATTCTTAGCTGATTCCAGCGTCAGGTCTTACATATAAAGTTCAGTATCATCTATGTGTATGTGTATATATATATATGTTAGTCACTCGGTTGTATCCAACTCTGCGACCCCATGGACTGTAGCCCACCAGGCTCCTCTGTCCATGGGATTCTCCAGGCAAGAATACTGGAGTGGATTGCCGTTTCCTTCGCCAGGGACAGAAACCTGATCTCCTGCATTGCAGGCAGATTCTTTACTATCTGAGCCACCAAGGAAGACCTAATTACCTTCCAGAGGCCCCATCTCTAAATGCTATCATATTGGAGATTAGGATTTCACCACATGAATTGGGAGCGGGGACAGTATCATCTAAATATCTTCTAAATAAGATATGAACAAGATTTGAAGTCTTATTTATCCTAAGGCAAAAATTTTCTCTAGTCATGAAACTTTGAAACCGCACAACATATGTGCTTTCAAAACACAGTGATGGGACAAGCATTGGACAGACACTCTCCCTGCAAAAGAGCAAAACATGGGACTTCTTAAGACTCTGGGCTTCAAAAGGAGGTGGTGCGGGTTCATTTCCTGACTGGGAACTAAGATCCCATAGGTACTGGCATGGCCATAAATAAACAAAAAAATTTAAAAAATTTAAAAGCAAAGCACACACACACGCCCACCCCAAAAGAGCAAAACAGGAAAGATGGAAGAGATGACAGGTCCCAAGCAAGTCTCAAAGCTAACAGGGCAAATCCCGTGGGATCCCAGGGCACAAGAATAATCCCCTTTGGTTCAGTGCTCTGCCATCCAGATCTACCAGGGTGGCAACATCACCCGCATGGCTGTGCAGGGGCTCCAGGTGGGGCCCCATCCATAAGGTGACTCCCTGGGGGATCGGCTCAAGCTGACTCTCTGCGGGGTGCAGCGGTCCTGTCCTCTGATCCAGAGGCAGAGACAGCCTGGCCTTCCCTTTCCCCTCCCACCCCTGGCCTGTGCTCCCTGGGGTCATCTCTGAATTTCTTTTGGGGTCCTTCCTCCCCTTTCTGGAAAGACAGCACACATCCATAGGCAAAGACCTCTCCAATCCTAACCTGTAGCAGCCAGGAAGTCTCGTGGCCTTCATTCACTGTGTCCCTCTTCCTTGGTCCCCTCTGTGTCAGCCTGGAGGGTCTGCTGGCATGATCCCGTCTCTGCTCCTGCCTCTCCCGGGCGGGCTGGGTGAAATCACGAGTCATACCCACCATCTCCTTGTCACACCCTTAGTGTTCTCTTCAGGACAAACTCTATGTTTTGCAATATGGACAGACTTGGAGTTTTCCAAGTTCTTTTTTTGTTTGTTTGTTTTTTGGATTTTTGGGCCTACAATCCCATCTTCGTGTTACCTCTCTCCTTTTTCTTTCCTGTAGGGAGTCAGGAGGAATGAAACCTCTCCTTCTACATTTGGCTTAGATATCTCTTCAGCTAAATAGCCAGCTTCATTGCTTGCAGTACGTGGTAAATGGTATGAGAGAGAGACCTTGTGTTATAGAGCACTCTGGGTATGTGTTCAGTTCAGTCTCTCAGTCTTGTCTGAATATTTGAGACCCCATGAACCGTAGCACACCAGGCCTTCCCTGTCCATCGCCAGCTCCTGGAGTTTACCCAAACCCATTTCCATTGAGTCGGTGATGCCATCCAACCATTTCATCCTCTGTTGTCCCCTTCTCCTCCTGCCCTCAATCTTTCCCAGCATCAGAGTCTTTTCAAATGAGTCAGCTCTTCGCATCAGGTGGCCAAAGTATTGGAGCTTCAATATCAGTCCTATCAATGAACACCCAGGACTGATCTCTTTTAGGATGGACTGGTTGGATCTCCTTGCAGTCCAAGGGACTCTCCAGAGTCTTCTCCAACACCACAGTTCAAAAGCACCAATTCTTCAGCGCTCAGCTCTCTTTATAGTCCAACTCTCACATCCACACATGACTACTGGAAAAGCCATAGCTTTGACTAGACGAACTTTTGTTGGCTAAGTAATGTCTCTGCTTTTTAATATGCTATCTTGGTCAGTCATAGCTTTCTTCCAAGGAGCAAGGGTCTTTTAATTTCATGGCTGCAGTCACCATTTGCAGTGATTTTGGAGCCCCCCCCAAATAGTCTCTCTCTATTTCCATTGTTTCCTGATCTATTTGCCATGAAGTGATGGGACCAGATGCCATGATCTTCGTTTTCTGAATGTTGAGCATTAAGCCAACTTTTTCACTCTCTTCTTTCACTTTCATCAAGAGGCTCTTTAGTTCTTCTTCACTTTCTGCCATAAGGGTGGTGTCATCTGCATATCTGAGGTTATTGATATTTCTCCTGGCAATCTTGATTCCAGCCCAGTGGTTCTCATGATGTACTCTGCATAGAAGTTAAATAAGCAGGGTGACAATATGCAGCCTTGACGCACTCCTTTTCCTATTTGGAACCAATCTGTTGTTCCATGTCCAGTTCTAACTGTTGCTTCCCGACCTGAATACAGATTTCTCAAGAGGCAGGTCAGGTGGTCTGGTATTCCCATCTCTTTCAGAATTTTCCACAGTTTATTGTGATCCACACAGTCAAAGGCTTTGGCATAGTCAATAAAGCAGAAATAGATGTTTTTCTGGAACTCTCTTGCTTTTTCCATGATCCAGCAGGTGTTGGCAATTTGATCTCTGGTTCCTCTGCCTTTTCTAAGACGAGCTTGAACCTCTGGAATTTCACTGTTCTCTGTGTTAATCGTCCAGTCATATCCAACTCTTTGTGACCCCATGGACTGTAACCCACCAGGCTCCTCTGTTCTTGGGATTCTCCAGGCAAGAATACTGGAGTGGGTTGCCATTTCCTCCTCCAGGGGATCTTCCTGATCCTGATATTGAACCTGAGTCTCTTATACCTCCTGCATTAGAAGATGGATTCTTTACCAGTAGTGCCACCTGGGAAGCTTCATTCACCATACCTCCTCTCATACCACTGCTCCACAAATCTATCTCCAGGGACAACAGTGGAGGAAAAAATTGCCTAGAATAGTCTCTCTTTTTCCAGCCACTTCTATTTTTTGGTGCCAAGGACTTTCCTTCATTGAACTAAATCTGTCCACTCGCTCTCTAAGCAAGTGTCTGACCCACGGCAGGGACCTTCAGGGCTGCAGGAGACGCCACACCTTTCTGTGTTGGTCGAAGCCCACCAAAGCTCTTTTCACTTTGTGAAGCATCCTGGTTGCCCTGAAGGATGAGCACACATTAACATTATCGTACTCACAGTTACATTTTACTAAACTGTGAAGTGGAGTCCAGTGTTTCAGAAATAATCACTAAGGCTTAACATTACGTCAGATGCCGTTCTGAGCATTTTATATATAACATTTCAGTTAATCTTCATAAAAACCCTCAGAAGCGGGCATTTTACAGATTGATTTTTTTCTTTTCCATAATGGTTATTACAGGATATTGAATATGCTGCTGCTGCTAAGTTGCTTCAGTCATGTCCGACTCTGTGCGACCTCATAGATGGAAGCCCACCAGGCTCCCCCGTCCCTGGGATTCTCCAGGCAAGAACACTGGAGTGGGTTGCCATTTCCTTCTCCAATGCATGAAAGTGAAAAGTGAAAGGGAAGTTGCTCAGTCGTGTCCGACTCTTAGCGACCCCATGGACTGCAGCCTATCAGGCTCCTCCGTCCATGGGATTTTCCAGGCAAGAGTACTGGAGTGGGGTGCCATTGCCTTCTCCAGTTACAGCTTTATTCAATATCCTATAATATAGGTATTCTATAATATAGATAAGGTATGTAGCTATGCAGTAGGACTTTGCTGTTCGTCCATTCTGTGTATACGCGAGGTTGCGTCTCCTGTCCAATCCCAGTCCACCTCTCCCTCACTCCCACCTCCCCCTTGGCAACCACAAATCTGTTCTCTATGTCTGTGAGTCTGTTTCACGGACAAGGACGTTTATGTCATAGTTTAGATTCCACATATAAGCGATACTATGCGATGTTTGTCTTTCTCTGACTTCCTTCACCTGACGTGATCATCTCCAGGTCCATCCATGTTGCCATAAATGGCATTATTTCACTGTTTTTTGACTGCCCTGGGTCTTTTTTGTGGTGTGGGCTTTCTCTAGTTGTGGCGAGCAGGGGCTGCTCTTCTTTGCAGTGCCCAGGCTTCTCGTCGTGGTAGCTTCTCTTTGTGGAGCAAGACACTAGGTGTGCGGGCTTCAGTACTAGCAGCACGTGGGCTCAGTAGTTGTGGCACGTGGGCTCAGTTGCTCCACAGCATGTGGGATCTTCCCTGACCAGGGATTGAACCCACATCCCCTGCATTAGAAGGTGATTCCTATCCACCGTGCCACCGGGGAAGTCCGAGCATTTCACTCTTTTTTATGGTTGAGTAGTACTCCATTGTATGTTTGGACCACATAGAAGGAGACATTTTAAAGATGAGGGAATTGAGGCACAAAGAGACAAGAAATAAGCTTGAGATTACAAAGTAGGCAGTGATGGAACAGACACCTGACCCAGGCAGCATCATTGCAGAACCTGTGATCTTACACACCAAGAGGATGTTGCCTCCAGCTTCATCTCGGACCAGCGAGTGACATCCCTAGAGTCCCTGGGCCTCCGCTTCTTCATCTGCCGCATGAGGGGATAAGAATACATGCTTCAGACTTAGATGTGCAACAAACAACAGACCGCAGAGCATTCGCTTTAGCTAACGGGAGGCTGATAACCCAGCTCACTTTTCCTCCCCTCCCCATCCTCTTTCCCATCCAAGGGGCTCTCAAACTCCTGGGAAAGATCTCTGCACTCCAGGGAACTGGATGGCACTGCAGAATTACTTAGCAAGCATTGATTTATCACTTACTGTATTTCTGGCTTCCTATTACATGTTTTAGAAGTATCATACTTGTCATTCCTCATGTTATTATTATTATTCCCATTTTGCTGATGAGTAAACCAAAGCACAGAGAGAATCAAATAGCTCGCCCCGAGTCACACAGCCAGTCACTGGCCAAACTGGGATGCAAATCTAGGTCTGCCTGACACCAATGCCAGGGCCCTTCACAGCAAAGTCTGAGGTCCCTTGGCAGCGAGACTGTGTCCTGGGGTCTGAATCACGGTGCAGGTGAGGAGAAGGGGACAGTGATCCCTTCTCAGGGCCGAGGGGGAGGCAGCAGCTGGAGGGAGCTCACGGGAAGAGTGCCTCCTTTCTCACTCAGCAGCCGGCCAGCCACTGGCTCCACCGCCCGTCAACAGGGAGGTGATCTTTGCCCTTACAGAAGGTTCCAAAGAAGCTGTTCTGACTCAAGCTTGCTCTGTCAGGGTCTCTTTCTAGATTCTGGTGCCCATGCTAGGAGGGTGGAGAAGCAGAAAGCTCTGCCACCAGCCTAGATACCAAGAGCCTCTTAGGGGAAGCAGCTTGCCCCGGCTCAGCAGGGCTGTGGGACCAGCTCACCCAGTGGTGGGTTATCTCTGTATTACAGGTGGTTGGTTAGAGGCCCCCAGGAGGCCCCTCTTTTGAAGTCATGTGTTGTTTCTCAAGCTTGTGGTTCTCTCTCTACATCCAGGGACCAGATAGAAAAGCGATCCCCATGGGTCCTTGATGCCCTGTCGCAGTTTAGAAGAGACCTGGTTTCTCAGAGAACTGTTTGTAGGAGAGAACCAGAAACAACATATCTTAGCAGCCTCTTTGGAGAGAATCCTACTCATAGTTAACTTTATCTGAACAGGGTCATAGGCAGTTTTGAAGCTGACCATTTTATTATTGTATTATTTCACTCTGTAATTTATTTTTATTATTTTATTTTTTGAAAAAAAAAAAAAAAAGGATTTAAATTGCCTTTATTCACAAACAAAATAATTGTGTAGCTGGAAAAGTTTGTTTTTTTTTTTAAAAGAGATTTTAAAACAGTATTTAGCCAGGCTACAAGATGTATATACAAAAATCAATTGCATTTCTATTAACTGCTATTTTTAAATTTTTTAGGTAATTTTTTATTGGAGTATAGTTGCTTTACAATGTTGTTTTAGTTTCTGCAGTACAGCAAAGTGAATCAGCCATACAGATACACATATCCCCTCTTTTTTGGATTTCCTTCCCATTTAGGTCACCACAGGGCACTGAATAGAGTTCCCTGAGCTACACAGTAGGTTCTCATTAGTTACCTATTTTATACACAGTATCAACAGTGTATATATATCAATCCCAATCTCCCAATTCATTCCACTATGTTTTATTTCTTAATTTAAGTATGTGCCATATTTTGTGTGTGCGCTCAGTTGTAACCAACTCTTTGCCACCGCATAGACTATAGCCCACCAGGCTCCTCTGTCCATGGAATTTTCCAGGCAAGAATACTGGAGTGGGTTTTCATTTCCTGTTCCAAGGGATCTTCCCGACCCAGGGATCAAACTCGTGTCTTCTGTGTCTCCTGCATTGGCAGGTGAATTCTTTACCCGCTGAGCCATCTGGGAGCCCCTAATTTTGTATAGTTGTTATACAATTTTATATGTTACAGGTGTACAATATAATGACTCAATTTTTAAAGGTTATGCTCCATTTATAGTTATTATAAAATATTGGCTCTATTACTTGTGTGTACACTGTATTCTCATAGATTATTTTATACTTGATAGTTTGAATCTCTTAATTCTCCTCCCCTCTGCTGCCCCTCCACCCTCCCCTCTCTCCCCTGGTAACCACTAGCTCATCCTCTGTATCTGTGAGTCTGCTTCCTTTTTTTCACAGTCACTAGTTTGTTGTTGTTTTTGATGCCACAGTAATCGATATCATACAGTATTTGTCTCACCGCTTCATTAATCTATTATAAACTAAAACACCACACCCTAATCTATCTTTCTAGCAAATGTTGACTGTAATCATTTCACACCAGATTATCTTTAGTGGCTAAACCACTGGACATGACCACTGTTGAAATTAACTCACCGCAGTTGAGATAAATCCAGAGAGACCTGGAATGAAATTTGGACCAGCCACCCTGGTCTGGCTACATCGTGGTCATCCTCACCACTTCCTTCCTCAGTCACCGAAGAGAGGCCCAGGATGAATGAGGAAGGACACTGTCTTGGAGGAGCCCACAGCCTGGTGGAGGAAATAGATGGGCAGGTGGAATATCCCAGCGCGATGTGATACCAGCACTTAGAGAAGTGCACGCGACGTGCGATGGTTAAGGCTGTAATTCTCAGAAGAGACGAAGCACTTCCGCTTCCCTGGACCACAAGTCCCTACAGAGAAGAATGCATTTTAGGCCTAGCTGAATGATCTCAGTCAAAGCACAGAGCACAGGCGTGCATTAGAGCAAGGACTGATGCTTCTGGGGCTCTGACCGCTGCCCCCTCAGTCTCCACAGCTCCAGCCTGGCCCCTTGAAGGACACTGCCTGCAGTCCAGGAGGGCCAGACTCCTCTGTGGCCCTGAGAAATGAGGGGACCAGCCCTTGCTGATCCCCTGGAAAGTCACCCAGTGATGGTTCTCACCACTGTTTGCCCGAGTTCCTGGGTGGATGGCCCATCCCTTAAACGCCAACCCCTTTCTTTTCTAACCCCAGCCTCAGATGTCACAATGCTTCATCTCCTCTATGGTCACGTCAGTTCACCCCGATGCCAGGTGAGGGAGGAAGACCCCATCTCTCAGCAGGGTAGTGGCAGTGTCACAGGATGTGGTTGCTGTTGGGACACACCATCGAGCACAGTGTAGCTGGACCCAGACGAGGAGGGGTGCACCCACTTCACTTGGCCTGCTAGGGTTTTGGAGGAAGTTATTTGTTAGCAGGCTGACACCAGATTTGGTTTGATGCCCCCCACCCCTCACCCCCACCTTCCGATGCCCCAAAGTTCTGGTCAATGAAGAGTGATCTGGAGTCCAGTCAGTAGACATGCCTGCAGCCCCCAGACATCTTGAGCTACTTCCGTGCCAGACAGGCAGCACACAAGGCCCTCGACCCCGTCAGGGGACAGCAGACCCCTGAGGAAGGTGGGCAGGCGAAAGAGTAGCCGCGACAGCCAGCTCTGAGCGTGCCGGCCGCTTCCGAGCGCTCCGCATACTCATGTAACCCCACCACCTAACGCGGAAGGGCTGACGGTGTCTTGAGGGACAAGGGAAGGAGCAGGGCTGGAAAGTGAGGAAACTACGGTCCAGAAGGAGCTGGGTGGCAGGGGGACTCAAGCCGTGTTCTCTGGGTCTATAGTCAGGGTCTCCCTGGTGGAGGCCCAGCCCTCATCTGGCCTAAGTGCCCCCTGAACATCCCTGGTCAGGCTGGACCACAGCTGCGGTGTCAGGCGGCATCCATCTGTGGAGGTCGGCCCACGGTGACCTTGGCCTCTTCTAAAGCCTGTTGGGTCAGGCCGGGCTGGAGCCCCAGTGGGGGCCTGGGGGAGGCAGGAGGCCAGATGGCAGGGGCCAGAACTGGGTGGACGGATGGGTCCGGGGCCCCTGGCTGGCCCTCTGCCCTCGTCCTCATCCAGGCCTCCGGCTTGTGGCCAGTAGGAAGAAACTGTGGCTGTAAGGAATTAGTAATGAGATACAAAGTCACTCACCTCCAGGTCACTAGTTCAAAATCAGGTCAGCAGGGAGTCAAAGTTCCTGACCAAGGTGGCCATGGAGATTTGTTTGAATGGCTGGAAGGCAAGATATTAGTTTTCTCAGAAGTCAGTGCCGGCCGGTCAGCCAGGGCCACGAGGCGAGGGAGTGGTCCCTGGTGACACGTGGGGCTGCAAAGAGACCTCCACGGGGGCGGTGGTCCTTCTGGCTCCGTTCTCTCTGAGAACCCGCTTCTCTGCCCCCAGGCCAGGTCACACCCACCCTGTGGGCTCATGGCGGGCTCGCCTGGCCAGATAATAAAGGTGGGCAGCACCCAGAGCATCTTGGGGGCACTGGGCTTCCCTGGGAACCTGCTCTGAGAGCAGAGACTGCATGGTTACATGTCATATGTATACGAGATAATCACTCTCTAGCATGCTCTGATTTCAGTATTATTTTGCCTTATCACTGTCTCAACTAGTTTATTTATTTATTTTATATTTGCCTCAGATCTCAAAAATAATTTATTTTTTAACTGAAGGATAATTGCTTTATAGAATTTTGTTGTTTTCTGTGAAACATCAACTCAACTAGTTTTTATTTGTTTACTTATCTCTTGCCTGAATCTTAATATTATTAATATTAAGCTCTTTGAAAGCAGAGACCCTATCTAGGCCTAAGGGCTTCCCTCGTGCCTCAGACGGTGAAGAATCTGCTTGTAATACAGGAGACTGGGGTTCGATCCCTGGGTTGGGAAGATCCCCTGGAGAATGGAATGGCAACCCACTCCAGTATTCTTGCCTGAAGAATCCCATGGACAGAGGAACCTAGTGGGTCACAGTCCTTGGGGTTGCAAAGAGTAGGACACGACTGAGGACTTTCACTTATCTATGCCTGGTACTTATTAGGTGCTTAGACATTGTTGATTGAGTCAATAAATTCACAAAATAATGACTGAGACCCCAGTCTATCAGTGTCTAGCAGAGAGGATGTGCTTAAAGATTTTTGCTGGATGAAAGAATGAAGGAGGAATGAATGAAAGTTTTGAGAAATAGCAAGGGACATCATGGCAGTTACAACTCCATGTTTCTACTGCAGGGGAGCAGGGGTTTGCACTGACATTACTTGAGTGGTCCAGGAACCCTGAACTTAACAAAATAATGAGAAAGCATCTTTGGTGGATGATGCTGCTGGGACCCCATGGAGAACTGTGTACAAGTGACCCTTGCAGGGCATACACTTTAGTACAGCCCTTCAGAATGCTCATGCCCAATGTCACAATATCACAACTCTGAAGTGATAATCTCAAAACCATCTGTGGGCAAACATCAGCAGATGCAGCAAATAAAAGGTGCAGACCACCAAGAACCTTCATTCAGAAAACAGAGCTATTGGAGAAAAACTAGAAATTAGTGGGTTTTTTTTAAATTGTTAAAGATACATAAAGGGAAAAATGGGAAAAAAATCTTAAGACACTACCAAGAAAACCCGGACAGATTTGAAAAAACAAATTGAACCTAGAACAAGAAAGTACAGACATTGACATGAGTTACACATAGCTGAGGACTTTCCTGGTGGCTCAGTGGTAAAGAATCAGCCTGCCGGTGTAGGAAACGTGAGTTCAGTTCCTGGGTGGGGAAGATCCCCTGGGAGAGCAAACAGCAACCTACTCCAGGATTCTTGCCTGGGAAATCCCATGGACAGAGGAGCCTGGTGAGCTACAGTCCATGGGGTCACGAAGAGTTGGACACAACTGAGCGACTAAACAATAACAACATATAGCTGAAGTGAGAGTTTAGAAACTGGCAGATTTCAGAAACCTGCCCCAAATGCAGCTAGACACATAAATGGAAAACATAAACACAAGATTAAGAGACATGCAGAATAGAAAGCGGGGAAACATACGACTGATGCAATTTCAGGAGAAGACTATTAAGAGAACGAGGGAAGAAAGCAACCAAAGAGAAAAAGACTAAGAAAGTTCCAGAATCTGTGACAGACACAAATCTTTGGAGACAGGAAATGAGTCCTAAGAAAGAGCAGATGAAACTTATACCCATAACATCATAGAAAAACTTAAAAATCAAAAAGACATAGAAGATCTTAAAAGAAACGAGAGACAGAAATACAGATTGCTCATAAAGAAATCATAATTGGACTTATAACTAATTTCTCAAAAGCAACAGTGGAAATAATATTGAGATGATATTTTTAAGTTGCCGAGAGAAAAAAAAAAACTGTCAGCCTTCATTTTTATCATCTTAAATTATCACTTAAAAATGAGAAGAAATATAGACGTTTTTAAGCAATGACCCAAAGAATGTATTGTTCAAGGACACTTGTGGAAAAGGTTTCTAGAGTATTTTAGGAAAGAAAAAACTGAACTCAGAGAGAAAGATGTTAAAGCAAGAAGGGATGGTAATTTAAAATGCTGATAAACATCTGCTGCTGCTGCTGCTAAGTCGCTTCAGTCGTGTCCGACTCTGTGCGACCCCATAGATGGCAGCCCACCAGGCTCCCCCGTCCCTGGGATTCTCCAGGCAAGAACACTGGAGTGGGTTGCCATTTCCTTCTCCAATGCATGGAAGTGAAAAGTGAAAGGGAAGTTGCTCAGTCGTCTCCGACTCTTTTTGACCCCATGGACTGCAGCCCACCAGGCTCCCCCGTTCCTGGGATTCTGGCAAAGCCAAAAAAATACACTAATTGTTCAAAACCAACAATGATGAAAGTAATGAAACTTGAGTGTAAAACTAAAGTGAAACTATCTGAAATGCTGGATAGCAATAATATGTAAGACAGGTTAAAATGTTCTCAGTTCAGCTCAGTTCAGTCACTCAGTCATGTCCAACTCTTTGCAACCCCATGGACTGCAGCATGCCAGGCTCCCCTGTCCATCACCGACTCCTGGAGCTTGCTCAAACTCATGTCTATCAAGTTAGTGATGCCATCCAACAATCTCATCCTCTGTTGTCCCCTTCTCGTCCTGTCTTCAATCTTTCCTAATATCAGGGTCTTTTCCAATTAGGGTCAGTTCTTAACATCAGGTAGCCGAAGTATTGAAGTTTCAGCTTCAGCATCAGTCCTTCCAATGAATATTCAGGACTGATTTCCTTGAGGATTGATTGGTTTGATTTGTAGTCCAAGGGACTCTCAACAGTCTTCTCCAACAGCACAGTTCAAAAGCATCACAAGTATATTATTTAGGAAGAGGGTACTAATATTAACTTTAGAATCTGGCTTGACAAAAGTTTCAGGCTAACCCCTGAAAGAGTAGAAACAGCATGCAATTTCTAAATTAGTTGAGGGAAAAAGAGAAATATGGAGGTCTTGAACAATCCAACAGAGACAGGAAAAGAGGAAGAAAAGGCATGAAAAAGAAGAGTGAACAGAAAATACAGAAAGAAATGGTGGCAATAAATATAAACATATTAAGAAACACAGTAACTTTTTAAAAAATATCTTTTATTCAAGTATAGTTCATTTACAATGTTGTGCTAATTTCTGCTATACAGCAAAGTGAACCAGTTATACATAAATACAAATATATTCATTCTTTCTCATATTCTTTGGATATTGAATATAGTTCCCTGTGCTATAGAGTAGGACCTGTTGTTTATCCATCCTATATATAATAGCTTGCATCGGCTAATCCCAAACTCCTGATCCATCTTTCCACCACTCCCCTCCCCCTTGGCCACCACAACTCTGTTCTCTACGTCTGAAGAAACAAGATGAGTTTAGGTGGATTACACTCACTAGTTAAAAGACAATTGTAAGGTTCAATGTGAAAGCAATAGAAAGAAAACTTACTTAAGCTGCCTTCAAAATATATACCTAAAACAGAAGGATTCCAAAAAATTGAAAGTAAATGATAAAAAGATGTATGTATACTAAGCAAATACTAATCAAAACAATACTAGCTATAAGGCTGTAGCAGAGTAAATGTCTTTAAGGCAAAAAGAGTTATCATACCAGGATAAAAGGAACAATTCATCAGGAAGGTATCAGTTCAGTTCAGTCACTCAGTCGTGTCCAACTCTTTGCGACCCCATGAATCGCAGCACGCCAGGCCTCCCTGTCCATCACCAACTCCTGGAGTTCACTCAGGCTCACGTCCATCAAGTCCGTGATGCCATCCAGCCATCTCATCCTGGGTCGTCCCCTTCTCCTCCTGCCCCCTATCCCTCCCAGCATCAGAGTCTTTTCCAATAAGTCAACTCTTTGCACGAGGTGGCCAAAGTACTGGAGCTTCAGCTTTAGCATCATTCCTTCCAAAGAAATTCCAGAGTTGATCTCCTTCAGAATGGACTGGTTGGGTCTCCTTGCAGTCCAAGGGACCCTCAAGAGTCTTCTCCAACACCACAGTTCAAAAGCATCAATTCTTTGGTGCTCAGCCTTCACAGTCCAACTCTCACATCCATACATGACCACAGGAAAAACCATAGCCTTGACTAGACAGACCTTAGTTGGCAAAGTAACGTCTCTGCTTTTGAATATGCTATCTAGGTTGGTCATAATTTTTCTTCCAAGGAGTAAGCGTCTTTTAATTTCATGGCCGCAATCACCATCTGCAGTGATTTTGTAGCCCTAAAAAGTAAAGTCTGACACTGTTTCTACTGTTTCCCCATCTATTTCCCATGAAGTGATGGGACCAGATGCCATGATCTTCATTTTCTGAATGTTGAGCTTTAAGCCAACTTTTTCACTCTCCTCTTTCACTTTCATCAAGAGGCTTTTTAGCTCCTCTTCACTTTCTGCCATAAGGGTGGTGTCATCTGCATATCTGAGGTTATTGATATTTCTCCCGGCAATCTTGATTCCAGCCTGTGTTTCTTCCAGTCCAGCGTTTCTCATGATGTACTCTGCATATAAGTTAAATAAGCAGGGTGACAATATATAGCCTTGACGTACTCCTTTTCCTATTTGGAAGCAGTCTGTTGTTCCATGTCCAGTTCTAACTGTTGCTTCCTGACCTACATACAGATTTCTCAAGAGGCAGGTCAGGTGGTCTGGTATTCCCATCTCTTTCAGAATTTTCCAGGAAGGTATAACCAACCCAAATTTGCATTTATTTATTCTAGACACTCAAAATGCAAAAATGCAAAATGGCTGAATTTCAGGGAGGAACTGACAAATGGTTACAGAGTTAAAAATACACGTTTCTGGTGAGTGATGGATCAGATGACATAAAAATTGGCAACAATGTCTAAGATTCAAATGACACAATGAACAAGATTGATCTAACAGACCAGTGTAGAATCTTGTACCCAACAGTAAAAGAAGACACATTTTTCAAACATGTAAGAAATTGTTACAGGAACTGACAAGGCACTCAGCCACAAAGCAATTCCCCACACATGCCAAAAAAATAAGGATCATAGAGCCCACCTTCCCCAACCACAGTCTAGTTAGCTAGTTAGTTAAGTCGCTCAGTCGTGTCTGACTCTTTGCGACCCGGTGGACTGTAGCCCACCAGGCTCCTCCATCCATGGGATTCTCCAGGCAAGAATACTGGAGTGGGTTGCTAGTTATAAATGAACAAGGAAAAGGTAACTAAAAAAGGTTTCAATACTTTGGCCATCTGATGCAAAGAGCTGACTCATTGGAAAAGACACTGATGCTGGGAGAGACTGAAGGCAGAAGGAGAAAGGGGCAGCAGAGGACGCAGTGGCTAGATAGTGTAACCGACTCCACAGACGTGATTTTCAGCAAGCTCCAGGAGACAGTGCAGGACAGAGGAGCCTGGTGGCCTGCAGTCCACGAGGTCGCGAAGAGTTGGACACGGCTTAGAGGCTGAGCAACAAGAAAAGGCAGCCAACATTTAGAATTTAATACCTTTTGAGTTGATTCATAGGTTAAAGAAAAATCATAATATCAATCAACAAGTATCTAAACAAAATTAATTTTTAAATTTTATATATATATTAATTTCTATTGGAGTATAATTGTTTACAATGTTGTGTTAGTTTCAAGTGTACAGCAAAGTGAATCAGTCCATATATATATATATGTATATATATATGGAGGAAATGGCTATCCACTGCACTGTCCTGGCCTGGAGAATCCCGTGGGCAGAGGAGCCTAGTGGCCTACAGTCCATGGGGGTCACAGAGTTGGACACGACTGAGCAACTGAGCACGCACACACATCTATTTTCGTATTACTAGTGGAATACTTATTACTATTAGAAAGGTAGTAGAAAATATGAGATTACCCAAGTACCATTCTGTCTAAGTTGTCTCTGGCAACACTCATTCAGGTGCCACATCTGAGAGGGGCATGGGTGAACTGTACTATTTACGGGAGGCCCTTCAAGTTTATATATATTTATGGGAGAAGGAAATGGCAAACCACTCCAGTATTCTTGCCTGGAGAATTCCATGGACAGAGGAGCCCGGCGGGCTGCAGTCCATGGGCTCACAGTCAGATACAACTAAGCAACTAACACAACTATATATATACGCATATCTATACATACATTCTTTTCCAGACTATTTTCTCGTATAGCTAATTACAGGATATTGAGTAGAGTTCCCTGCGCTATTCAGTAGGTCCTTGCTGCTGCTGCTGCTGCTGCTAAGTCACTTCAGTCGTGTCCGACTCTGTGCGACCCCATAGACGGCAGCCCATCAGGCTCCCCCGTCCCTGGGATTCTCCAGGCAAGAACACTGGAGTGGGTTGCCATTTCCTTCTCCAATGCAGGAAAGTGAAAAGTGAAAGGGAAGTTGCTCAGTCGTGTCCGACCCTCAGCGATCCCATGGACTGCAGCCTCCCAGGCTCCTCCGTCCATGGGATTTTCCAGGCAGGAGTACTGGAGTGGGTTGCCATCGCCTTCTCCGAGGTCCTTGTTAGTTATCTATATTATTGTGACCGTGCCCCTCCTATCGTCTCATTGCAGCTTCTCCTTTGTCGTTGGACATGGAGTGTCTTTCTTCAGTGGGTTCCAGGGTCCTCCCGTCGATGGTTGTTCAGTAGCTAGTTGCGACTTCTGTGCTCTTGCAGTGTCGAGCGTACACCCTTCTACTCTGCCTTCTGATTTGATCTCTAGTTATCTATTTCTTACACAGTAGTGCATGTGTGTTCATTCCAGTCTCTTAATTGATTAATTCCCCCCATGTTTCCCCTTTGAAAACTGTAAGTTTAATTTCGAGATCAGTGAGTCTTGGAATGAAATTTACAGTCCTACTTAATAAAGCTTGAGGGATGTTGAGAGAAGTACTCTCAGCAGAGGTCCTCAGCGGGGGGGCAGTTTCACTCCCCAGGGGAATGTTCGGCGATGCCTGGGGACTTCTTTGTCTGTCACGACCACAGGCAGACCTATAAGCATCTCGTGGCTGGAGGCACGGGATGCTGCTGTCTTCCAGTACCAAGGACGACCACCCACGATTCCAGCATAGTGGACCCCTAGGTCCTCTCCCTGTTCAGGTGGGTGTTATATAAGCCGCTGAAGAGCAGTTGACAACTCTGCCATGGCAGAGAGAAAGAAAGAGACATGACCACACGTACCGCAGCTCAGAGCTTCAAAGACCACGCTGAAGGTGCACTTCAAACAGCCCCTCTGCAGCGCGAGCTGGTCCCAGCCCCAGGACCGTGTCTACAGAGTTATATTTACTAGTATGAAGTCTAAAATAGAAGCCCCGCAGCAAGCTCTCCTTTCATTAAAGGTATCTCTTTGATACCAAAGTGGGTAACCCTTGAAGGGGCCCGTGTCAGTTGTTGACGCCAGTCCCCGGTGGGCATGCTCTCTCGTTCACATTTTAGGGGGGAGCTTCAAAGGGCAGCAGATCCACACAGTCTGGCGACATCTTTGGTGAAACACTCAGATCTTTCCCTCTCCGGCTGCAGCTAGTCTCTAGAGCTTGACGTTTGCAATAGAAGAGTCTAAGACAGGTGGCTCACTGTTTAATGTTTCAAATAGCCACAAAATGAACTTCTTCGAGCCCCATTTAGAGTTCTAAGGTGCTTCTGATCTAATGAGGTTTTATGGTTTTATTTTTTTTCCGTCTAGATGAAAGACAGTCTGTTAGTCAAGGTAGCTGGTATTTTTATTTATTGGTTTCCCATCAAACCCTCTCTTTCTCTGTCTCTGAAGTATACACAGGTCTGTATTTGGTGTGTCTGTGTGTGGGAGACAGACATACAGACACAGGATAACAGCCACAAAGAAAGGCAAAACAAGCCTGTCTATGTCTGTCCTGCTGAACTGTCTTGTCTCTGTGAAACGCAGAGGACGTAAGACTTCCTGTAAGTCCGTGATGGTGGTGACGCTGGTGAGAAGGAAACACAGAAATACCAAGAGATGGTGGCAGACCAGGACAAGAGGAAGACAGAAATAAAATATCAGGAAGGTGAGGATGGTGTGGCTCCTTTTCTACGCCCTTAGCAGCACTGTCTTGGCTCCAGGTCTCTCTGTTCACAAGTCCTGTCTGTTTCACTGAGGATGGACCCGCTGGGGCCTCAGGGTTATGACGGCAGAGCAGCTGGAAAAGGCTTCAGCATCTCCAGCCTCCTTCCTCTTGTAAAGGTCAGAAAAGGAGATGGTGGAACTTGTACGGACTGGTTGACATTGTTGCGGGCTGAAGTGATGGTTGGATCCCAACATCTAAACTTTAGCCGATTTGAAAGTTACTTTGCCGGCAAAGGTGAATTTCCTGAGCACCCTTCCAGGAAAAACAGATGTCACAATGAAAAATTTTCTCTTTCATCTTGGGAAAGAATTCTAATGCTAATGCCTCTCTGTGTATCATAGTACTTTGCGTTTATTCAGGTTATTTTCACAGCTGCCATCTCACTAGGTTCTGTCAGGGAGGAAGATGAAGACTGCTATCTCTCTTTACCCCGGGACACGGGTGCGCTTCCACCTTTCTGATGATAAGAATGATGTGGGCTTCCCTGGTGGTCCAATGGCTGAGACTCTGCACTCCCAATGCAAGGGATTTGAGCCCGGTTCAGGGAACTAGATCCCGCAACTATCAGTTCACATGCCACGACGAAATACCCTGCATCCCAGAGCGAAGACTGAAGATGCTGCGCACAGCAGTTAAGACCCAGCACAGCCGAAGGAATAAATGGATATTTAAAAAAGTGAGAACGGTGTGACTGG
The DNA here is from genome assembly GCF_001704415.2 of Capra hircus. Lineage (NCBI taxonomy): Eukaryota > Metazoa > Chordata > Mammalia > Artiodactyla > Bovidae > Capra > Capra hircus. Next base: position 104,974,729 of record NC_030812.1, read on the forward strand.
TGGTATCTCGCATGTTTTCCTTTGGTGACAAGGAAGCTCAGAGCCAAATGTGTAGCTCAGACTTCATTGATTGAGTCTTTTCCTGGTTTTGATTTCTGTTTATGTTCTTATTTTCCTTGGGTCAGGTTTTTATTTTGATGCTATTTTGCCATTTATTCTTCTTTGAGTTTTGGTTAGAAGCTCATTGCATTTATGTTTGTTAGCTGTCATAGTCCCTGTTCCTCTTTCCTGCTTATTTAACACCATCTAACATGCCATGTGCGTGTGTGCTAAGTCACTTTAGTCATGTCCCACTTTGTGCAACCTTATGGGTTGCAGCCCACCAGGCTCCTCTGTCCATGAGACTCTCCAGGCAAGAATACTGGAGTGGGTTGCCATGTCCTCATCCAGGCGATCTTCCCGATCCAGGGATCATACTCTTACGCCTCTTGCATTGGCAGGTACATTTTCAATCACTAGCACCACCTGGGAAACCCCTAAAATGCCATATATTTTATTTATTGTTTATCATGTATCTTCCCTGACTCCCCAACACTGTATAATAGAAATTAAGCTCCATGAGGGCAAGGATTTTTTTCTGTTGTTCTGTACTGTATTTCCAGAGTCCAGTGCTTGGCGCATGGAAGACCCTCAATAAATACCTACTGAGTGAAAGAATCATTTATCACCTGCCAAATTCTGTGCCAGGAGATGGGGACCAGAGCCAGTGCCATGGGGATGTGACCTGAGCAGGTCACAGGGTCCCACACTGAGGTGAGCCCCACACTTGATTGAATGCTATGGTGTCACCATCTCGAAATTCCTAATACACTTTGAACAAAAAGCCTACATTTCTGCTTACTCTGGGCTTCTCGAACTCTATGATGAGTCCTGACGAGGGTGTTTCTGTGTTTCTACCTGCAGGAAGGTTTGATCTGGAGGAAGGAGTCATAAGAAAAGAAACAAACCATGAATATGAGTTTAAACATGAAATGTATACGGGTGTGTACACACACACACACACACACACACACACACACACCTTTTTGATGCAGAGTCAACGCCTTTTCTCTGCCATCTTTCTTGTGTAAAACACACCCTTAATACATTGTCTGTGATTTCCTGTTTTCATTTCTTGAAAGGGGAGGATGAAGTTAAAGACGGACTTGAAAAGAAACCCGCACAACTCTTCTGCAGTTTGATCACCTCCTTTCCAAACACTGACGATCATCTCGCTCACTCCTAAGCAAGACTGGGGCCTTCCCTTTGCCACGTCTTCCCAAATGACTCAGTTTGGTTCTCATACAGATGCATACTTTTTATACTCATGTTTCATTGGCTTACATAATATTTAATTCAGTTATGTAAATTACAATAACACACACAACTAGCATGAATCAGTTTAGGAATAAGCACAAAAATGACTCTTGAAAAGCACACACTAAACAAGAGAGAAACAGAAATATTCAGTCATGTTAAAGAGTGGCCTACCTGCTTCCAGCATTCAGAGTACCGTGGGTACGAATCACAGAGAGACGGAAAGCATGGGTAAATCTCGAAGTCAGCTAAGGGGAGGCTGGTGAAAGGAATTTCTACTGTCATTAATGCTATGAGAATACATAACAGAGAGATTCAGCCGGGCCACAGAGGTCACAGAAGGCTTCCCTGAGGAAGTTATGATTGAAATGAATTCTTAAAAGAACATAAAAATAAAATAGGTTTACCTAGATGAAGAGAGAGTGGTAATTCGGTTTGTAGGAAGAGCAAATGCAAAGGCCCTGTGGAAGGATGGGTTTACAGCAGATTCAGAGACCTGAAAGAAGGGGAGTGTAGCTGGAGCTCACAGAACGTGAACTGTGGTTGCAAAGCACAGAGAAGTCAGGAGGAGAAGACCTGGAAAGCTTTATGGGTCAGGTCAAGGATTTTAACAGGGCTTCCCTGTGGCTCAGACAGTGAGGCGTCTGCCTATCCTGCAGGAGACCCCAGTTCGGTCCACCTGGGTCTGGAAGATCCTCTGGAGATGGCAATGACAACCCACTCCAGTATTCTTGCCTGGAAAATTCCATGGACGGAGGAGCCTGGTAGGCTACAGTCCATGGGGTCACAAAGAGTCAGACATGACTGAGTGACTTCACTTCACTTCACTTCAGGGATTTTAAGTTTTTCAATGGGAGTGAGGGAAGCTACCAAAGATTTTAAGCTGGAAGAATGATGTTATCAGATTCAAATTCATAAAGATCATTCTGGCTGCAGTGGAGGGGAACCAGAGTGATTTGGAAGGTCAGCATAGCCCATGGAAGAGGTGTGGTTAGTTGAGTAGGACTGTGAGGATGGACACGAAGAGGACATTTAGAACTTGGCGACAGAGTAGATATGGAGGGAGGGTGATGATTGGTCAAGAATGACGTAGTTTCTGACTTATAAAACTAGGGGCATGATGTTTCTATTCATTGAATTGTTCATTGAAACTATATTACAAGCCTATAGTAATCAAAAAAAGTATGGTATTGGCAGAAAAACACACACATAAATCAATGGAAAAGATTAGAGAGCCCAGAAATAGATCTATGTGTTTACAGTTAATTTATTTTTTGACAATGAGCCAAGAATATACAATGCGGAAAGAAGAGCCTCTTCAACAAATGGTGTTGGGGAAAACTGGACAGACGCATGCCAGACAATCAAACTGGACCACTATCTTACGCCATACAAAAGGAAGATGCACAGATGCCAATAGGGACAGGAGAGTGTGCTCCACATTACTCATCTTTAGGGAGATGCAAACCAAAACCACAGTGGGGTATCACCTCACACCTGCTGGAATGACTATCATCAAAAAAAAAAAAAAAAAAGAGAGAGAGAGAAAGTAGTAACAAGCGTTGGCAAAGATGTGGGGGGAAGGGACCCTTTCTGCACTGTTGGTGGGGATGTGAACTGGTGCAGCCGCTGTGGTTAATGCTGCGGAGGGCCCTCAGAAAAGCAGAAATAGACCTATGATGCATGTGTGCTCAATCGGGCTGATGCTTGGCAAACCCATGGACTGTAGCCTACCAGGCTCCTCTGTCCATGGGATTTTCCAGGCAAGAAAACTGGAGTGGGCTGCTCTTTCCTACTCCAGGTGATCTTCCTTAAGTATCCATTGAAACTGGCAACAGGAAAGTCACTGATGACTTTAAAGAAAGCTGTTTCCTGGAGTGATGAGATAGAAGGCAAATTGAAGTGAGTTGACTACGAAGCAGGAGATAAGAAGATGGAGGCTCTTCAGATCCTTTCTAGGAGTGAAATAGAAGATCAATAATAGATAGACAGGTAGACAGATGATAGATATACAATAGATGATAGATAATAGATAGATGATAGGTACATAATAGATAGATGATAGATAATGGATGACAGATATATAACAGATGATAGAGAAGTAGGTAAGTTAAGAGATAGATAGAAATGGATACACACAAACATACGTGAAATGTATCTGGAAATCCATATGGATGTATGCATGCGTGCTAAGTCACTCCAGTCGTGTCTGACTCTTTGTGACCCTATGGACTGTAACCTGCCAGGCTCCTCTGTCCATGGAGTTCTCCAGGCAAGAATACCGGAGTGGGTTGCCATGTCCTCCTCCAGGGAATCTTCCTGACCCAGGGATTAAACCCGCGTCTCTTACATCTAGCCGCTTTGTCAGGCAGGCTCTTTTCCACTCGGGGTCACCTGGAAAGCCCTTCCATATGTATAGTCATATCTATCTTTCTACATATACATTTGTATCCATACAAACAAGTCTCTACTGTATTGTTGAGAAAATAGATTCAGAGAAATTCTATGATTTACTGAAAGTTGTATAGAAAACCCGTAGCCAGGCTATGGCCATAAGCCCATCCTCTGACTCATCCGACATAGCTCAGCACGTGGGAGGAGGGTTGGCTCTCAAAGGTCTGGCAAATCACACATTTTCTCCAACTCTCAGTTCCCTTAGCTTTACCCGTTTGTTGTGAGGATTAAATGCAAGAACCACTCGGGGACCTGGCAGCCTGTTTGTCAGCTTTGACGCCCTTCTGACCCCCAGTTTCCTTTTCGCCTTCATCTAAGAAGAGGGGTATAACACGAAAGGAGAGAGGGGCTTTGGATATTTCTTTTGAGAAGGATGATGAGCTGGAAACTAGGTTAAAATCAGTTGGAGAGATGGAGGGTTGATGGAGCCAATGTACTGGCGGCCAGAAAACTGTGTGAGCGAAACGTGCCGTGGAGGAGAACCGAGCACTGTCTCTCCCTGGAAGTCTTTCAACTGAGGCAATAACTCCTTTCTGGGTGCTTCGAGCCATTTGTTCGGTGCTGCTGTCCCTGGTCTTCCAAGGGAGTGATCCATTAACAAGTCTGAGAACTCTGTTGTTCAGTCCCTCCGTCGTGTCCGACTCCTTGCAACTCCATAGCCTGTAGCATGCCAGGCTTCCCTGTCCATCACTGTCTCCTGGAGTTTACTCAGATTCATACCCATTGAGTCAGTGATGCCATCCAACCGGCTCATCCTCTGGTGCCACCTTCTCTTCTTGCCCTCAGTCTTTCCTAGCATCAGAGTCTTTTCCAATGAGTTGGCTCTTTATATCAGGCGGCCAAAGTATTGGAGCTTCAGATTCAGCACCAGTCCTTCCAATGAGTATACAGGGTTGATTTCCTTTAAGATTGACACATTTGATCTTGCTGTCCAAGGGACTCTCAAGAGTCTTCTTTAGTGCCACAATTGGAAGGCATCAGTTCCTTGGGGCTCACTTTGTTAGTGATCCTGAGATTGAGTCTTCATTTGCATTTCAGAGGAATAGCTAAATGCCACCACTGAAGTGCAGGCTCCTTGGTCTCCTGAGAGCATGTGTGCAAATTCCTGCGCTTCCTGGCCATGGAGCCCAGTTTCCAGGGGTGACCAAGAGGGAATGAGGCTGCCTCCTCCCATGCCCCACCTCTTCATTCTGTCTGGAGAGTCCACAAAATGCAGGTTACCTAGGTGTCTACGGCTGGTTGTCCTCTGCCCTGGCCCTAAGAGGTTAAACCAATTTAGATGCCTGGGTTTAATCATTTTTTCCAAGTGGTTTTCAAACATGTCATTATTCCCCTAGTGGAGCCCAATTTAAAATGGGAAACAGTTCCCTGCCAGCTTGCACCAATATAGTGTAGATTTACCTAAAGTTTGGGTGGGATGATGGTCACAGTGAATGAACCTTTCAAGTTCTGCCCAGTGCCAAGGGGCATACCATTAGCAGCCCTATAGAGCAGCAATCCCCAACATTTTTGGCAACAGGGACTGATTTTGTGGAAGGCAATTTTTCCATGGACAAGGTAGGGGGAGATGGTTTGGGGATGACTCAAGCACATTACATTTACTGAGCACTTTACTTCTATTATTATTATATCCGCTCCACCCAGATCATCAGGCGTTAAGATCCCAGAGGTTGGGGACCCGTTTGGTGGGTTACCTTCGGGCTCTCCTACCCAGTAAATTTTCATTTGTATTTTCCACATGAACCAACTCCAGAAGTTGCAAATGCCATTCCACATGCTTGAAGAAACTATTTCCAAATAATTCATTCAGCATCACGGTGATAGCCAGAGGCTCCGTTTCCTGGTGGCTGGGGGCAGGTGTGGAGGAAGAAGCGGGGGGGGGGGGGAAATGAAGTCAACTGGATATGAATCAGAATAAACACGAGAGTGGAAGGGTTGCACAGGCGATCAGACTCAGCTCCTGGAAAAGGTTAAATAAATAACCTTCAGCTATGACCTGAGTGAAACAGGAAACTCAAACCTCCCGTCATATCAGAGAGGTTTCCACAGTTCACGGACTCATTGGTCCTTAAGGGCTGCCTTCCCATAGCTGTTCTTTCCCAGCCCCACACAAACACTTAGGTTCAAAGCACTCAATCTTTTTTTTTTTTTCAAGGCTTGGGTACTCAACCATGACATCTCTTTCCTTGGTGAATTTTAGGCCATGGTTCAACATTTGATTTACAGTTTAAACGTCCCCCCTTAAAAATAACCGAATGTACACAAGTGTGTAACGTTCAGCCTCCTTTTCTCATAGAATATTAAAGGTCTTACAGAATCTAGAACAACTTGAACATCAAAATGAATAATACTGCTAAAGATATAAAGAAGAACCCATGAATCTTGCTGTACAACAGAAACTAACACAGCATTGTAAAACAACTGTACTCCCCAAACAACTAATTTTAAAAAGGTAAACAAAGAACCCATGCTTATGGAATGGAAGGAAAAAGGAAGGAAGGAGAGGAATAAAGAGAGAAAAGCTCTTCCTTAGCATGGAAAATGAAAGTGAAAGTCGCTCAGTCATGTCCGACTCTTTGCGACCCCATAGACAGTTCATGGAATTCTCCAGGCCAGAATACTGTGGGTATTCCGGGTATTAGTGGGTAGCCTTCCCCTTCTCCAGGGGATCTTCCCAACCCAGGAATCAAAGCAGGGTCTCCTGCATTACAGAGATTCTTTACCAGCTGAGTTACCAGGGAAGCCCTTAGCATGGAAAGTTAACTGATAAACGTGGAAGAAATGATGAAATTAGAAAATCACCACTTGGCACCAATGTAATAATTGACTTAGGCAAGAAACATCAATGGATGCTCAAACCAATGGGGGAAGGTTTGCTGCTGCTGCTGCTGCTGCTGCTAAGTCGCTTCAGTCGTGTCCGACTCTGTGCGACCCCACAGACGGCAGCCCATTGGGTTCTGCCATCCCTGGGATTCTCCAGGCAAGAATACTGGAGTGGGTTGCCATTTCCTTCTCCAATGCATGAAAGTGAAAAGTGAAAGTGAAGTCGCTCAGTCATGTCTGACTCAGCGACCCCATGGACTGCAGCCTACCAGGCTCCTCTGTCCATGGGAGTTTCCAGGCAAGAGTACTGGAGTGGGATGCCATTGCCTTCTCCAGGGGAAGGTTTGAGGAGTATTCAAATTTTATATACTCTCTATGTCTACCCATAAGACTTACCGATTACAAGGAGCAAAATAGTCATTTTGCAGTGGAGTAGCCTGGAAGACATCATCTTAAAAGAGTGGTCAAAATTAACATTGGCAGTAATGGGACAACTTGATTTTATATGCCTCTAAAATGATATATTTAAGAGAACACAACTTCACTTCTGTGGAGTTCCTGCCAAGTACATGTAATCTAATCACCAGACAAACCCAGCTTGAAGGACAGTCTACAAACAAATTGAGTTCTACTCTTCAAAATTGTCCACAGCATGAAAACACAAAGAGAGACTTAGGAACTGGTCCAGATTAAGGGAGACTAAATTAGAGATGTGATAAAGGAATGCAATGTGTTTTCTTTCTGTGTTTTCTTTCGCAATAAAGGACGTTACTGGGGCAATTGGGGAAATCTCTGTCAAGTCTGAAGTTTAGATAGCAGTATTGCGGTCCCCTGGAGGAGGGGGACCCTTGGAGTGGGGAATACCCACTCCAGTATTCTTCCCTGGAGAGTCCCATGGACAGAGGAGTCTGGAGGGTTATAGTCCATAGGATCACAAAGAAGCCACTTAGTATGCACACACGCACACACACCTTGTTAACAATTGGCTTCACAGGTGGCCCAGGGATAGAGAGTCTGCCTGCCAAGGCAGGAGATCCAGGAGATGTGGGTGTGATCCCTGGGTTGGGATGATCCCTTGGAGGAGGAAATGGCAACCCACTCCAGTATTCTTCTCTGGAAAACCCCAAGAACAGAGGAGCCTGGTGGGCTACAGGCCATGCGGTCACAAAGAGTTGGTCACCTCTGAGCTACTGAGCACAAATGTCGCATTCATGTTCATTCACGTTGTAGCATATGACAGCAGTTTCTCTTTGCTGAGGCGATTACATTGTGTGTATAGACCACATTGTCTTTGTTTATCCGTCTATTGATGGATCCTGAAGCTGTTTCTTCCTCTTGCTCTGAATAGTGCTGCAGTGAACACAAGAGTGCAGATACTTCTTCAAGACTCTGCTTTCAATTCATTTGGCTGTAAATCCAGGAGTGGGGTCACCGGCTTGTATGCTAGTTCTATTTTTAATTTTTTGAGGACTCTCCATACTATTTTCAATAGCAGTTACACCACTTTATGCCCCCACCAACAGTGCCCTAGAGTTGGCTTGGAGGAGAGACCTTTATGGCTATCATAACTGGGGAAGCTGCTATAGGTATCTAGTTGGTAGAGGACACTAACCATCCCAGGTGGTGCAGGACAGCCCCCCACCCCCACCAACAAAGAATCACCAAGTCACAAATGTCAGCAGTTGAGGTTGAGGAACCCTGTCCTCGATGGACTTCAAGGTTTTCTTTCCCAATCCCACACCCACCCTCCATCTTCAGTACAACCAGGATTGAACCAACTTGACGCCTTGAAATTCACCTTTTCTCTTGATTAGTTTTTGGTCTTTTCACCACCCTCAGGAGCAGGCAAGACTCAGCCAACATTCGGCTACTTATGACACACCAGGCAGCAAGCATGTTCATTACCTTCTCTTGTTATCTTGCTTATCTCTTGTTATTCATTCTTCGTAAGTAGTCATTGCACCCTTGCTATGTGCCAGGTATAGTTCTTCCATCTGAGGAAACCATTCTACCCCTGTTTTTGCAGATGAGGCGACCGTCGCTCAGAGAGGTTAAGCGATGTATCCTGAATCACACAGCTTGGAACCGGCTTGTCTGCCGGATACACATGCTGATAGTAGCTGCTGCAGCCGTCTCTCTGCTGGGACCTGCGGGTGACCCAGAGGCTGGGGTCAGCATCTGCCATGGTCGGACACCGAGGCAGGGTTGGGGAGGTGACACCATCAAGGCAAAGGGAAGAAGAGATGCCCGTGTTCCAAGTCTCCACCCAGGTGCTCCACAGGCCTCCCAGAGAGTACGAATGGGTTTTGATGGGGATAACAGTCTCTCCAAATACACTCATGGCTGGCCTTTCTTACTGAGCCATTCAGCTTTCAAATGCTCGGTACATTAGCCCAAAGGATGAGTGTTTTTTCTTCTTTTTCCCCTGCCCTTTTCTTTTTTTTAGGGAAAGCAATTTGCTCCTTTCTGATGGAGAATGAGATCTGGCAAGCAAGTGCTCTCTCTGCCTCCTTCCTCTGTCCACACCCCCCTCACCCTCGGCCCCCCACCCCTGCTTCCCTCTCCACCCTTCAGGGGAAAAAATAGTTGTGGGGGGGAATGAGGGGGGAGAGGAACACAGGATCCATGCTAAGCAAAACTATTTGCATAAGCCGTACATTCGGTTCTTAGAGCTGGGGCTGATCTAACCTATGACAAATTCCTCCGTCTCGGCTACCTGCCAGCTGCGTTTTCATCGGGCCTGGCAAGACAACTGAAGTCTACATTCTGTACCAATTAACCACCTTCAGGGAGAAGACCACCAATCGCAATGCCAGCACACTCCGCTTGTTAAAGGGGACAGGGGGCCTTGTTGGACAAGGCCCAGGCTTTTTTCTTTGGGGTGGTGGGCGGGGAAGCAGGCCAGGAGGAGTGAGGGGTGGACTGGGTCGGGGGGTGGGGAAGGAGACCAGAAAGACCGATTCTGAAGTTGCAGGAACTGTCCGAAAGCCGTCTGCGTGGGCCGGAACGTCGTAGTGAAGACGGATATCCACAAGGTGACTCTAGCAAGTAGGAAAGGGGCCTGAAGTGAGGCAGAAGGACTCCTGTGGGCCCCGAGAGCCACAGGGGACCCAGGGCAGCCCTATCTGGAAACATGGGGCTGCCTTCACTGCTGGCACCAGATTGGGAGCCAAGGAGGTGCCTGACCACGCCCTCCCATGCACACAGCCTTCGGCTTTGGTAGCATCACCTCCTGGCGTAGAGATTACAGATGTGTGGCTACAAGCCATGCACGGAGGAAAAACCTCTCCTCCTCAGAACTCCACCCATTTCATCCTTCTTTGCTGTTGGACCACGCTGGGGTAGCATGGTGACAAGGCATGCTTAAGAAACGTTTGGGGTGAGGTAAAGACCCATGTGTAATCTTCCCATCTCACCCAGCTGGCCGCTAGTACTGTGCACTGTACCGCCCTTGGCCACCTCCTGCAAATTCCCTAGCCATCCCTCTTTTTTTTCTTCACCTGGATGGAGAAGACCTCCAACACGAACACATGGGGGCCTGAGGGGACCAAGAGATCCCTCCATGACCCTCCTGGCTCCAAAATTTACTCTTTAGAAACCGAAGTGGGTGATGGGTACCGCAAGTTTTTCAAGCATGAGAAGCGGGGAGCCTGGGTTCTTGCCTTACCTGCTCACATGTTGAATGGGGCAGGGAATCCCGCTGTGAGGAGGATGAAGGTCAAGTGCTCCTGGCAGACTGCCCTTCTCCCAGGACCTCCCTCCCACCTGCCCAGCTGTGCCTCGGTTTCCTCGGGGGAAAGCCAGCCCCTCCATCTTCCAGCTCACTCCTGCCACAGGCATTCCATCCCCAAAGCCTCTGACATGGAGTTAGTCACATCCATGTGGCAGTGAAAGATAAAAGAGGGGTCAGCCGAGGGTCCCTCCCCTCGGCAGGAGCTTGCAGTGGAAAGATGGGGTGCCCCTAGCTCACCCCTAGCCCCCGCAGGCCCCCAGCCACCCCCATATCCCCAGTCCCATGCTTCATTAAGGGAGCACAATGTGTCCCATGGTCGCCTGCCAGCCGGGATGTCCTGTGTGGCAGCAGATGCAAAGAGAATGAGCAGGCGGCTGAAAGAGCTGGGGACAAAAAGAGCACATTGTCCCGAGCGCTGAAAGGGCTGCCTGAGAGGGGACATATGCATCTGAAAAAAAATACCCCAGTGGGTCTCCCCCCTGCTGGCCCCAGCCCGCCCTCACCCAGCCTTCAGCTGATGCTGTACAAAGGGGTCCCCAAGCCAGGCAGGGCCAGGCCAGCTCCAGGCCGACAGCAGAACGAGAGCAGAGGGAAGGGTCTCGGAGACACAGGCTCCCTTCAGGGAAACTCTCTCCATCCCAGTCCCCTGTCCAGTCATGGAACACTGGAAGCCAGGGAGCTGGGCGTGTCCATGGAGACCACTGGCCTCGCCCCCTTACTTTACAGGTGGAAACACCCAGGCCCTGGTTAGGTGATGCCCAACAGCTTGACCTGAGATGCCAGGCTGCCTGGACACCATGATCTCCTATATTCTGGTCCTCCATGCTCTGGGACCACAGCCACATAGCCAGAGGATGACTTTCTGAAGGAGTTAGAGAGTATGTCTGAACCCCCTCCTCTGCTGCTCTGCCAAGATGTGGACCCCAAACTCAACTTGGGGAGAGATTGTGTCCTACCCACAAGAATCCCAGAGCTTCATCGGATTTGGGAAACGAGGGGCCCCAAGAAGTGGGAGGAGAAGAAAAAATCAGCTTACAAACAAGCTGCTATTTTGTAAGACACCATGTCACAGTTTTGCGAAAGGAAAAGCACACGGGTTAACGAGCCAAATGCAAGAGCCTCTGTTCTGGTGTGTGAAGTTGGGCAATCCCAGGAAGCCTCCGTAAGCCTCACCTTCCACTTGAGAAAGTCAGGGTGGATGTTCTGCCCATGTCAGTGTCTGCATCAGTACCTACTCGGGTACCAGGGTGGATGTCAGCGCTACCTGCCTGCCTCTCCCAGACAGCCGCTGGGGGATCAGCGACCACAAGTGAAGGGGTGAAGTCTCCATATGGGCGACAGGGCACGTACACATGAAAACAATACTTTTAGTGCTGGAAAGCCTCCGTGGCCCAGGACTGTATCCCTCTGTGGGGGATTTTCTAACCAGCCATCGCTTCTTGACTTTGACTTTGGGGAGAGAGCAGGAGGACTTGGTGGGAGTGAAGATCTTTCTAAAATCCATTGTACGTTTGATAATACCTCCTTTCAACCTGAATGGACAAAGGGACTTCTGGAGAGCCAGCCCTCTCGGTCGCGGCAGCCCTCTGTGGGCTCCCTCACACGTCTCCCATGAGCGTTCTGACGTGAGAAAGGTCTCGCCCCACCTGGGGCCACTTCCTCTTTCCTCCGCAGCCCCTCCCGAGGTGGACTGGAGAGGACCCCACAGGCTCAGACGGCAGCCCCCCGGGGAAATGAGCTCACCGGCCGGCCGCTGGCAGATGTAGGGAATCTGTGTGGTCTCTCACACAGCTGTGCAGAATTCTTTTCCCCTGAAAGTTTCCATTCTGTATGCGGGGCAGTGGGCAGGGGAGGGCGCGCCGGCAGGCAGGAAAGGAATGTTGGCTCCCCACCCTGTTCGGGGGGCCGCTTTGTTTCTTTGAGACCTCAGTGGGGCAGAGACCTTGAGCTTTTGCGCTCCGAGATGTCAGAAATGAGCTCGTTTTATTCCAGATGTAACACCAGGGTCTCTGAATCGGATTATACATATTATGTTGCCACGCCAACACACACACACAGCCATGTACACACACACCCATGCACACCCACACCCACACATACACCCATGTGCACGTGCACACACACACATACACACACACACCAGGATCCCAAACTCTGCTCAGCACTGAGCAGCGAACCAGGACCCCAAGAGAAATAATGTTTTCTCTCAAAGGAATTTCCCCTGTGACATTCCCGAACCAGGGAGAAGCCTGGTCAATGTCATGCTGTCCAGAGGCCAGAGAAAGAAGAGTTCCCTTGGGACAGGGTGGGTCAGAAGCAGCTTTGCAGGGAAGGGGGTACTTATCCTGGCTGCAAAGAAGGCTATAACTTGGGCAGAAAGGCAGGTCTGGACACCCAACACAGCATGCCACAGCGACTGAGAGGCAGAGGTGGATGAATCTGTCACCCATGGGCGCCCACAGGCACCCACGTAAGCCCAGGAGTCGGCTTAAAGACTCCTGAAGCTGAAGGCCAGTGGAGAACCAGCCAGTCCATCCCCACTGCCAAAGGTGATCATGCCAAATCATCTCCCTCATTTGTAGAGGCCAATTTCTGGCAAGTTTTTCTGAAGTTCTAGGTCTACACTTGTCAACACATCTTCCCTCATATTTGCCTTGAATCCGTCTGGCAGCCTGGGGTTCATACCTGAAACCAACTCTTCAGCTTAGAAAATCCAAAGAGGTACGGTGGGGAGAGAGGTGTCACTGCAGACATGGTCAGCTCCTCCTGTGAGGCAGACCCACATCAGGCTCTGGCTATCGGAGTAAATGAGGATTTTCGTGCTTGCAGGGTGCTCAGGATGTAATTAACAATTAAAGCATATCATTAGAAAGTCTCTTATAAATTAAAGGCTAAAAGAATTCATAAGAAAGTTCCCAAGACTGCTGGGAGGTTGGGGGATGATCAAGAAGGCTTCACGAAAGACGTCATTGTTGTGCTGGGCTTGAAAGGAGGGGGACGGATTGCCAGGTAGACAGGGGCGGGAGGGGCATTCTACACGTGGATCCCCAGGGCTCCACGTTGGACGCTGGTCCACAGGAATTGCACCAGGGCTGAGCAAGCTTCCCTCTTGTTTCCTCCAAGATCTTGCTGCTGTAGTCAACTTAGCATCTGATAAAAGAGTAATAAATAAACAAACATGCACAGAAGCAGTCCAGCACTTCATAGCATCGGCCAGGGGATTGGCAAACCTCACAGGTACTAGTGCCCTCGTGGTCTTTTATTAAGTGTTGGTACCCAAGACAGAGTGTCTGAGCCTGACGGGTGCGTGGAGGTTCCCTGCAGAGAGTTGAGCAGGCTGGGGGCCTTCGGTTGTTCACTCATGCACAGACCGCCTGAGAAAAGGGGTAATGTGGGAGGTGAGGACAGTGTGAGCTGAGGCCATGAAAAATAGAATGATTGCAAGGTGGGGTGGGGAGGGGGTCATGCTGGTTTACTGAGTGACCCCCTGGTCCATTCTCAAGCGCTTCTGTGGCCTCTTCCTCCTTGGGAAAGCAGCATTATATGGAAGTCTCTCAGTCGTGTCCGACTCTTTGTGACGCTATGGACTGTAGCCTACCACACTCCTCTGTCCATAGGATTTTCCAAGCAAGAGTACTGGAGTGGGGCCATTTCCTTCTCCAGAGGATCTTCCCAACCCAGGGATTGAACCTGGGTCTCCCACATGGTAGGCAGATGCTTTACCGTCTGAGCCACCAGCGAAGTCCTTATGGGATCTTCCTGACCCAGGGATCGAACCCAGGTCTCCCGCATTGCAGGCAGAGGTTTTAACCTCTGAGTCACCAGGGAAGCAGGTTATGTGGCTGCAGTAACTGCCAAACAACAGTAACCCTGGAAACTTGCCCTGACTCAGGCTCTGATTTAAGTATCACACATTTGTGTGTGTGTATATATATATATATATATATATATATATATATATATATATATATATAGGGGTATTGTTGGTTTATAATGTTGTATTGGTTTCTGCTGTACAACGAAGTGGATCAGCTATACATATATATATCTCCCCGCCCTCTTGGACCGCCCCCCCCCCTGCCCGGCCGCTCCCATCCCGCGCCTCTAGGCCGTCCCAGAGCACTGAGCTGAGTGCCCTGCGCTCTGCAGCAGCTTCCCGCTAGCGACTTATTTCACGCATAGCAGTGTCCATATGTCGGTGCTGCTCTTTCACTTTGCCCCACCCTCTCCTTCCCCTCCTGTGTCCACGAGCCTCTTCACTATGTCTGTGTTAACTCACTTGATCCTCACGACTCTGTCAGCCCCTTTTGTAGACAAGGACACTGGAGAGTCAGGCAGAGCAGTCTGCCTGGTGTCACACGGCTGAGGAGTATCAGGACCCAGAATCGAGCCCAGGTGAGAGGGCCCCAGAGCCTGAGGTCCCGATCACGGCCCCACGGCCCTTGGGCACCCCTACCCCTCAATGCCCTTCTACGGCATGTCAAGTGGTCAGAAGCATTGTTGGTGTTATTGTAACTGCCTTTCCTCCCATCTTTACTTTCTCCTAATCTCAGGATGTAGGAGTGGGCGGAGTGGCAGACAAAACAGCGGGCATCAGTGTGAAGTTGGGGCCCGAATCCTATATTGTTTGATGAGCTCAAAGGGGTTCTGGGTCTGTCCGTCTCCCAAAGAGTCCATTTCTTTTCCTGGAGAGGCGTGGGGAAATTAGAAGCCCCCTTCGACCCTCTACTTCATCTTTCCAAAACCCTGAGAGAAAGATCTCTCATTCCATAGGTGGGAAACTGAGGCACCAGGACGAAAGTTCATGTACCAGTCACAGGACCCTGAGAACATCGGTGCAAGACAGGCCAGGGACAAGTATTATGTAGTCTGATGGCTCCCTGCCGCTATTTCTGGACCAGACTGCAGGAGCGGCAGTCACAGGGCTCACCAGCCTCCATTTCCCAGCCCTGCTACAGGGCCAGACTTCACAAATCCAGTGGGGCTTCTTTCCCACTGACCTCCAACACTGCCACAGAGGACTTCCCAGGTTCACCCTTTGGGAGTCACTCTCTCTGAATCTGATTTGGTCCATGAGCTGAAACCCCTTTGACATCCTTGGGCCAGCCATCAGCTATTCGAGGGCTTACTGGGACCTTGAGTTTCTTCCTAGATCTATAACTAATATACTGTCTCTAAGGGGAACTGGCATCTTCTCATTGCAAGGGAGTTGGGCCAACTCATGTTTCTTCCCTCTTTTATGGGACCAGGGCAGGAGGAGTAAAAATCTGAGCAGTGGCCCGATTTGAGGTTGAATAAACAAACTTGGTTATGTGCCAGTCCCTCTTAACAATAAGATCCAATGACCCCCAAAGTTGCTGCTTAGAATTGTGCGGGATATATTTAGAATACAATGTGAATGGCCTCCCAGACGGCTGAGCAGTGCACAGCCTGTGCAGCTGTCTCCTGAGGGCTGTCCTCGACAGCTCATAGTCTAGATGGGAAAGGAATATCTAAATATGCTCAGTCACTCAATCGTGTCCGACTCTTTGCGACCCCAGAGACCGTAGCCCCACGGGCTCCTCTGTCCATGGAATTTTCCAGGCAAGAATCCTGGAGTGGATTGCTATTTCCTACTCCAGGGGATCTTCCTGACCCAGGGATAGAACTCGAGTCTCTTGGGTCTCTGGCCTTGGCAAGCAGATTCTTTACCACTGCGCCCCTGGGAAGCCTTGATAACCAAACAGGCAACCCTAAATCTGCCCCCTCTGCACTGTCAGTGAGGCACCGCTAAAGAGCCCAGAGAAGGGATAAGCCAGTGTCTCTCTAAATGGGAGCCAAGGACATCTTCCTAATACAAGTGCCCTTAGAGCTAAGCATTGAACAATGAACAGGAGCTCCCCAAGCAGAGCAGGAAAGAAGGGGCGCTGTGGGCAGGGGGGCCAGAGTGTGGCAAGGTGTCCGTGCGTGGTGGATGGTTCCTCCTGTGTGTGGAGCTGCTGGAAGTCGGCTCTCCCTGTCTGCAGACCACATGGTGACACCTGATGCCTGATGAGGCCGGTCCCTCCTAAGAGCCCCCTGGTCTGTGCCGCTCAGGGCCGCCTGGGGAGCCGAGATCCTCAGAGACGCACATGACCGCTGCAGAGAGGAGAGGCAGGGATTTATTTTTTTCAAGACAGAAACCCCAAGCCTCAGCCCCACAGTACATTAGTGTGTGGCGGTCAGAGTCACAATTCACGGCCTGTCTGCAGGGGCCGGGAAGGGAGGCTTTCTGGGGGTGAGGTGAGAGCAAGGCGCTCCCGGAGGCTCCAGGCTCTGTTTGTGCAGACAGCGTGGAATCTCTTCAAGCCAAGAGCGTGTGGACTCCTCCATTTCCCTCCAGGAAAATCCGTGATGCGGTGAGGACTGGGCAGCCAGAGAAGAGGGCAGGCGCCCTGGGGCCCTCTGCCCCTCGTGGTGGGCCGTCCGCTAGAGGGACCACAGAGCTTCAGAGACCTTGGAGCTCTGTCTCGGCTGAAGGTCAAGACCGTCCCCTGGGTAAGGAGTGGGAAGGGAGGGAGGGTTCTCTAGAAAAACACTCCAAGGACAGACAGATCCAGCCCCAGGCCAGATGAATCCCGGGGCCTTGTTCTCCCAGAGGAGTGCCCAACGCGTCCTTCGACTGCAGGGAAAAGTGCAGAAAGCATCGTAGCCTCAGGACATTGGGCCAAGGCCGGCTGACCGCCTGGGCCACCACCATCGGATCTGGGTCCATGTCACTGTTCCTAAAGCTTCACTCGCTCTCCTTGCCTGTGAGTAGGACCGGAAGTCCTCGCTGCGGCTCATTTAGTTCATGTAGTAGTGTATCAGTCACTGAGTTGTGTCCAACTCTTTACGACCCCAAGGACAGTAGCCCGCCAGGCGCCTCTGCTCGTGGAATTCTCCAGGCAAGAATATTGGAGAGGGTAGCCATTGCCTACTCCAGGGGATTTTCCTGACCCAAGGATCAAACCCAGGTCTCCTGCACTGGAGGAAGATTCTTTTCCATCTGAACCAGCGGACTCATTCAGGTCCATGGCTGTCTTTTTGCATCTCCCTGCAGCTATTCTGCCACGTTATCTCTGAGGGTCTGGCTTCTTGAGCCCCACCCCCACGGGCTGCACCTCCAGCTCTTCTGTGTGCACCCAGTCCTTCAGCCAGGCTGACTCCCCAGTGGTCCCTTCTAGCTCCAGTACCACAATCCTGTTTCTCCTTCCTCCACAGACCGCACTGTGTGGTTTGTACCTTAGTTTAATCTGCAGTGAAATTCGGCTTATACAGTAAAAGGAGGAGTGGTTGTGTATCTTTCGTTGGGTTTCAAACTTCTTAAGGGCAGGCACCAAAGTCCAGAATGCCTTGTGCAAGAATCTCACACTTGGTCATCATGTGATGCTGGAAGGGATGAAGCAAGGAAGGGCAGAGGGAGGAGGGGGAACGTAGGAGAGAACAGAGAAGCCATAGTTTTAGATAGTTTTGTTTACTTTTGGCTGTGCTGGGTCTTCATTGCTGCGTGAACTTTTCTCTAGCTTCAGTGAGCAGGGGTGCTCGGGCTTGTCATTTGCAGTGGCTTCTTTTGCTGCAGAGCACGTGCTCTAGAGCCCAGGATCAGTAGTTGTGGGGCAAGGACTTAGTTGCTCCGAGGCCTGTGGGGTCTTCACGGATCAGGGATCGAACTCTTGTTTCCTGCATTGGCAGGCAGATTGTTTATCACCAAGCCACCAGGGAAGCCCAGAAGTCATATATTTTTGTGAAGGCTATTCCATCATCCAGGTGATTTCTTACTTCTGAAGGCCTACCTTACAAACACTGCCTCCTTGGGATGATCTAACAAATTCTGTCTATAGGAGAAATCTCATGAACCAGCTGCTTTCGCAAAGATATCAACCTAGGATGGGCATTCCATACTTGAATACAAGAAGACTTTTAGATCCCCATAATAAAATGTGTCCTGAATTACTTTCAAGTCCGATTTCTCCAGCACTGACAGGGTGGCAGCCGCTAGACTGAAAAGGGATTCAAACGCAGGACAGAGGTTGGGCTTTGTCTTTGAGGAGCTCAGAGCCTGGAGGGAAAGAAGCCGGGAGCCCAAGTTCTCGCAAGGTCAAATCCTCACTTGGGGCGAGAGATGGAGAAGAGGGAGAATTCTTTCTTGCCTGGAGAGACGTGAAACAGGGACTTTCTGCCTGGATGGTCTGGGGAGGGATTTTAAATCTGTTTGTTTCTTGCCGGGAGTGCTTGCCTTGGAAGCTTGAGAGCCGCAGAGGCAGTCCTGGTGATAAAGCATCTCTAAATTGGGTCAGGGACAAAAGCTAAGGACAGATGAGAACATAAATAACGCACTTCTAGGGCAGAAGGTATCAGCCCCAGCTCTGCAACGGAGAGGGAGCTGGAGAGGAAGGATTCGATGAGAGGTTTGGAAGACTTCAAAACTGGTCCATCACTTATCATTTTGTTCAGCACTTTCCACGCCTCCCTGGAATATGACAGCTACTCCCATTGATTCTCCCAACTTCAATCTCTCCCTGGTCTCTCCCATGCTCCACAGCTTTTCAAGGCTGATTTTCTGGGATATCTCTTTGATCACGTCATTATTTCTCTAACATATTCTCAATAGTTCCTCTGGAAAAGAATCAGAGTAAAACTTCGATGGACATTCAAAGTCATTTTAGATTCTTTCTAACAAGCCCTCCCTTCCCTGGTGGCTCCGTGGTAAAGAGTCTACCTGCCAATGCAAGAGACACAGGAGACATGGGTTTGATCCCTGGGTGGGGAAGATACCCTGGAGGAGAAAATGGCAAAGCACTGCAGTATTTGTGACTGGAGAATCCCACAGACAGAGGAGCCTGGCAGGCTACAGTCCAAGGTGTTGCAAAGAGTCAGGTATGACTGAGCGATTATCACTCACTCACAGAGGTGGAAACTGAGGCACAGAGAAGTTAACAAAGATTCTACTGACTTGATATGATAATAAAGTTTGAAACCCCCAGGGTACTAAGGGGTTGGGAGGGGAGGATTAGGGTCCCAGCACCCTGGTGGAACCTGCAAAGTGCAGAATGGGACTTTAGACTGAGCTGGGAAATTCTCCAGGGCTCCAGCTTTATCTTTTCTTCTGGCTGGCTGCTGCCCCATGTTTGGCCTTCTGAGAGCTCAGGGGCTCAGTGATAAGTTCACTTTTTTACCCACTTGGAGGATCTCTCTTTCTCTTTTTAAAATCCATCTCACTTTAACATCCTTCTGCCATCCCTCAGCACCTTTGGAAATCCCAGCTGGCTCCCGGCCTGTTACCCCTGCATCCAGTCACCCTCCCTGCCTTGTCCCCGACTTGGATGGGCTCTCCCATGATGCTGACGATCTTTGCGGTCTCCTCCACCCTAGAACATTCTTTTCATTTCTTCCTTTCCTTCCTGCCCCCCATGAGTATGGAGAAACTGAGTTTTACAACTCTTATAACTCGAGTGACAAACCAGAGGCACAGAGGCACAGACCTGTGTGATCCCGCAGAGCCAAGGTTTTGGGGGACTCGCAGCGACTGTGATCTGTGCCACCCCTGACTTACTGTGTGACCTCAGAGCCAGCCGCTTGCCCTCTCTGTGTCTCAGTCCCCCGTGGTGGGATCATAATATCTACTGCCAAGCAGTGCTCCGAGCATGAATGAATTATTCTCCCAAACGCCCTCTGAGCTTCTGGGACAAAGGTGCTATGTTAATACACAGCATCCCTCTTCTTCTTCTTCTCATTAGTATTATTCAAACCCAGATGGCATTATTATTGCTGTTGATTGACAGCCCCGCATAGCCTCATTCACGGGTGTCAGAGAGCCAGGCGGTAGTTAACACAAGCAAAAACCATGTTTAAAACAAAGCCCAAGGATCACTCCAATCGTCTGTGCCTTGGGTTGCTATTAGCGCCAGAGCAGCTGCGGTGGCAACACGGAGGGACAGGGCAACGAAAGCGCCCGGGAGCACAAAGGGGGAAAGTGGGTCTTGACACTGATCATATAATCGTGCTGGGCTTTTATAGACACTGGGAGGCCTCAGACAGAATAAACGCTTGAACTTTATCCACGGTTTACAGGCAGCGGCTGTAAAGGTCTGTGTTGCTGTTGCTGCCATGTTAATGACCCAGCTTGGGGCGCTGCCGCCCGCCCGCCAGCCCGCCCGCCCGCCGGCAGCTTCTTCCAAAGAAAACAAATCTAAGTGAGTAACTCGATGTCCAGCAATGAGTTTTCCATTATAGAAAAATAAGTATAAATCTCTCCCAGTTGGGCAGCCACACCGCGACGTCGGAGGCTGGTAAAGGGGTCAAGGGAGCTGGCCGCTTTGAACCCCTGAACCAGCCCATCCCGAAAGAGGCGCCTTCTCTCTGTTAATTGCAAAATCAACAGATTAAAAATAAACCATGGTGCACGGGGCTCCGTTACACCAAAGGAGAGAGGATCGGATGGAGGCGGCTGGGGAGGGAGGGGGTGGTGTCCCTTGAACTGACTCTCCATTACCTTTCCCACTCTTCCTCCACTGATAAAACCCCATGAGTCATTGACCCTAGACACGGGGAGACATTAATCTTCAGCTCCAGGCCAGGCCTTGCAGTGTTGGGGGCATAAAGTGGAATCTTGAGCAGAGGTAACTGAATGCCTTGGAGGTTTTTTTTGTTGTTGTTTAAAGGTTGTTCATAAATGTTCTGATTGTCTTTTTTTTTTTTAAGATTAAAAAAAAAATATGGACCGGTTTTAAGGTCTTTACTGAGTCTGTTACAATATTGCTTCTATTTTATGTTTTGGTTTTTTGGTCATGAGGAGTGTGGGATGTTACCTCCCTGACTCGGGATTGAACCTGCACCCTCTGCATTGGAAAACAAAGTCTTAACCTCTGGACCACGAAGGAAGTCTTTTGTTCTGATTGTCGTATCAGGACTGGCGGGGCCTTCAGAAGCTGACAAGTGGAGGCACCCCACCTTTGGTGAGGAATTTGGACCAAAGGATGGATGATGTGAGCTACTTCAGTCATTTCTGACTCTTTGCCATCCTATGAACTGTATCGCCCCAGGTTCCTCTGTCCGTGGGAATCTCCAGGCAAGAATATTGGAGTGGGTTGCCATGCCCTCCTGCAGGGGAATCTCCCCCACCTGGGGACTGAACCTGCATCTCTTATGTCTCCTGCTTTGACAGGCGGGTTCTTTACCACCAGCACCATCTGGGGAGTTCCTAGGAGACTGGAAAATGATGAACTGAGGAAGATAGGGTGCAGAGGGCAGGAGGACGTGGAGGAGGAAGGTGGGGACCCTGAGCAAGAGAGAAGCTTGGAAGGACTTGTCTCCGGTAGTGGGTGATGGTTGGGAGTGTGGTGGAGAGGGGCAGGGACAGAGTTAGTATCAGGGGAGGAAGTAGCCAGGCATCTGAGCACCAGGAAGTGAACCCTGAGATGGGAGGGGTGGGGAGGGGGTCGACTGCTGAGTGATACTTGTTCTAGGGTCTGGAGCCCCTTCCTACCCTCATTCTTCATTCAGATGCAGAAGAAAGGGCTGAGGTGCTGCTTGGGCGTAGGACTTTTCTCTCCTAAAATGGAATTTAATGAAGTGAAAGTGAAAGTCACTCACTCGTGTCCGATTCTTTGTAACCCCATGGACTATACAGTCCAGGAAATTCTCCAGGCAAGAATACTGGAGTGGGTAGCCTTTCCCTTCTCCAGGGGATCTTCCCAACCCAGGGATTGAACCCAGGTCTCCCGCATTGCGGGCGGATTCTTTACCAGCTGAGTCACAAGGGAAGCCCAAGAATACTGAAGTGGGTAGCCTATCCCTTCTCTAGCGGATCTTCCTGACTCAGGAATTGAACCGGTGTCTAATATCCCCTGCCAAAATATGTGTGCTTCTTTTACCCAAACATTTCGCTTTCTTCTCTGTATTTTCTCATTCTTTCCTCCTTGCCAGACCCCCTTCCTTCACTGCTCCCCCACCCACTTCTTCTATGCCACCAGACGAATGTCAGGCATCCATCCATCTGCCCATTCACTCACTCTGTCAATGTGGAACTCACTCTAGATGCCAACGAGGCGGCATCTCTGTCCTGAAGCATCAGAGACAAACTGGTGCCCAGTAAGTAGGAAAACGGAAGCAAGCGGCTGTGCCTGGGTCAGCCTGGAGGGGTGGGAGGTGGTAACAGCAGGCAAGGGTCAAGGAGAGGAGGGTTTCCGAGCTGAAACATGAAACCAAGAGGAGTTCTCTGGGGAAGCAGGGGGAAAAGTATCTGACATGAAGAGGAAACACTGCGCGTGCTCAAAGACGCGAAGGTCATCCAGACAGAAAGAACAGAGCCAGAGGCAGGGTCAAGGCAGGATGGGGAGGGATCCAGGCAGGCTCTGGTTGACGGGTTCCCCAGCGAGGATGGAGCGGAGGGTAGAGAGCAAGGAGGCTGTGAGCTCGCAAGGCCTGGATCACAAAAAGGCCTGATGCACTCAATGAGGGGTTCAGATCTGATCCTCAGGATGGGGATCCACTTCTGATCCTGGAGGAGGTGGACCCACTATGAGGCTTGGAGCAGGGGTAGGAGTGGGGACAAGATCCAACTAAAAAGAGGTCACTGGGGTTGTGAGATGTAGAGGTGTGGGACCTGGGCTAGGTTTCCATTGGCTAAGAGGCTGCCTGACTTCTAGGGTGAGACAACCGGGATTGAGCTAACCCAGAAAGGGACAAAGAAGACAAAGCATCTAAAAAGGTGGACTTGTCTGAAGGAAGGTATGGAAAAAGCAGGGAGAGGAATTTCCTGGGATTCCAACAAGTCTAATCAACTCCTCCTCCGACTTCCTTCTTCCAGAGCTTTTCTCTCTAGTATATTTCAAGTTCCTCCTCTTCACTCTCTCTGCTTTCATTCATGTCTTCTCCAAGACCACCCTCTCACCTGGGTTAAGACTTTCCTGTGACCTCGTGTTTCCTAACCATGTTCCCCACCTACTCTCCCAGAATTCCTGCTCCAAATCTCATTTTCCCCCTTCATCTTTCTCTCCTTTTCCTGAGCCCATGCTTTTCCCAGCTTGATGCCATGGTGGCAGCCGGGACGTGCTCCTGTTCATAGAGGATGGACTGGCTTCCAGCCTCTTGCCTCTGAGATGGCAGTGAAGTCTTCTCCTGGGAAACAGGATGGGGAAGATTTGGGCTGGGGAGGAGAGAAGCCCAGAAGGATGACATCAAGGGTGGATTTAAGGCAGTCATACGATTAAATGGGTCTTTCTTCCCTGAAATAGTCCTCTGGGAACAGATTCAGTGTGATCCCTGGAGATGTCCACATTCCATATCCTAAATTTGGGATCTTTTTAAGTATGGGAGAGATTGTAATTCCTTAGAGGGCAAGAGAGAATCGGCCTTTCCCCCACTTCCTCCCCAGCACTGCATGCTCCCCAGGGAGTGGGGGCACAGACTTCTGATTCCAGAAGCTTCATGAACAACCAGTGGAGGCTTCAGAGGAACCATGAGGAGTCATTTCTATGGTTTAAGTATTAACGAGTCCAGAGGAGGTTAGTGAGCATCCTCTGTATCTCCTCTAATTTTAGCATCAATCTTAGGAGGTAAGTGTAGTCATAACTCCACTTTAGAGGCAGAGTAACTGAGGTTTGCGGGATTAGGAAACTTTGCCCATTTCTGCATGAGTCCTCAGCCTTCTCCACTTGGTCACACACTCCTTCCACTATCAAGCTAATGCTTAGAAATAGAAGTAAAAGAATAATAACCCACATTGTTGTTGCTGTTGTTCAGTTGCTAAGTCACGTCCAACTCTTTTTGACCCCATGGACTATACCCCTCCAGGCTCCTTTGTCCTCCGCCATCTCCCAGAGTTCGTTCAAATTCATGTCCATTGAATCAATGATGCTATCTAACCACATCGTCCTTTGCCTCTCCGTTCTTCTCCTGCCTTCAGTCTTTCCCAGCATCAAGGTCTTTTCCGAGTCAGCTCTTCACATCAGGTGGCCAAAGTATTGGAGCTTCAGCTTCAGCAACAGTTCTTCCAATGAATATTCACGGAAGATCCCCTGGAGAAGGAAGTGGCAACCCACTCCAGTATTCTTGCCTGGGAAATCCCACAGACAGAGGAGCCTGGTGGGCTATAGTCCATGTGGTTGAAAAGAGCTGGACACAACTGAGCAATTAAATAACCCATCTTAGTCTAATATAAACTTAAGTCCACATTTTTTTCTTTCTCCTAAAATGTTAGAATTGGATCTTACTGTCCGAATTTCATTTTCAAACGGAGAATTAAAAACATTTCCCACAGAATTTTGATGCTTGTCTCCAGAAGAAATATGTGATACCCTGAAAAGGTATTTGTTCATTTGTTTTCAAAGACAGCATTGACTAAAAACTTTGACTAACTCTACCTTTCAGCTCTTTCCCAAGACAGCTCCTCTGGGGAGTTGATCTTTGGAGGAGTATGTTGGAGTAATTTCCCAGACTTTCAGAAGGAGTAGAAGAAAACTGTCTACCCAGTGCCTGGAAGGGGACCAGAAGCAGGCTTGATGGGAGGTAGCTGGAGATGGAAATAGACAAGGGAGTCTGAATTCAGGGTGCAGAAGACGAGAGACAAGTAGGATGTCTGCTGTCACAAAGCAACTAAGAATATGAGAGAGGCTTTGGGACAGTGAAGGACAGAGGCTGGAAGGACCTTGAGGTGGGGAGAGTTAGTAAAAAGTTCAAGGGGTCTCAAGGAGGCTGTTAGCAGAAACCTGGTGCCCCTTGAGAAAGCTATTTATCAAGGATTAAAGAAAAATTTGGGAAATGTTATCAGCAACTAGAGAGAAGAGGATCCATTATGCAGAGTCAGAACGTTTAGCAACACCCTCTCCTGCAGTAATGGGGGAAACAGAGAGTGTGCTTCAAAAGTTGGGTGGTCTAGCCGTGATTTCCAGGCAGGGTTATAGGTCGCCCTGACTTCTCTTTTATAAAGATCTTTGATGTGGACCATTTTAAAAGTCTTAATTGAATTTGTTACAATATTGCCACTGGGTTTTTCTTGCTGTTGTTGTATTTTGGGTTTTGGCCGTGAGACATGTTGGATCTTAGCTCCCCAACCAGGGGTTGAACCTGCAGCCCCTGCAATTGGAAGGTGAAGTCTTAACCACTGGACTGCCAGGGAAGTCCCCCACCCTGACTTCTTCTTGCTGCTTACATTAAAATTTGAAGGGAGAGAGATAAGCTCAAGAAAACACAAAAGTTAAGTAAGTGTAAGGTGGCAGAATCTGCAGAGTTTGGAAAGTCTCCTGTATCTCCAGATGGAAGGCAATGTTGAATCAAGAATGACTTCTGGACAAAAGTAAAATTCAGAAAAGCACGGTGTGAAGACAAAAGCGAGCGTGCACTTGTAAAGTCCTCTGTTAAGACCTTGGAAAGATTTAAAGGAACACCTTAGAGAACTATGCATTTGAAAATAAAAGTGAAAACAAGCAAACAAAATCCAGGACTTTCAAGAATCCTTGGTAGCTTTGGCAGAAGCCCAAGGTAGAGAAAGATTTGTTCTCAAGGAAATTTGTGGATGTGACTTTTTCTTTTGTTAATGTCACAAACCACAGTAAGATTCATAGGAAGTTTCCAAAAGTTTAAGAAAATTGTACAAGCAGAAACACCACTAGCTTGGACTGGAAGAAACAGAGAATATATCGAAGAAAAAAGTTTCAGCTCAAAATATGACTCTTCCATGAAGCTTCCCCAGTTTCTCAGCTAAAGTTAATAGCTGTATTTTCTATCTTTCTGTAGGATTTGCTATGGCTCTTATGACCCTGAACGAAAATGCTCTACATACTTTCTTCCTCCCCACCTGGCCCATGAGTTCAAAAGTGGTAGGGATAACATTTTACCATTTTTTTTTTGTTTATCCAAAATTAATGCAGATGCTCAACCAATATCTGATGGTAAACCAATAAGTGGGAGGCTACAGATGGTATAAAAGTTTTGTTGAAGGAGAATGAGTGGAGAAAGCCTAAATGGTGTGCTTACCTACCAAGACATAGACAGGAAGTTTGATAAAGTCCTGTCCTGGAGGTCAGTGTCAGTGACTTGGAGTTTGGGAAATCTGAATACACTTCCCTAGTGGTGAATAAGCACAGTGAAGGAGTAGCTTCATCTTTGGGGGAAGGCCCGGGCACCTTGGTCTCTTCGATATGTAATTCGTGACTTGCATCTAGTTTGTTCAGCATTTGGCAACACATTATAGAACACGAAGGGACACCCGAGGATTCTGGAAATCTGAGCACCAAATTCCCAGAGACCATCGCAGGCTTAAAATCTCCTGTTAGGAGAAACCAGCTTGGAAAGCTAAATTAAAATCTGTGAGACCAGAGAGTGATGGTCATTCTTTTTTGCTGCTGGCACATATCATCCATTAATTTTTCTAAATGGTTGACTATTGGCCTATGGGAAAGAAGAAGGGAAGAGGATGTTTTGGAAATTGTCTCAGTTCAGTTCAGTCGCTTCCGACTCTTTGCCACCCCATGAATCACAGCACACCAGGCCTCCCTGTCCATCACCAACTCCTAGAGTTCACCCAAACTCATGTGCATCGAGTCGGTGATGCCATCCAGCCATCTCATCCTCTGTCGTCCCTTTCTTCTCCTGCCCCCAATCCCTCCCAGCATCAGAGTCTTTTTCAATGAGTCAACTCTTCGCATGAGGTGGCCAAAGTATTGGAGTTTCAGCCTCAGCATTAGTCCTTCCAATGAACACCCAGGACTAATCTCCTTTAGGATGGACTGGTTGGATCTCCTTGCAGTCCAAGGGACTCTCAAGAGTCTTCTCCAACACCACAGTTGAAAAGCATCAATTCTTCAGTGTTCAGCCTTCTTCACAGTCTAACTCTCACATCCATACATGACCACTGGAAAAACCATAGCCTTGACTAGACAGACCTTTGTTGGTAAAGTAATGTCTCTGCTTTTCAATATGCTGTCTAGGTTGGTCATAACTTTTCTTCCAAGGAGTAAGTGTCTTTTAATTTCATGGCTGCAGTCACCATCTGCAGTGATTTTGGAGCCCCCCAAAATAAAGTCTGACACTGTTTCTACTGTTTCCCCATCTATTTCCCATGAAGTGATGGGACCGGATGCCATGATCTTCGTTTTCTGAATGCTGAGCTTTAAGCCAACTTTTTCGCTCTCCTCTTTCACTTTCATCAAGAGGCTTTTTAGCTCCTCTTCATTTTCTGCCATAAGGGTGGTGTCATCTGCATATCTGAGGTTCTTGATATTTCTCCCGGAAATCTTGATTCCAGCTTGTGCTTCTTCCAACCCTGCATTTCTCAAAATGTACTCTGCATATAAGTTAAATAAGCAGGGTGACAATATACAGCCTCGACATACTCCTTTCCTATTTGAAACCAGTCTGTTTTTCCATGTCCAGTTCTAACTGTTGCTTCCTGACCTGCATACAGATTTCTCAAGAGGCAGGCTAGGTGGTCTGGCATTCCCATCTCTTTCAGAATTTTCTACAGCTACTCCACGTTCAAGGTTAGGAGGGGGGACCTCACCCAAGGTAAGGAGCAGTGGCTGTGCTTTGCTGGAGCAGCTGTGAAGAGATACTCCATGTCCAAGGTAAGAGAAACCCAAGTAAGATGGTAGGTGTTGCGAGAGGGCATCAGAGAGGGCAGACACACTGAGAAATTGTCTAATGTTGCTTAAATGGGTAGGATTTTTTTTAATGAATAGTGTGAGTTTATAGGGAGCTTCCCAGGTGGCCCAGTGGTAAAGAATCCTCCTGCCAACGCAGGAGACCCG
This sequence comes from Capra hircus, assembly GCF_001704415.2. Classification (NCBI taxonomy): domain Eukaryota; kingdom Metazoa; phylum Chordata; class Mammalia; order Artiodactyla; family Bovidae; genus Capra; species Capra hircus. The sequence continues at coordinate 105,002,782 of NC_030812.1, forward strand.
AGGTGCAAGTTTGATCCCTGGGTTGCAAAGATCCCCTGGAGAAGGAAGTGGCAAATCTCATGGACAGAGGAGTCTGGAGGTCTGCAGTTCATGGGGTCCCAAAGAGTCAGACATGACTGACCGACTGAGCACTCACACACGTGAGTTTACAGAGTGGGTGCGATATTGTAGGAGAGGTTTTATGCCACCAGAACAGTGATGTCCAATGGCTATGTCCATTGGACCTTTGTTCAGAAGGCTGCCTTCATCTGGATGGGACTTTGTCCTCCCTTAATTCTTAGTAAGACTCCCTTCTGAGAGAGTCTGAGACAGAAGCCCATGCTTCCTGCTGTCATGGGAACCTCATTCGAATTCCAGGAGAGTTTTGAGGAGAGATGATTCATGTTGAGCCCAAAATAAGATTTATTGAAATGATTGATATTTCTGTTCTTTTTAGGTCTCTCCCTGTGGGAATCTCAAGATCAAGACCTAAGAATGATCACGAATACCCAAATACGTATATTCTCAACTCTACGGAACTCATACGATGACAATGTTGGGGGACACTTGCAAGATGCATCTTAAGAGGGGCTGGCAAAGTCTCTTCCCAAACCCTAAAGCCCCAGTTTTGACTCAAAGCTGCTGCTGGCTAGTTCCAGTTCAGTGGCTTTGTGAAAATGAGAAAAGTCTCCTTCCTCAGGGGGACACCCCTCTGTGCTGGGCGGGGTGGCTTGGTGAACAGAGAGCAGATGGGTTTATGACCTCTCTCATCCCCTCAGGTTCAAGTTCTACATCAAAACAAGCTACACACTCGTAGATGCCACTATGGAGCCCAAGACTCCACCTTTGGGATCCAACCTATGTGCTCGGATGAGAACACCATCCTCCACTTAATCAGGTGCTAGAATGTCCAGATACTGAGCACCTGTCCAGCACCTGTCGGCCATCAACCGCTGCATTCTCTTTCCCAAATGACAGGTAGTGCCAGGGACAGGAAGGGGACACCAGCCAGAGACCTGAGCCGTGAGAGGCCCCCGGGGAAAAGACTGGTTGTGGGAGGAACTGGAAGCAACAGGGGACCTGAAGTTCAGGGAAGAGGGTGGGAGCAGTGGGGTGGAACGGAAGGTCAGCAGGACCAGACCACAGTCACCTGTTTCTTTTTTAAAAGAATTGTTTTCCAAAGTTTAAAATGTCATTTTTATATTTTTCTAATATTTGAAAATTTGCAAAACTGATTTCCTTTTCATCGTTTTCATGTGGCTACTAGAAACTTTCCGGTTGCATTCATGATTTGCATCATATTTCTATTGGATGACACTGGTCTGGAACTCAGTGCCTGGCACTTAAGTAAAGGTGCTTGTAAATGTGATTTGAAATGAAACAAAACAGAATGTACCGCAACTACGTGTCTCGGAGCTGACTGATCACTCTCTTTAGACAGTACCGCTACATCTTCATGGCTACTGTTTGCTGTCCCCTTTTCCCCCCAAAGCTTTGTTGAGAGTCAGTTGACATATATCACTGTACGTCAGTTGAAGGTGTACAACATAATGGTATGATGCACATATATTGTGAATTTTGTTCTCTTCAAAAAATTCATAGTTGCTTAGCCCAAAAGACTAAGCCGACAAGCCAAAAGATAGTTCCAGGTATTTTTTCTTTAAATAAAAAATCCCCTTTGCTCCCCTCCCTCATTCCCTTCTCTAGGAGCTACCGCAATTGCTCAGGTTCAGTGAGATGGCTGATATCACGAGGAGAAAAGAAAATGTGCCAACTTTGGACCCTTTCTATAGACACTGAAATTGACTCAGAACTTTCAGTTGTTCAAAACTCCAAATCTCTGGTGGTCCAGTGGCTAAGACTCTGCGCTCCAAGGCAGGGCTCCCCAGTTTGATCCCTGTTCAGGGAACTAGATCCCTCATGCTGCAATTAAAACCTGGAGCTGCCAGATAAATAAAAAAAAATATTTTCAAATCTTCCAAACCCTTCCCTTTGAAGCCCTTACCTGCTTCAAAGACTGTCTATGAGAAAACGGAGCAGAGAGCAGACTAAGTATTTCACGATCTTCTGTTAAATGAAGTTAAATGAATAAAGTTTTGAGTTCAGATTAGGAATGTGGAGGAAATAGCAGTCTGGAGAAAGTTTTAGTGTGTGTGTGTGTGTGTGTGTTTTCCTGAATCACTAAGAAGAAGAAATCTCACATTAAATTAAATTTCGGGTTTTCAGAAATCTGTGATGACTCCTGGAACCAGGGGGCAAATTTCTAGGAAGTAAATGGAATGATAACGCCTTTGCTTCTGAATTCTCTCCCCCAGGTTTTCCATATGTAGTTTGTACCCAACATGCGCCCTGTGTCAGACACAAGAGCCCTGCCATGAGGGCACTGGACTGGGGATGGGGGGTGGGCCTGTGGGAAAGAGGAGATCCCATGGGCTGGGCTTTGGGAGAGGGGATCCCTGCTGGAAGGAGGTGTAGACAAGCACCAGAGGAGACTGTGGTTTTAGGCATTTGTTTGTTTAATTACTTGTTAGAATGGATTGCATTTCTCTCTCTAGAAGAGATACAGATTTGAGATGAATTTGAGATGTTTTTAAAACAAAAATGCTACTCAGTTGAATTTGCTGTTTTTGCCGGAGCTGTGCGACTGAGCTGGAGGAAAAGACAGCATGAGCAACTCTCGCCAGACTGAAGCCTTTTTTGCTTCTTCTGTGTCACAGAGTCTCCATTCTGTTCCCAAGGAAGAAACCGTATCCTCAAGTATTCCCGAAAAGCTAGACAATTAGGTAAATATTTTTGCTCAATAAACATGCCATTTGGTACCACTTTCCCTGACAAATTATCTTTCCCCTGTCAAAAAGGGAGTTACAAAAAAAAAAAAAAAAAAGGTAACCTTTATCCTGAGATGGATTCATAATGAATAGAAAGATACAACTGGGTTTGTACAGCATTATTGATCCAACATTTAAGCACACTGGAACTTGAAGTCACTAAGCTTTTTCCATCATATTTTTAACTTTTCTAAAAAAAAAAAAAAAAAAATAGAGCTCAGGCTAACTGACTTCTTTAAGAGAATACCCTGATATTGAGGAAGGAAGTGAGACAGTTGGTCCCTAATTATTTCTTTTTTGGCCTCAAGGCATGTGGGTTTTCCAACCAGGGATTGAATCTGTGCCCCCCACTGCAGTGGAAGCTCAGGTCTTAACCACTGGATCTCCAGGGAAGTCCTGGTTGCTAGTCATTTTGCCTTAAAAGTTGTAAAAGCCACACTTTTACAAAAGGAAGATGGGCTTTCTTAACTAGCTTCATGCAGAGTTGGTGTGATGGCCATGATGTAAGACAGTCTTCGGGGAAAAGCTGTCTCCACTGTTTTCCCTTTATTTCTAAACGCACCGGATCAGTATAACACTTTACAGTTGCTCAGAGCAGGTCCTTAGGTAAACAGTGAACCGCGGAGATAACACTATGGCAGTAAACCACGTGTGCTGTGACTACTCAGTATTATTCTAATTTTTAGGAAAAAGATGATACGAAACAGACTTCCAGTCAAGTTGACGCCCCTTCATTTCCTATTTCTCTATATTCCCTGTGGAACGATGAAATTGATGAAAAAAGTATAAAAAGAAAAAAGAAACTAATAAGCCAAAAAAAAAAAAAATGTCTTTGTGGCTCAATCCCACCAGTGCGGAGAGATGAAGTCATGAGACTGGCAGGCAACAGCAGAAAGGAGCCTGGCTCCTCTGGGGTGGCAGAGGCTAAGTGTCTATGAAAAGGTTGGTGGAAACTGGCTCACTGTCCAAAGACAGGGTCTGACTCTCCCAGAAGCTGTGGGATGAGGGAGCTGAGACCCAGCCTCCCAAGAGGGAATTGACCCAGCTTTCTTGTGTGACTCTGCAATATTCCTCACCACGGGGCAGGAGACCCCAGAAAACTATTATAAATCTGGCTATGGACGGAGGCTGCAGGGAGGGGTGGGGGAAGCATCCACAAAGCTTTTCAGTCGGGTGCAAGAGAGAGCAAACAAACAAAACAGAAAGCCTCCTGTATAAAGTAAGTGTTAATCACTCCGTCGTGTCTGACTCTTTGCGACCCCCTGGACTGTAGCCCGCCAGGTTCGTCTGTCCATAGGACTTTCCAGGCAAGAATACTGGAGCGGGTTGCCATTCCCTTCTCCAGGGATGTCACAAAGAAGATTTTAACAGTTTTCAAAGAGGTGGTTTTATTGTTTGTGTATTTACTTATTTTTTTTTAGTAAGTGGAGGAAAAAAAATCTGTTACCTTAAAAATGCTCTCCTAAATAACTTTTGGGTTCAGAAGAAATCATACTGAAAAGTCCAAAATCGTTTAAGTAAAAATTAAACGTAAATACATATGATGTCATTAGACTTGTAAGGTTCAGTTAAGGCCTACATTTATAAAAAGAAAGAAAGGTAAAAAGCAAATGAGTTTACAGTCAATTCAAGAAGCAAGAGGTGGGGTAAAAACCAGAAAGAGCCTAAAAAGGGGAAGGAAGGAAAAAATAAGGGTGAATGAGAAAACTAACAATACAAAAGGTCAGTAAAATTAAAATTTGATTTTTTTGAATAAAAGAAAAATGTCTCATTCGGATAGTAAAGAAAAAGGCACCAAACAATAAAATAGAGAACCAAAAGGGGAGCAGAACCACTTTGTCTCAGAATAGAGATTAAACAGATCATAAGAGAAAATGATATGTCTATGCAAATAAGTTTGAAAAGTCAGAAGAAAGGATTAAGTTTCTTTTTATAATGTAATAAAGGGAGAATAAACACTGGGATGAAATTAGCAATCTCAGCCACACTTTCTCGGCCTAGTTTATGAAGTTTTTTTTTTCTTTTAAAAGATCACAAGTCAATGATAAATGTTATTGAATGCTTTTTCTTTACCTCTCGTGAAAAGCATACATTTCCACCCCCCTTTGCATTCTGACAGTGGCGCAACATGACAATAAGAACCTGAATCTTTGAGATGTCACAAATGGACTGGATTTCTTGAGCATGAAAAATAAATTTCTTCCTTATTTAATCCTCTGCCATTTAGTCTTTTTGGGTTCATTTTAACTAAGCCTAATCCTAACTGATACAAAAAGAACTGAAGTGAAGTCGCTCGGTTGTGTCTGACTCTGCGACCCCATGGACTGAAGCCTACCAGGCTCCTCCCTCCATGGGATTCTCCAGGCAAGAGTACTGGAGTGGGTTGCCATTTCCTTCTCCAGGGGATCTTCCCGACCCAAGGATCGAACCCAGGTCTCCCGCATTCCAGGCGGACGCTTTAACCTCTGAGCCACCAGGGAAGCCCTGATACAAAAAGGGAACACATTAACTTAGTAAAGATTATTTATTAAAATATGTTACAGAATGACACATAATAATCTGAGTGAGAGAAACAGGACTGCACACTCTAACAGCTCCTCTTCCATCCTGTACCCAAAGTCTTAGCTAATATAATCAGATAAAGAACTTAAAAACCAAAGGAAAATGGTTTTTATTAGCAGATAATATGATAGTCCACGGGGCTTCTCTGGTAACTCAGCTGGTAAAGAATCCACCTGCAATGCAGGAGACATCGGTTCAATTCCTGGGTTGGGAAGATCCCTGGAGAAGGAAATGGCAACCCATTCCAGTATTCTTGCTTGGAGAATCCCATGGACAGAGGAGCCTGGAGGGCTACAGTTCATGGGGTCACAAAGAGTTGGACGTGACTTAACATAGCACAGCCTGATAGTCCATAAGATATCTTACAAATTTTATAATAAATGAGTGGTCACTAAGTTGGATATAAGATCAACACATTGGTAGCCTACCTAATCACCAAAATTAAACAATTAAGAATGTAATTTTTTTAAAAATGTCTTATTCACAAAAATGAAGAAGATGCTTGTGGAGAAGATGATGGGCTGTTATCTAAAGAGATGGAAAGAAACACATGGTGTATTAATTAGGATTCTTTCACATGCAAGTAACACATGGCAACAAGAAATGTCTTAACTCTATGAACGTTTGTTAGTCTTTGTAACAAGAAGTCCAGTATCGGCAAGTACAACACAAACCTGTCGTCAGACGCTCAGTGTCTTTCCATCTTTCTGCTGCACAGCTTCTGCCTTCAGATTGGTCCTCCTGTGGCTGTAGGTTGGTTGTATTACCCACAATCTACCTGTAAAGCCTCCTTCCTACAGCCTCATTCTGAAGGAAGTAAAGGAAGCATCTCTTCACACACCCATGTTTATCAAACTGTTCTCGAAGAATGTCACACCCTCAAGATTAAGTTGTGAGGTCATGCTACCAGCAAAGGAGGCATCTCATATTTTCAGTCTCTATCGTGGGAAGTGTGCTCAACCAATAAGAAAAGGAGTAAGGGGACTTTCCTGGTTGTCCAGTGGTTAAGACTTCACCTTCCAGCATGGGGACTGTGGGTTTGACCCCTGGTCAGGGAGCCAAGATCCCACATGCCTCATGGCCAAAAAACCAAAGCATAAAACAGAAATAACATTGTAACAAATTCATTAAAGACTTTTTAAAATGGTCCGCATTAAAAAAAATCTTTGAAAAAGAAAGGGGGTTCAGTGGGGTAGGTTACTAATGAAAAGGCCATTTATGCCCCCAAATAAATGGATGGGGAGACCCAATAGCATTAAAGCTCCTCAAATTTAAATCTATGAATTCAGGGCAACTGCAATCAAAAGGGAAATGAGCTTTTTCTGAGGCAGTTGAAAAGGTTATACAAAAATTAATACGGGAAGGGGAAAAAAAGGGCCAAGAATAGCTCAGACAATTTTGGAAGGAAAAAAAAAAAAAAAAAACTAGGGCACTTGTCCTACCACCTTGTAAATCAAAACACCTTGTAAAGCCATAATAACTAAAGGTGAGAACACTTATGTCAACACCCACTTCACAAAGCTGTTACAAGAATCACATTATAAGGTCTACATGAAAAATGCTTTGTTGACTGTAAAATGCCGTCAGGGTGCGAGTCAGTACAGAGGACAAAGATGTACATTGCATCTCTGAGCTACAGTACTTCCTCCAGCAGTGAAATTAATGACATTGACTTCTTTGCTCTGTACCTGCTGTAAATCTTCCCGTGAGCAGGGTCAAGGGAGGGCAGGAAAGAAGCGTGAAAATCTTCCACTTGGAAGGAGTCCCAGAGGTTATTATTCCAGTCTCCCACTCTGAGGAGGAGTCCTACCGACAAATTCCAGCCCCAGGTGGCCATCCTGTCTCGGCTTGAGCACTTTCCGTGATGGAAGGGTTGCTCCCTCTCAAACCCTGTTGGTCCATGGGCAGGCAGCAGGAATCGTTACAGATGGAGCTGGAAGCAGACTCACTCCAACCTTTCCCACTTGCCTTAGTTCAACCTTCAAGAACAACACAAAACAAATTCATTCCCTTGGTCACCAGGGCCATTCCCTGGCGTAAACATTCTCAGCTTTTTAACTGTCCCTCTAAGACCCTTCCCTAAACAGGCTGACCTTCCTGGGGTGCCTACTCCTTTGTCAATATTCTTCTCAAATCTTGTGTCACCTCTCTGCCCCCGCCTCTGAATGGAAACAGGAATGAATTAATTTAAACAAATGAAGGCATAGTCCTAAAACAATGGATTACCTATGAAAACGGTGTTTTTAAAGAATATATAATGAGTTGGGGGGAGGGATTTAGGATATGATGTTAATTTTAAAAAAGAGAATATAAACTCTACCTAAGCTACATTGTAAATTCTTCCTTCCATAGGCCTCCATCTCACACAAAAAAAAGACTTGAAGGACACACGAAAGCTAGTAATTATCCTGAAATGGTGACATTGGGATCATTTTTATTTTCTCCTTTTCAACTTCCTACATTTCTAGGTTTTCGACCACAACTGTACTTTTCATTCGCAATTTAAAAAAATTACAGAGGCCCACAAAGCTGAATGTGGAGGAAAAATACGGCGCTTGGAACAAACCCGGGTGCTCTGATGCAGGTGGCCTGCGGCACACTCACCATCTTGGTGTGGCCGTGACAAACATCGGTATTTTTGCAGCCACATCAGAATTTTGGGCTCACGCTGAGTGTTTTGTTAACTAAAATCATACAAAAAAAAATTTTTTTTTCACATAAACTCTTTGTCAATAGTTTGAGTAACTGAGTCGTTGTTTTTTGAAAATCAAAATGAAAATCTTTCCCCCATTAAATTCCACGTATTTGTTTTGGCTCCTTGCTCAGCAAACTGTATCCTGCTGAGTATTAACTTGTGTGTCTCCATCTTATATCAACTCTCATTTATCTGTTGCCATATCTGACACGTCACTGAAAGGTATTTAGCAGAACCAGTCCCCACACAAGGATTGGAGGCTTCTGGCCCTGCGCCCGCTTTCTTTGGATGACTCAGCTCAATCCTTCAGTGCTTTCTCTATACACTGGTTTGCCTAGCTGTGCCTTTCCCCAACTGGAGATCATCCCTAATCCTTACCTATTCATCTTACCATAAGAAACTTTGCCCAAACCCCTGCTGAAAGACTCAGTACCTCTGGGAAAACCTGGTGGTTTTTGGTAAGCTTTCATAAAAGAAAAAACTGTGAAATGATGTTCAAGTTGTCATTGGACCATAAAGAAGGCTGAGCACCGAAGAAATGATGCTTTCGAACTGTGGTGGTTGAGAGTCCCTTGAACAGCAAGGAGATCCAACCAGTCAATCCTAAAGGAAATCAACCCTGAATATTCATTGGAAAGATTGGTGGTGAAACTGAAGATCCGATACTTTGGTCATCTGATGCGAAGAGTTGACTCATTGGGAAAGACCCTGATGCTGGGAAAGATTGAAGGCAAAAAGGGAAGGGGACAACAGAGGATGAGTTGGTTGGATGGCATCACTGACTCAATGGACATAAGTCTGAGCAAACTCCAGGAGATAGTGAAGGACAGGGAAGCCTGATGTGCTGTAATCCCTGGAGTGGCAAAGAGTTGGGCACGACTGAGTGACTAACATTTTTGAAGCGATTACAAGCTAGCTAACTCTTGAAAACCCAGGTTAAGGTTTGCTGGGGCTCAAAGTTAAACTCAACAGTGAAGACTTGCCAGAACCTACATGTTGCCCCTGTTGACAACTCGGACTGCCCCTCATCGCAAATCCCTTGGCACCACTCCTGAGATTCCTGAGAGATTACTGACAATGATTCTGTGACGAAACCTTCAGGTTCTTTCTTCCTTGGGGATGAAATGTGTCAGGGCCTGGAGATCTGAGCTCATTTGAAGAGACTGGGTATTTATTGTCTGCAGGGCTTCAAGCCTAGGGCTGCAGTTTCCTCTTAACCAGGTTGAAGATCTTCTTGGAGACAGAGGAGATGGCAGCTGGGTAGGAGGGGAATTGCTTTGCTTTTTTCTGTCATCTGCTAGCATTACCCCACCTGCCCCAAGCACGGGACTTGGCCCTTCCTTGTTCTCCCAGCTCAAAGTACACTCACACAAAGCTCTTCTCACTGTTCGAGAGCACTCTTTGCAAGTCCCAGCTAGATTCTGAGGCCCAGCCTTGCTAACACCATGGCTGGACGCCCATGATAGTTTTTGCTGTTCTTCTCTGGCTCTGTGTTTCTCCTTTGCACTTTTGGGAAGTTTCTTTCAGAACATGATGCTTCTGAAGGGCTTCCTTTGCTAACTCTGGGTCTTCCCTCTGCTTTATCATTGAGATCACAGGCGGTTGTACTGTCAGAATTTAATTTCGGGAAGAATTTTTTTTTTTAGTTGAAGTATTTGGACAGCAAGGAGATCAAACCAGATAATCCTAAAGGAAATAAGTCCTAAATATTCACTGGAAGAACTGATGCTGAAGGTAAAGCTCCAATACTTTGGCCACCTGATTCAAAGAGCTGACTTATTGGGAAAGACCCCGATGCTGGGAAATACTGAGGGCAAGAGGAGAAGGGGACAACAGAGGCTGAGATGGTTGAATGGCATCACCAACTTGATGGGCATGAGTTTGAGCAAGCTCTGGAGTTGGTGAACAGGGAAGCCTGGTGTGCTGCAATCCATGGGGTCACAACGAGTAGGACACGACTGAGCGACTGAACTAAACTGATAGTAGATTTACAATTCCTGGTTAGTTTCAGGTGTACAGCAGAGTAATTCAGTTGTAATATATATGTATATGTATATAGTCTTTTCAGATTCTTTTTCATTACCGTTTATTATAAGACATTAAATGTAGTTTCCTATACTATGCAGTAGGACCTTGCTGTGTATTTATTTTATATAGTGTATATCTGCTAATCCCAAACTCCTAATTCATCCCTCCCCATCCCCTCTCCCTTTTGGTAGCCATAAATTTGTTTTCTATGTCTGTAAGTCCGTTTCTGTTTTGTAAATAACAGAAACACTTGTATCATTTTTTTACAAGATCATTTGTATCATTTAGATTCCACATGTAAATGATATCATGATATTGACTTACTTCATATAATATTCAAGTAAGTGACATCATATGATAGCGACTTACTTCACATATGATGAAAACCTCTAGCTTCATCCATGTTGCTGCAAATAGCATTACTTCGTTCTTTTTCGTGATTGAGTAATAGTCCATCTTATATGTATATATATAATCGCATCTTCTTTATCCATTCCTCTGTCTATGGACATTTAAATTGCTGGAAGAACGTTTCTTTAATACATCTTCTGTACTTTTACCCTTTAAACAATGAAACACTGGCATAATAAAGCAAGACACAGGAACAACAGCAAATTAGAAGCTCCTCTTGAGGTTTGCTTCTCTTCACAGATGCATACGAGGTCTGCTGAACCACTAGGATTGGGCACTTAGGCTCCTCATGGTCCGTTTTCCTAGAAAAACATACGATGAATGATGAAAAATGATGCTTCACTTGCTTCAAATAAAAATGTGGAGGAGCTATTCCTTCCTATTTATTGTGCATGGAGAAAAGAGGGGAAAGGGCAGAGACGGAGAAAGAGGGCAAATTAGTATTGGGTACCAACCTTCTGGTTTCATTTACTCTTCATATCAATCCTGGAAGCACTGTCTCAATTTTATAGATGGAAAAAATGAAGTTTAAGTTACTTGAAATAACTTTGTGATCCAGTAGGCAGAGCCAAGGGTTGAACCCAATCAGCATGATGCTAAAGCTCATGCTTTTTCCTACATAACAGGTGGTAGGTAAGTAAGCAGCTTGCAGGACAATCCAGACCGGAGATGTGTGTGTGTGTGTGTGTGTGTGTGTGTGTGTGTGTGTGTGTGTGTTTGGACAACTGGTATTTAATTTTTTTGAGTATATTGCCAACATTTATATTACATGCCCCCTTTCTCCCCACTCCCGTGTCTGCAAGTCCATTTCCCACACCTGAGTCTCTGTTCCTGCCTTGAAAATAGATTCATCTGTACCATCTTTCTAGATTCCACATATGTGTATTAATATACAATATTTTGCTTTTCTCTTTCTGACTTACTGCACTCTGTATGACAGATTCTAGGTCCATCCACGTCTCTACAAATGATCCAATTTCGTTCCTTTTAACGGCTGAGTAGTATTCCATTGTTTTCCCACATACTTGTATATCTGGATGCAAACGTGTGTCTCTGGGGGGTGTTCTAACAGGGCTCTATTCAGTGTGAGAAGTCTGACAATTACCTCCTGGGGATGCCGCCTTTGAGGCTAGATCTTGCAACATTAGGGGAATAATAACACATTGTGCTTTGGGTCCTAAAACATCTTAGAAGCACCTCACAAAGGCCTTCATGGATGCACAGAGTCAAGACCTTTAGCCACAGTAGACAGAACTGCTTCACGCCCCCTCCTTCCAGGCATGTCTCTGATGTTCTTAGGGACGTTTCCATTGATTGGAGCTCAAGTGCCAGTGAATACTCTGGGAAAGGATTTCTGTTTTTCTTACATTTTAAAGATGCTTGTATTTGTTTATTTATTTACTTATGTTGTTGTTCAGTTGCTACATTGTGTCCAACTCTTTTTGACCCCATGGACTAGAGCCTGACAGGTTCCTCTGTCCCTGGATTTACCAGTCAAGAATACTGGAGTGGGTTGCCATGCCCTTCTCCAGGATCATCTTCCTTCCTGACCCAGGGATCAGACCTGCATCTCCTGCATTGGCAGGCATATTCTTTACCCCTGAGCCACCAGAGAAAGAAAGAAAGAAAATAAAGAAAGTGAAGTTGCTCAGTCATGTCTGACTCTTTGTTCCCCCATGGACTATAGCCTACTAGGCTCCTCTGTCCATGGGATTTTCCAGGGAAGAGTACTGGAGTGGGTTGCCATTTCCTTCTCCAGGGATTGAACCCAGGTCTCCCACATTGTAGGCAGATGCTTTACCATCTGAGCCACCAGGGAAGCCTTAATTTATGCATTGACTAATTTATTCATCAATTCACTAAAGTGGAGAAAATAAAGTTTTAAAAAAAACACTTAAGGTAACAGCCATTTTCATGTAATAAGCTAGATATTGCTGTAATATCCCTGGTGGTCAGTGGTTAAGACTTCACCTTCCAATGCAAGGGGCTTCCCTAGTGGCTTAAATGGTAGAGAATCTGCCTTCAATGCAGGAGAGCCAGGTTTCCCTGGGTCAGGAAGATCCCCTAGAGGAGGGAATAGCTACCCACTCCAGTATTCTTGTCTGGAGTATTCCATGAACAGAGAAGCCTGGTGGGCTACAGTCCTTGGGATAGCAAAGAGTTGAACATGACTGAGTGACTAACACTTTCACTTTCCAATGCAGAGGTTGCAGGTTTGATCCCTGGTTGCGAAGGTAAAATCCCATATGCCTCGTGGCCAAAAACCAAAACATAAAACAGAAGCAATATTGCAACAAACTCAATAAAGACTTTAAAAAATGACCTGCATAAAAAATTCTGGAAAAAAAAAAAGCCCAGATATTGCTGATAGTTTGTGAAATATGCCAGTCCTGGGCTTGCATGATCAGATTTAATCTTCAGAACAAACAGATGAGGTAGGTGTTTACTGTCCCTGTTTGATAAATGCACAGAAGGAAGTTCAGAGACATTCATGGGCTCAAGACCAGGAGCTGGTAAAGGGCAGAGCCAGGGTCCCAAGCCCCAACTACTCCCCTGAATGCTTGTTTCTAAATCTTGATAAGCCTTGATGGTGTTTAATGAGCAATTTTTTTTCTTGTGGCCACCATGGTGATGAGAAGGGCATAAATCCTGCATCATTGCCTCTCCTCCTGCACCAGTGATGCCCTAGTTCCAGGAGGCCCTGGACCACTTGCATACCTCAGCCTCAGGAGAACCTCTGGGGGTGGAAGGAGGCAGGAACAGAGCCCCCTGCTGGTGGGAGGCCAGCTGTGCAGACACTCAGGAGCTCCCAAGTCCATCCTGGGGTCCCTGAACTGTGAGGTTAGCCTCTGTTTGCTCAGGAGGAAGGAGACTGTGATCTCACCCACCTCCCTGGAAAGGTCCAGCCGGGGAGTGGGCAGAAAGGAGCTCTCCTTCCCAGGCGTTGGAGATCAAGCAGAAGGAGAAGGGGAGGAACCATGTAGCAGCCAGGATCCAGGTGAGGGGCTGCCTGGAATTTGCAGCCTGGAGGGCTGGGGGTGGAGTGGGGTGAGGGTCAGGGGTTCAGGCATGGGAGGGATAAGGTTGGCTTCCCAGGCATAGGATTTCCCAGGGAAAGCACTTCTTCCACTCCAAGTGACAAGGTGAGCAGTGGTGTTTGGGAACTGGAGGAGCTGCTGCTTAGGTGCTCTATTTTCTGGATGATTGCTACATGAAAGGATCCCGGGTGCAGGAGTCTATGTTCCCATGCCTGACGATCCATCCAGCGGCCCATATGGCCAGGCCGTTCCTTCACACACTTTTACTTTTGCTTTCCTGGAAGGAGTTCCAGTGTTATCATTCTGTTTAACAGTTATAAACACTCCCATTTATTACGAGCTTCCTAAGCACCGGCTTTTACTTCTCTGTGCCTGGGAAATTTGTGCTTATCACCCCAAGCAGGGCAATGAAGGTGCTGTGCAAACACTGCTTTACAAGCAGGGAGTGACTTGTTGGTTTGCAGCTTTCATTTTAACAGTAAGCGCCAGGACCTCCCAGTCCCTGGCTTCCTCCTGAATATGGAAGACTCCCCTTAAAGCAGAGGTAGTGACCCCCAGGGAAGTGAGAGAGCCTTTTTTCCCCCCTGTTGTTTGGGGGCGGGGCTCAGGAGCATGGAGAAGGGTGTTTGCTAGTAAGGTCCAGGACATGGCCGCAAGAACAAAGATGTTCACGTCCCCCTAAGTTCTGGGCCATAGGCTCACAGGTCCCTGTCACAGCTCTTCTTGTATCACAGGTATTCTCTCTTTATTCAACAGCTTCTCCCTTAGCACCGTGAATGCCTTGCCAGCAAAGTCTGTGTATCTTTTCTCTATTTCTACATCCCCAACACCACGTCCTCAGCAGCCCTTGGTTCACGGTGGATGCCCAGCGCGTGTGTCTCTGACATGTTTTGTGAGCTTATGAGTAACTTGTTTGGGGAAAGACTTTATTTTTCCTCTGTTCTGTCTCATCCCAAGCCTTCTCTCCACATCTCTGGTACTTTTACGACAGTGGTGTGATTCTGAAGTGTTCTGTTAAGATTACCCGTTACAGTTTACAATTCACTATGGACGAGAATTTCACAGACGGGAGGGGGAGCCTTTCCACGTGTGAGCATTTTTGCACAATCCATGTCTGCTGGAATATATATTGGTACTGATATAGGACACACAAAAGTAGTTTCTCCCTTCCTAAGAAATGCAACTGCACTATTTATCAGATAAAGTATAAACCTGGCCTTTGACTCAAAGCTTTAGGTTGTGTTGGTCAGTGCAGGGAAGGTTGGATTAGCTCAGGCACCGATGAGTCAGACTCCATCCTGAGTCATTCTGTACATGCAACAACCTTTCTTCAATCCCTAATCTGCACTGGCTTCGGGAGGAAAGTGAGCCAGTTTTGCCTTTATCAGTTGTGCACTAGAGCCCTTTTCTTGTCTTAAAATGTGAGAAGACACCAAGTGTTTAACTACTCGAGCTCACCTTTCCTTGACTTCTAAGGTGAAAAAGGTGCTTCCACCATGTTAGGTAATTACCTCAATGTTCTGATTAGGGAAAACTGATAAGGGCCTGGAATTCATGCAACATCCACATTGGTTTATTGAGTTCTCTGGGCAGTGCTCAACAAGGGTAAAGCAATAACTATACAGTTCAGCAACATACCCACACCCAGATGTCACAAGGATTGTCAGGACGAAGAGCCAGATGATCTGTACTGAAAACAGCAGAAATTCAGAGGAAGGACAGTCTGGGGCTGAGAGTGGGGAGGGAACACTTCCCGAAGGAAATGGGCACTGAACTGGGTCTTAAAGTGAGCGTAGGATCTGAGTGGGGTGGCTGGAAATACCGTCCACCGTGGGGAAGGGACCTTAGGAAAAGGTGGGGGGGGTTCACACACGTGACCACTGAGTGGTCATGCCCATCTGAATGGAGAGAGAACTGGTACCCAGGGGAGGAGGCGGAGGAGACACAGGCAGGATGAGACATCAGGCCAGGTATGTCAGTTCTAAGTGCCACACTAAGGTGTTTGGATTCTAAACCACATTGTATCCTCAAAACCACAATGACAAGAAAAAAGAGGACCTAATTTCTAGAGTTGTTGATGGACAGGGAAGCCTGGTGTGCTGCAGTCCATGGGGTCACAAAGAGTCGGACATGACTGAGTGACTGAACTGAACTGAACTCATAGCACAGGAAACTATACTCAATATTCTGTAATAACCTAACAGGGAAAATCATCTGAAAAAGTTATCTATCTATCTATGGAGTGGAGTGTTAGTTGCTCAGTTGTGTCTGACTCTTTGCGACCCAACGGACTGTACCTTGCCAGGCTCCTCTGTCCATGGGATTCTCCAGGCAAGAATACTGGAGTAGGTTGCCACGCCCTCCTCCAGGGGATCTTCCTGACCCAGGGATCTAACCAGTATCTCCTGCATTGCAGGCAGATGCTTTACTGTCTGAGTCACAGGGAACCCTGTCTCTCCATCTAGCTATCTATCTATCTATATCTGAGTCACTGAAACTAACACAACATTGTGGATTAGACTCACAGGCTTAGAGCATGAATGCATGGTTACTGGGGAGAAGGGTGGTGGGGAGGGATAGGTTGGGACTTTGGAATGGACTTGTACATGCTGCTAGATTTAACATGGATAACCAACAAAGACCTACTGTACAGCACAGGGAAAATGGCTCAATATCATGTAACAGCCGAAATGGGAAAAGTATTTGAAAAAGAACAGATACATGTATGTGTACAACTGAACCACTTTGCTGTAAATCTGGAGCTAACGTAACATCGCTAATCAGCTATGCTCCAATATAAGATAAAACGCTAAGAAAATAAATCAACTATTCTTCAATTTTAAAAAGAGTAGAGCAAATTTTATTGAGAGGACACTGAAAGACAAGGCAAATGAGAACAACTCGTTAGAAAAGGTTTGATTGCCTGAAACATAAAACAGAGACCATCAGACCTTGAAGGGGCCTTCAACTTCATCTGATCCAAATGCCTGATTTCCCAGATGGGGAAATTTCAGCTGAAATAAAACCAAAACCTGCCCACGCGCACTCAGCGGATAAAGGGAAAAGCCAAAGCTAGAAACCAGTGTGGTGTTTTTTCATCCCCCCCCACCCTTAATAAATTCAAATCTCCAGACGTAGACAAATCACATCCCACGTTGCTCAAAGAACTCGCAGAACCCTTGTCAATAATCTTTGAAAAAGCATGGAGAATAGCAGAACTGTTAAGAGACAAGAGAAGAACAAAGTTGTCCCGATTCTCAAAAAAAAAAAAAAACCAGGGGGGAGGGAAGGGGCACATTATAAAAACGATAAGCTAGTCAGCTTGACAATTATCCCTGGCAGAATTCTAGAACAGAATTTTAAAAAGCTATTTACTCCACAAACATTATTATAATGATAGAAACGAAGGGGGAAATAACCCACAATTTGACCACTTTAACCCATCAACTGAACAGAGTATTAAGTAGACTCTTTGTAAGTCTTTAGAAAAGGAGAGATCACTCAGAGCCAACCCGAAATCTCAGGAAACAAAACACGTCTTCATTTATTTCTTTTTTGATAGGGATGTTAGACTGGTAGAAAGCAGTGGCGTCAAAACCATGCTTGCTTTCAGCATGGCGCTTGACAAGATCCATCATAATCTTTGTGGGTGAGACATGAACTGGCTCACAGCCAGTGGGAACAGCCATGGCTGGGTAAGGATTGTACCTAAAGACTGCTGATTAGTGTGTACATCAGCTTGAAGGGACGCTATGGTGCTGAGCCACAGAGGTCTCTCTTTATTCCTCCCTGAGAGTAATCTTCAGTATTTTTGTCTGTGTCTTAGAGGAGATGTTTATCTGATCTCCATATGACACGGACAAGGGGGAATAGCTAGTACGAAGGACCCTTGCTGTGTTCTGTGAATTGTGTTACATATACTTTTCCCACAAAACGATTACATTTCCATCGAACCACCCCTGGGAGGCAGACGGGAATGTGAACTGTTTTGGAGACGAGGAAACTGATGATCTGAGATGAGTCATGTGCTTCAGATGGCACAGCTCAGCAGGGCAGGAACAAAACTTTGAATCCAGGGATGTCTGGTACCAGAGTCGGGATGAAATGATCGCGTGTCATTTCGACAGACCGCAGCTTTGAGCTTAAATCCACGTGGTTATCACAGAGCCCAACATCCGCATTTTAATTCTGAAGATCAATTGCATATGCAAGGATTGGGTTGTAGGCTGCAGTCCATGGGGTCACTACTAGTCGGACACGACTGAGCGACTTCACTTTCACTTTCATGCGTTGGAGAAGGAAACGGCAACCCACTCCAGTGTTCTTGCCTGGAGAATCCCAGGGATGGGGGAGCCTGGTGGGCTGCCGTCTATGGGGTCGCACAGAGTTGGACACAACTGAAGCAACTTAGCAGCAGCAGCAGCAGTATTTAAATCAAGACAGCTAACGGTGCCACTGCAGACAAAGGTAACTATGAGCGATGCAGAAGCTCTGTTATATGAAATACGGTTGAAAAAAAGGATGCCGTTGTAGGCTGAGGAGGCCTGAACCATCCCATATTGAAGGAGAAGCCGTTAAAAAAAAAGTTTAGTTCATTCTGCATTGCTCTAAAAGGCAGAACGGGGATGGATGCATGTGTGGGAGTTAAAAAGGGCCAGGGTTTGGCTTAATCTGAGAATGAATTTTCTAACTATTGGAACTGTTTGGAAATAGAAGACAGCGGTCAGTTTGCTGTTCCCATCACATTTTAAAGACTGGACAAGCCCTTGTTGAAGTGGAAGAGGTTATGGCGGGAGCTGAGAGGGAGACAGAGGCCGTGCCTGTGCCCCTCCAAATCCAAAATCCGACTCTACTTGTTAGTTTTGTTGAGTCGCTAAGCCCTGTCCAGCTCTAGTGAAATATTCATCAAACGACCAGATAAATCCTTGCACAAATCTAGATTTGTTAAAACAATATGGTTTCTTGGGAAGAACGAGAGGTCCTACTTTAATTCCTAATTTAATTTGGGGATACCTGAATTTCCTGGTGGCTCAGAAGGTAACGAATACGCCTGCAATGCAAGAGACCTGGGTTTGATCCCTGGGTCGGGAAGATTCCCTGGAGAAGGGAATGGCAACCCACTCCAGTACTCTTGCCTGAAAAATCCCATGGACAGAGGAGCTTGGTAGGCTACAGGCCATGGGATCACAAAGAGTCAGACACGCCTGGGTGACTGAATTCATATCAGCATCATCTCGTTGGTAAAGACACGTCCATATCAGAATAAGAATCTAAAATTTATCACCTTTGATCATCGTTAAGTCTCCTGACCGCTCATTTTTGTTTTGGACACTACATAGTTTGAGAGATTTATAGTTCTTAAATTTAAAGTATTTATAGCATACTTTTACCCCTACGTGTATTTCCTTCTGCTTTCATTCAGTCTTGACTATTTGGCTGATTTAGGGTAAAGCTGTACAGTTAGATTATCGTTACTCCAGAAAGCCATTCTGACATGTGCTTGACAAAAGCTAATCTTGGTCATCCAGAAACAAAGGAATTCTCTGGCTTATAGGAAGTTTGTGCTCACATTTTAAAATCAGAGCCATTTCTTGCCTGTCTGCCAGCGCCACCTAGTGGGACTCTGAGTACATTTTTCCCAGCCCTGGAGTAAAAAACCCAGTTTGGAAAGATGTATGTGGGATCATCATTCCTTTCTGGACCTCAGAATATTTGGGGTGGGAGAAACCTCTAGGGGTCAATATTTAATATCCCTGTATTATCTAGGTGGGCCTTCCCCAATATCCTACCCAGAGATACCGATTTTAGTCTAGTCCCCAGGCAGATTCTTTACTGTCTGAGCCACCAGGAAACCCTAAAAGGAATGCAGGATTCGAACCTGCTCAGGGAGACCCCAGCAGATTTCTAGCTCATTTCCTTAACCACTTTGCCATGACTACATAAGCCTCGGTCCCCAGAGTGAGCATTCATCCTGAAGACCAGAGCCCCCAGGAAAAAGGAAAACAAACAAATTGAAAAAGAGAGACCATAGTGAATTTTTTCCTGTCTGTTTCCTTTGCATTTCACTTTTTTTTTTTTTTAAAGAAATCAGGGCAGATTAAGACTTGATGCAAAGACTTGTGACCTGAGACTTGCAGAGGTTCACAGAGCCTCAGCAAATGGGATCGGACCAGAAGGAAAAACACACAAATACCCTACAAAGTGGGATAAGAACTTAATTCTTTTCAGGATTTTTGAGACGTGGTTGCTGGGCAGATCTTGCTCAGCTCAATGTCAGTGATGAGACTTGTCTTAAGTCATTTCATATTTAATCCACTGTGCTTTCAAGAAAAGGATATCATGTGCATTCTTGTTCTAGTGTCAGGATTATTCAGGATTGAGGATAATGTTAAGGATAGTCTATCAAAGAAAGAGTCCCTTGGATTGCAAGATCAAACCAGTCAACCGAAAAGGAAATCAGCCCTGAATATTCATTGGCAAGACTGATGCTAAACCTGAGGCTCCAATACTTTGGCCACTTGATGCAAAGAGCTGACTCATTGGAAAGTATCTTGATGCTGGGAAAGGTGGAAGGCAGGAGGAGAAGGGGGTGACAGAGGATGAGGTGGTTTTGAATGGCATCGTCGACACAATGGACGTGAATTTGAACAAACTCCCGGAGACCGTAACGGACAGGGGAGCCTGGTGTGCTGCAGTCCATGGGGTCACAAAGAGTTGGATGCGACTTAGCAACTAAACAGCAACCAGGGACCCGGCCCATGGGACCTGAGAACTGGAAGGGTAAGAGCTTCCTTGTTGCCTTTAGATGCACGGGTGAGTCAAAGCAAGGTGATCTGGAGCAGAAAACTGATCACTCCTGACTCTCAGCTACTTCCTGTCCCTCGCATTCTTTGGATGGTTTGTCTCTTTACTTTGTGTCTCTTATCACATCTTACACGGGGCTCTCTTTTTACTCTCCTCTGGTATATGAAAAGTTCCTCAAAGGCACGGGATGTATCTTTTGCTTCTTGTATCTCTTGGCTGACATACCTGACCTCAGTATCTGATTTATCTCCCTAGGGCATCAAATCATGGACTGTGAGGGCTGGCAGCCACCTTGAAGATTACCGGGTCCACTCATCTCTTCTCAGCTCAAGAGGGATGTGACTTGCTTCAAGTCCGTCACTCAGCTCATTTGAACCAGAACTGGGATCAGCCTCTGCATCTTCTGACTGTTCTGGACATTAACATGGCAGGTTCAATAGTGGAAGGGAGGGAGGAGCTTTCCCACCCCCAACCGAGAGCAGCCAGCCACCAGCAAGAAACTTCCCAAACCCTCATGGATACAAATATTGCCTTCTGCTCTATAATATGTACGTGTTTGTTTTAGCATGAAAATGTTAGAATATCTTTTTTTGGTCTCATCAGGAAACTTGGTGCTGAAAGTACAATGAGAAAGAGTTGTTTGTCTTCCTTGGCATCATGTTGCAAGCCTCAGAATCAAAACAAAGTTGTGACATTGTGCTTGGGATTGAGGAACCAGTTGGTGATGGACAGGGAGGCCTGGCGTGCTGCGATTCATGGGGTCGCAAAGAGTCGGACACGACTGAGTGACTGAACTGAACTGAACTGAACATCTTCCTGAGCGTGGGTCTGGGTTCCTGAGGATAGAGGTCAGAAGGAGGGTAAACCAGGGAGGGGAAAGCCAAGATTCTATCTTTTGAAAAAATTGATTGTTTTAACAGCCTTATTGAGTTGTAATTCACATACCATACAACCCCTCCATTTAAATTGCATAATTGAATGGCTTTGGGGATAAAGGTGCTTTGTCTTGAGTGAATAGCTGCAAAGACACATCCCCACACAGCACATGTTAGAATAGAAGGAAAAGCAAGTGTAGTTTTTATTTTTAAATTCCATTTATGCTCCATCCTGCCCCTCATGATCTGTAATTGTTGTTTAGTCGCTAAGTCATGTCCAGCTTTTTGTGACCCCATGGACTGCAGCACCCCAGGCTCCCCTGTCCTTCACTATCATCTCCTAGAGTTTGCTCAAATTTATGTCCATTGAGTCGGTGGTGCCATCCAATCATCTCATCCTCCGTCGCCCCCTTCTCCTCCTGCCCTCAGTCTTTCCCAGCATCAGGGTCTTTTCCATTGAGTCAGCTCTTCCTATCAGGTGGTCAAAATAGTGAAGCTTAAGCTTCAGCATCAGTCCTTCCAATGAATATTCAGGGTTGATTTCCTTTAGGATTGACTGGTTTGATCTCCTTGTTGTCCAAGGAACTCTCAAGAGTCTTGTCCAGCCCCACAGTTCAAAAACATCAATTCTTCAGTGCTCAGCCTTCTTTAAGGTCCAACTCTCACTTCCCTACATTACTGTAGAAAAACTATAGCTTTGACTAGACGGACCTTTGTCGGCAAAGTGATGTCTCCGTTTTTTAATAGGCTGTCTAGGTTTGTTGTCCTGGAGAAGGGATAGGCTACCCACTCCAATATTCTTGGGTTTCCCTCATGGCTCAGTTGGTAAAGAATCTGCCTGCAATGAGGGAAACCTGGGTTCGATCTCTGGGTTGGGAAGATCCCCTAGAAGAGGGCATGGCAACCCACTCCAATATTCTTGCCTAGAGAATTTCTACGGACCGAGGTGCCTGGTGGGCTGCAGTCCATGGGGTTGCAAAGAGTCAGACATGACTGAGGCACTAAGTAGAGCACAGCACAGGTTTGTCATAGCTCTCCTTCCAAGGAGCAGGCGTGATCTGTAGGGCATTATTAAGCACCCCTTCACTGCTCCCCAACCACTCCTCCCAAACTGAACAGAGACTCTATCCATATTCGCTTGATTTGCTGGGCAGAGACAATGGTCTCGGTGATGAACTTGCAGGAAAGAAGAGTTCTTGAGTTGATGGGAAAGGGAGCAAAGGGACAGGGAGAGGGTGGTAGGTGATAAAGCACGGAGAAACACTGCTTTTGAAAAGAAATTTCAAAATTTATCCTAGGGCAGTACTTGAATGCCAATTGTGACTGGATGACCAAAGCAGGTGGCAGTAGTGGACGACTGAAACCAAGAGCAGTGGTCAGGATCCTGAAGTCAGGCACCGAGGCTTGGATCCTTGCTCTTGGGCAGGTCAAATGATATCTGTGCCTTAATTTCCTTGCACATAAAAGGGAGTAAAGGTGGTGCCTACTGAATAGGGTTGCTGTGTGAATTCTATTTGTCAATTACATATTGTAAACAGCTTTACACAGTGTCAGGCCCGTTCTTGCTGATATACCAGGGCCTGTTTCATTTGCACCCCTTCTACACAACACGCACAGACACGCACACGTGCACACACACTCCTTAAGAATTCTGACTGGCTGTTCCCTCTACATGGAACCCTCTTTGCCCGGGTACCATTCAACTTGCTCCCTGACCTCCTCAAATGTTACTTTCTTAATGAGGACCATCCTGAGTGCTCTCAATATCCTTTACTCTTAACTATGTTTCTTTAGCTGTTGCCACGTTACAGCATACCATACAATGTGTTTACTTATTACATTACAGTATCTGTGGCCACCTCTCACCATCCCTCCCCAGCCTCAAGCCAGGCCCCCAACCTTCCCCAGCATGTAAATTCCACAGAGGTAGGAATTTCCCTCTGTTTTCTTCCCTGGTACATCCTAAGAGGCTAGAGCCTGTGCCTGAAATATGGAGGGAGCTTGCTAAATATTCTTGAATGAAGAACTGAAGAGCAACTCATATTAGATAATCCGCCATGGTTTCCTGACCTCCCTGAACGTGATTCTTAAGAACTGGCGAAAGTTCCTGTGTCAAGGTCCCCTGTGTCTACGGTGAGCTGAGTGCAGGCAGGACAGGCTCCAGCTGTCCTTTCCGCCACTCAAGGCTTGTCCTTGCTTCCCTCCTAATTTTACAAAGGATTTCTTATAGACGTGCTTTCTGCTTTTAAACGCAAAGCTTCTCACACTGAGTCATGTCTGTGGTCTCTTTCTGGATCACCCCCATTAAGTCCTTTTTGACAGAGTGATGACCCAAACCCCGGAGTGGCGTTCCTGGAAGAAGAACCCCGGCCAGGAATGTCACAGCCTCAGAGGCTTTTTTCAGAGTTCTCCATCCTCTAATTAGGATGGTCGCTCATCTCAGCTGCCGCTTTGGGCCCGTGGCTGTGAGTTGCATGCTGATGTCCATTGCTGTGCCTGCATCATTTCCCCCAGCAGCCAAGGGTAATCATCAGCGGGATTTTCGAGACAGCCTTTCCATTTACTGTGACTGAATTACTTCATGCTGCATTTTTTTTTTTTCGGTTGAATTTAATTCCTTGTTCTGTTTTCTAATTAGAAAGATTTATGGGATTTGTTCTGATTTTTTGGAAAAAAACAAATTAAAAAAATCCTTCCCAGGGATACTTATCCCAGTTTTGACAAATGTTCCATCTGCTTATTTCACCTCTTAATTCCTGCTGGAGTTGTTAACTGTCAGACTCCGACAACGGGGCTGATTCTGCGACTGCCTCATTGTTGGCTCTTTTTCAGACGGAGGCTGGGTCTTTATACTCAGGGCTGATGGGCACAAATACAGCTCTTTCTCCCCTCATTCCTGGACCCTCTTGTGGCCCCTCATCCTCTCTCTGTCTCCTGCTTACTCTTTCTGTCAGATCCTGCCGTCTCCCATATATTATACACTCCTAGCATGCTGGCCCCCATTTTTGGCTGTCCACGTGGCCCTTAAATATAAACTCAAGGACTTCCCTGGTGGTCCAGTGCTTAAGACTTCGCTTCCAGTGAAGGGGTTGCAAGTTCAATCCCTGGTTGGGGAACTAAGATCCCACATGCCTTGCAGCCAAAAAAACCCAAAACGTAAAACAGAAGTGATAGTGTAACAAAGTCAAGAAAGACTTTTAAAAAATGGTCCACATAAATAGATTTTTAAAAAACGTACAAAGGATCAGTTATAAAAATACCATTAAAATAGCTAAGACTAAATCCTTCACCTCACCAATCACTTGGTTCTCTATTCTTTTTCTGTTGTCTTAGGGGACATTGATTTTTTTTTTCCACCATGAATTGACCTTGCCACTCTTTTCCTTCCTCTGCATGTTTTCTCCATCTGATTATTTTCTTTCCTTCCAGAGATAAGATGGATCTCCTCTGCTCCTCCCCACCCTCACCTCTCCTTGCCCCTTGGGCCTTTCCTCTGCTCTCTAGGCATTCTGAGATCTAATCCATTCAACCAGAAAAGCTGTGACAAACCTAGACAGCATATTAAAAAGCAGAGACATTACTTTGCCAACAAAGGTCTGCCTAGTCAAAGCTGTGGTTTTTCCAGTAGTCATGTATGGATGTGAGAGTTGGACCATAATGAAAGCCTGAGTGCTGAAGAATGGATGCTTTTGAACTGTGGTGTCAGAGAAGATTCCTGAGAGTCCCTTGGATGATAAGGAGACCAAACCAGTCAATCTTAAGGAAATCAGTCCTGAATATGCATTAGAAGGACTGATGCTGAAGGTGAAACTCCAACTTTGACCACCTGATTCGAAGAGCTGACTCCTTGGAACAAGAGTCTGATGCTGGGAAAGACTGAAGGCAGGAGGAAAAGGGGATGACAGAGGGTGAGATGGTTGGATGGCATCACTGACTGGATGGATATGAATTTGAGCAGGCTCAGGGAGTTGGTGATGGACAGGGGAGCCTGGTGTGCTGCAGTCCACAGAGTCACAAAGAGTCAGACATGACTGAATGACTGAACTGAGCTGAATCCACTCAACCAGGTGAGAGGGAGGATTCTGTCCCTCAGGATCCCTGGGCTGGGTTTAGGGTGGTTTAAGGCATTTCTTGGGCTGCAGTCCATGGGGTCACTAACGGTCAGACACGACTGAGTGACTTCACTTTCACTTTTCACTTTCATGTGTTGGAGAAGGAAATGGCAATCCACTCCAGTGTTCTTACCTGGAGAATCCCAGGGACGTGGGAGCCTGGGGGCTTCCTGTCTATGGGGTGGCACAGAGTCGGACATGACTAAAGCGACTTAGCAGCAGGAGCAGCAGCAAGACATCTCCACCCAGAACACAAGAAAGATAAACGAAAACGTCTTCTCTTTATCTGGCTTTCCTGAGAAAGCTAGTGACTGTCCACGGTCAGGATGCATAGTTTCTACGGCTGTGGCATTTAGCCCCAGACAATGATGCAATGGGAAGCCGTTCCAGCCTCAGGCTGCGTCACAGAGAGTAAGCTCTTGGAAGACTATGAGAGGCTGAACGCATGTCTGGACCATCCCTGGAGACAGTTACAGAAAAGTGCATGATGATGTTTCCTGTGAGAACATTCTAGAAAGTCCCAGATCCATTCCATTTCCTCAGAAACATAAGAGGAGTGTTATTATTAATTAGGAGCCCAAATACCCAAGGGGCTCGCGCAGGTAATTTGGATGAGGATAAGAGATACTTGTCTGGTGACTCAGGTAAACCAAGAGTCCGTTCCTAGTCCAAAGTGGAGGGTATTACCAGTTGTTGCACAAGAAGATGCTGTGTAAGGGGAGCTCGAGAGACCTATTATTTAATGTGAAATTTTCCAGGTTTTAAAACGGTGGCCATTTATCAAAACTTTTAAAATACTTTGTGTGCTAAAGCTTCTTAGCTCTCAGTTTGAGACCCTGTGACTTAATGTGACCCTGTGACTCATTTCTCACACTTGCTCTCTAATGGCGGTTATAAGTTCAGAATAATAAGAAAAAAGATAATTGAGAAACTTTGCACTGTTCTTTCCAGTTTATGAAATGTGTTCTCTTCACATTTGGGACACAGCAGTATATTTTAAAAACATATCCATCTGAGGTTGGACGGCATCACTGACTCGCTGGGCATGAGTCTGAGCGAGCTCCAGGAGTTGGTGGTGGACAGGGAGGCCCGGCGTGCTACAGTCCATGGGGTCGCAAAGAGCCGGACATGACTGAGGGACCAAACTGAACTGAACCTGAGCACTATGCATCTCACTCTCCAGCCGCCAGGCCAGGCAACCCCAAGGTTTCACAGAAATGAAACCCCACAAAAGGCCCTAACCTTTCCAGTTAAACTTTCATTGTGAAAATCCATTCTGTCTTCAAGGAAGTGCTAGTTCCTAAATTACTTACTACTGTTCACTTTGCAAAACTTGTTAAAGACAATCGCCATAAACCAGTAACAATTTCATAATTATAGATAAATTTTATTCCTAAATAGAAGATGAAAAAATTGAACCCAGCAATTTATTCAAAGAATAATGAATATACGACTAAGGAAAGTTTATTTCAAGAAGGTGAGGATGGGTTGAACATTAGAAAATCTGTTGATTCTTGTGTTATGACTTCCCTGGTAGCTGAGACAGCAAAGAATCTGTGCCTACAATGCAGGAGATCCAGATTTGATCCCTGGGTTGGGGAGAGCCCCTGGAGAAGGAAATGGCAACCCGCTCCAGTATTCTTGCCAGGAAAAGTCCCAGGACAGAGAAGCCTGGGGGCTACAGCCCATGGGGTCCCAAAAGAGTCAGACAGGACTGAATGACTAAGCACATTTATACCTGGGTTGAAAAAAATTTGAAAACTGTGGGAATTGTGAATTAAGTTTTGTTTGGGCCAAAATGAGGACTGCAGCCCAGGAGACATTCTTTTGGGATGGCTCTGAGAAACTGCCCCAAGGAGGCAAGAGGAGGAGTCAGGATATATAGGAGTTTTGCAACAAAGGGCAAGTAGTCATTTGGGAACACCAAAAGATTACTGCTAATGAAAGAAACCAGATATGTCAAGTTAAGGAATTTAGCACTTTTCTTTGTATGGGAAGATGCGAGAGTCTGGATGCACTGAAATCATTCCCTTGATCTGCAGCTCAGCTGTCTGGGGTAAGTATCCTGTATTTTCACATCCTGAGTTCCCTCAGGGCTCATCAGCTCGCCCTCCGCGGTGACTGCAATTGTTGGTGACTGTGACATCCTTTGTTAACTGATGAGGCAGGACATAATCCATTTCTCCTAGTGTGGTTCATTATATTCATGAGTCAGAATAGACAAGGAGCAGTGATAGAACTCAATAGACAGTTGATAAATTCAGTATCTTTCCCAATTAAACACATAATAAATAAGGAACAGAAAGATGACGTGTGTGTGCTCACTCATGTCCGACTCTTTATGACTCTCTGGATGATAGCCTGTCTGCCTCTCTGTCCGTGGGATTTTTCAGGCAAGACTACTGGAATGGGTTGCCATTTTCTCTTCCAGGGGATCTTTCCCACCCAGGGATCAAACCCACATCTTTTGTTGTCTTCTGCATTAGCAGAGAGATTCTTTACCCCTAAGCCATCGGGGAAGTCCTTCAAGATTATAGTGTTCTAGCACCAGCTAGGGGCAAACGCTTGTCATCCCGAGTTAAAGACTGAATGCCCTTTTTCTCGTCCAATGCAAGAGCAAGAGTGAAAACTGCATTATTTGTAGGTGATATTATTGTTAAAATAGAAATTTCAGAGACATCAGTTGATAAGCTATTAAAACTATAAGACATTTTCAGTGGGGTAGTACACAAGATAAATACATACAGCATTCCATGGCTTGTATGTACGTTACACACATTTACATTTGAAATATCCATTGATTGATATTTAAGTCGTCTTCAAGTTTTTACTATTTCAAAAAATGTAGCAATAAACATTCTTGTACAGACCATTTATGTACATTTATTCATTTACCTCCTTGAAATTAGCTCCTAGAAATGGCATTGTTCAATAAAAGATTATGGAAATTTCATATTGCCAAACTATGGGGCAGGGATCGTTATTTAACCTTTTTTTTTTTTCCACTTTATTTTTTGTCAAGTGGCTAACCAGTGCCCCAGTATTACTTACTGAATAATCCATTCTTTCCTCACCACTTTGTAACAGAGTTACTATACATATTGTATTGAAGGATATCTGTATATCCTATATTTCATAGTAAGTAAAAAAAGTCAGATTCTAAATCTGTAGGTATCCTTGGACAAATAAAAAATTGTAACCTGTGGAGTTATATAAAAGCTCAGAAGTATCTTTAAGTTTTTTTCCTTTTTTTTTTTTTTTTTTGACGTGGACCATTTTTAAAGTCTTTGCTGAATTGTTATAATAGTGCTTCTGCTGTTTACATTTTCGTTTTTTGGAGGAGGGGCTTGTAGGATCTTAGCTCCCTGACAAAGGCTAAGCATTGGAAGGTGAATCCTTAACCACCTGACTGCCAAGGAAATCCCTCAGAAGGACCTTAAATTGTTTCGTTTCCTACGGGCAGATAGTACTTCTTTGCCTAGAAAATCCTTCCCCTCTTGTAGCTCATTTTACCTAGGTAACTTCAATAGGAGGGCATCCTATTTAAGCCTTAGCTTAAATTTCTTGGTGGGTGTGGGGTAGGGGGGCTCGACTTAGTGGATAGGCAGACACCTTGTCCTAGGTAAGCATTCTTTCAAAGAATTCTGTACTTGCCATACTACGTACAAACCATCCTGCACGTTCTTACTTATCTAAATTATACCTTATTGTTTCTCTGGACCCCAAGCTCTATGAGGGCTGCATACCGATCAGTCTTACTCACTCTGGAGCCTAGCACAGTGCCTGGCAAAGAACCTTCACTAACTGAGCACTTACTGTTTGCCAAATACCGCGCTAGGTGCTTTTAACAACCTCACTACACCCTTGCTAAGTCACTTCAGTCGTGTCCGACTCTGGGCGACCCCATAGACGGCAGCCCGCCAGGCTCCTCTGTCCCTGGGATTCTCCAGGCAAGAACACTGGAGTGGGTTGCCATTTCCTTCACCAATGCATGAAAGTGAAAAGTGAAAGTGAAGTCGCTCAGTCGTGTCCGACTCGTAGTGACCCCATGGACTGCAGCCTACCAGGCTCCTCCATCCATGGGATTTTCTAGGCAAGAGTACTGGAGTCGCTTGCCATTGCCTTCTCCGCACTACACCCTTAGATACTATTATCACCTCAGTTCTGAGCGTGAGGAATCCGAGTCTGAGTGTGAAAGCTTGTCCTGGGGGCCATTAATTCCCAGGCCTGTCTACCTCTTGGTCACTACGCGGTGATCAATAAATATAAGAAGGAGAACAGCCAGCGAGGCTTGACCTTCTCTCACAGTGGACGTTACACTGCAGCTGCAGCCCTGGAGGGGCGCTTGGACTGAAAGCTCTTAAAACACCCCAGGACCACTTAGACTCTCGCAGGCCCCGCCCACCCCGCGCCGAGGCCGGAAGGGAGCGTCAGGGGCGGGGCGGGCTTCCGGGGACGGGGCGGGGCCGGCGTTGGTTGGCCGGCTGCAGCCGGAAGTTGGGAGGTTTGGGGTCCGAAGACGCCGGCCTGTAACAGGGGAAAAGGAGGCTTATGAGAAGGTTGCCTCTCCATCCCTTGGCTCCCGGGGACCCTCGGGAAAAACCGAGTGCCCGGACCCTGCGGCCGGCCCCTTCCCCTAGGCTCTCTCCGCTCGATTTCGCCACCGCTATGTGGGAAGCGAATCCGGTGAGTAGCCGGGAGGGATGGGGCGGACCGATGGGCGGGGTTGACGGGAGAGGGCGGGCGGAGTTCCCGGGAACTGCGCCCCCCACACCCCGCACCTCTCCTGGCCCAGCCGGCCGGCTGTTGAGTTCCGAGAACGCGGAGGCCCCGGGTTCTGCGGCTCCGGCAGCGCCTTGCGAACAGTGGAGAAGGCTCGGTGGGTCCCCAGCGTTGGGCAGGCTGTCTGTCCCGTCCCAGTGATTGATTTGGACTCGCTGTGGTTTCTCTGCCCCCCGTCACGCCACACCGTCGTTTTAGACTGCGTTTTGCTGGCTGGCGTCTCCTGGGCCTCGAATCTGTGAGTCTTCGTTAGGCTCAGATGTACTTGCCAGCCCCCCACCTCACCCCTCTCCAAAGCGAAGGGGCTTTCCCCTCGGACTCTCCCCTGAATGGGCCTAAGGGGAACCGCCGGGGCGCCGTTCCCCTTTCTGATGGACAGCCTGCGAAAACTGGGGTGGGAGGGGTGGAGGGGCGAACGTCTGTTCTTAGATTTTTTTTTTTTCCTCCCCCGGATGGACAGAAGTGGTGACCTGGAGCGTTTCCGTTGCAAGTCTTTTTCCCTCCGGTATTCTCATTGTGTCTACATATATTTTTGTTTATTTTGCTTTTGGACCTTAACTTAATATGCAGCTTTAAAAGAGAGGAGTCCGTTTGCCATCTCCTGTTAGAGGCGAAGTCGCCTGGTAACACACATATACTCTGTTTACACCTTTGAGTTAACTGGAAAATGGCAGAATCATGTATCAGCGAATTGTTGGCCAAAATATGTGCAGCTACCCCGTCTACTGAGAGGAATTCCTAAATCTACTTTAATAACCTCGTTTCCATCAATACTACATCTTCCCCATCCCTGGAATATATTTCCAGGTAAATAAGAGAGTTATCAGTAAACTCCCATCTGTTTTTCCCCAGCAGAATCTAGTCTGTTGCTCTGGATTTTTTCGCTGCATGTTGTGGTTCCATCCCAGACCTTCGTGTAATGATGGTCATCATTTAAGACCTTTTTTTTTTTTTTCTCAGACTTAGAATCCTCTAATATAAGGCCACATCAGAGGAAAGTAATTGCTGGGTTTTGATTTTAGCAAAAATAATTGCAGATTGTGAGAATGTATTCTGCTTATATATTCACTTTCGCTGTCATCAGTCAGTTTCATATATTATTATTACATGTGTGTTTGTGTGTATATTCAAGTTTTTATTGGCTGTCCTCTTTCTGGTTTCTCCGTAACACATCTTCACTCATCTAAGTACATGTCTTGCTCAGAGTCACATGTCTTAAATCCTTCATTATGTTGTAAGCTCCACTGGGGCAGAGATTTCTGTCTGTTTTGTTTCCTGTGGCATCCACAGACTAGGGAAGAGAGCCTGGCATATAGTGGGTGCTCAGTAAATGCCTGTTGAATTCACAAAGGCCATTGTATCAACACTGGGAAGACTCCTTTGCTGCATTTTTTTTCTCCTTCTCCATCACGTACAGATCAGAATTCACTGTTGGGTCACTGGTGTGTTTGTGAGGGTTATCGAGGCGCTAGTAAATATCTCCTGTATTTAGTTTGTTATGTCATTATCTCACTTCTTTGGAAGGAATGCTTAGTTTTCTCTGAAATCACCCTAGCAATTTTGCTTGATTTCAGTAGAGCAGACTGACTTTTGTTAATTGTGATGAACTTTCCACCTACAAACCCACATTCTTCTTCTGACCCTTGTGATGCCACTCTAACATGTCTTAATGCTCCTGTGTTTTCTTACTGATACTGTTTTTCTTCCTCTGAGCATGTGAATACTGTCAATAAGGACAGTTTGTGAAGTGGAAGTCGCTCAGTCATGGCCAACTCTTTGCGACCCCATGGACTACATAGTCCATGGAATTTTCCAGGCCAGAATACTGGAGTGGGTAGCTTTCCCTTCTCCAGGAGATCTGCCCAACCCAGGGACTGAACCCAGGTCTATTTTGTATAAATACAGTCAGCATCCTGCATTTGGTTTTCCTCTGGCAATTTGTTAGTTTCTTTTAATAGAAGAAGCATCTGGATTGTCTGTCCAGCTGTGCTCCTGGAGTAAAAATTAATTTTAATGTTTTTCTAAACCAAACACAATTGGGAAGATGAAAAAAAATGCATCCTAAAGATGAATATTTGGGGGGCTCCAAAATCACTGCAGATAGTGGTTGCAGCCATGAAATTAAAAGACGCTTACTCCTTGGAAGAAAAGTTATGACCAACCTAGACAGCATATTGAAAAGCAGAGACATTACTTTGCCAACAAAGGTCCGTCTAGTCAAAGCTATGGTTTTTCCTGTGGTCATATATGGATGTGAGAGTTGGGCTGTGAAGAAAGCTGAGTGCCGAAGAATTGATGCTTTTGAACTATGGTGTTGGAGAAGACTCTTGAGAGTCCCTTGGACTGCAAGGAGATCCAACCAGTCCTTTCTGAAGGAGATCAGCTCTGGGATTTCTTTGGAGGGAATGATGCTGAAGCTGAAACTCCAGTACTTTGGGCACCTCATGCGAAGAGTTGACTCATTGGAAAAGACTCTGATGCTGGGAGGGATTGGGGGCAGGAGGAGAAGGGGACGACCAAGGATGAGATGGCTGGATGGCATCACTGACTCTATGGACGTGAGTCTGAGTGAACTCCGGGAGTTGGTGATGGACAGGGAGGTGTGGCGTGTTGTGATTCATGGGGTCGCAAAGAGTCGGACACGACTGAGCAACTGAACTGAACTGAAAGATAAATACAGATGACTCTGTTACCCACCAGTGTGAATTACTGTTTACCATTTCTTTCCATTGAATGGTATAATAAATTCTACTTTGTGGAGAAAGGCATAGTGAACTGCTTTAATTGAAGACGTCTGCTAGTTTCTCCCTGTATTGTTTTGGTAGTATCCATGACTCTGATATGCCACCTATAATCTGCAAATATATCTCCTCTGGCAAATACACCTCCTGTGTGATACAGTATTCTACTTGTAAGTGTTTTGGGGAGATACTGCACTTGACTCTGGCTGTGGTAATACTAGAAGCAGCCGCCCCCTTCCACCTGGAAAGTCCCCCAGACATGTTTGGAGTGTGGAAAATCACCATGAACTTGCAGCATTTCCTTGGGTGGGGGGAAACCCCACACAAGGAAACCAAGGAGCTATAAATAAACTTTATCTCAGCACACAGTTTTATTTTCCTTTTTCAAGACAGTCATGAGGTTGGTGGTGATTCTGTTCAAGTCTTACCAGCCAGGCACCGACTGAGGCAGACCCGGTTGACAGGCGGCAGGCTCTCAGTTCCAGTGGGGGTTCCTGGCAGTTCTCCACCCACTGGGGGAGGCAGCCCTTGGCCAGTGTCCCCCAGTTTAGGAAAACAGCAAGATCTGCAGAAAGGACTTGGAAGGGGCGCCATCACTGCCTTGATTCTGCATACCCTGATCTTGCCCTGCCTTTTGCTCTCTCTGCCATTGTCTACCCCTCTTTGCTGAAAATAGATTGTCAACATTATGGCAACCCAGTCCAGTACTCTTGCCTGGAAAATCCCATGGGCAGAGGAGCCTGGTAGGCTACAGTCCATGGGGTTGCAAAGAATCGGACACGACTGAGCGACTTCACTTTCACTTTTACATGGGAGGGAGTTCCAGCTTCTCTCTGATGACAGAAAGTGAAAAGTGACAAACGTCTCTTAAGATAACAAATCATCTCTTGCAGCAACAGGGCCTTAGTTCATAAAGAGTGATAAACTCTTGAGAAATTCCTTGTCCCTTGTTAGCTCGGACGGTGAGAATAGTCTAGTGACATAGTGGAGGGAGGAGGAGATGACTCCCCAAGATCAGGCAGGTGGTGAAGCCACGGAACCGTTAGCACCCGTGTCCTCGCTACCTCCATCCTGCCACTTGCGGGAGCCGTGATGATGTTTGTAAGTCAATGCAGGGCTTCACCTGCCAAGCCTCCTTTTCCTCTCTTGTTTTATCATCACAGCTGAGCTGCTTCCAGACTTCTCTCCTTTCTCTGTCCAGCATCTTGAGAGAATAGTCTTACACTTTTGGCCATTCTTACTCAAACCTCAGCTCTGCCAGCCCCGCCTCTGCCCCAGCACCTGGCTTGCTGGGAGGTCACTGAGAGCTTAAGAATCACACAGTGCTCACCTGCACACCTGACCCTCTTCTGTCTTTCTGCAACATTAATGCCACTGGAAGTATTTCTCACAACTTCCTCTCTTTTTTTGGAATTTTCTGGGACTGTACTTCTTTGGATTTCTTTTCCTTCCTGTGATTTATCCTTGAATCCTGATCTTGGCTTAGCTGCACTGCCGCCTTCTGCCCTGAAATGTTCCACCTTCCCCTTGTTCTTGTCTCAGTGCGTCTTTCTGAACTCCTAGGGTTCATATCACTCTGATGGCCGTGCCTGCCCAATGTACACCATTAGTCCTGATCCCCTCTCTGAACTGGGGGATGGACAGGGCTACCAGTTGTCTGTCCAAGAGTTCACAGGTAGTATGTCTAAACCCAGCTCCCTGAGCCATCGAGTCATGATTTGACCCCATCAACAAACACGAGATAAATACCTGCTTACTCCAGACACTAGGAAGGGACCAGTGCAAACCTGGACCACATCAGAGCCTGTCCTCAAGGGCTGGAGGTATAGTTTGAATGGGGCCAGTGTTGCCAGAGGGTGTCTGGGGGACTGGGTAGGTTTAGTGAAGTAACTTAGAGTTTGAGCTAGGTGTCCAAGTCCCAAGATGTGGTCTCATGGAAAGGACAGAGGAAGCAAAATAGCTGAAGCCCGCGAAAGCAAGAGAGAATGACCCGTACAGCTTCAGTGGAGGAGTGACATGGAAGAAGAGCATGGCTGGTGGGTCAAGTCTAGGTGAGGACATCGCAAGAGAATGAGTGTGGAGGGCTGTAGGGGGCGGCAGCTGACATCTGTGGCTGTGTGTGTGGAGTAGGCAGTGCCTTTCATAGACGTACCCTTGGGCTGGAGAGGGGATGGAGGTAGGGTGGGTTCCTCGCAGGGAAAATGTAGACAGTGTAGTGTCTATGCAGACATGTTCTCAAGATCAGCATCCACTCGGGGTTTGGTAGCAGCAACTGAGAGCCGCTTCCAGACTTCTCTCCTTTCTCTGTCCAGCGTCTTGAGAGAATAGTCTTACACTTCTTGTCATTCTTACTCAAACTTCAGCTCCCCCAGCCATTCCTCTGCCCTAGCACCTGACTTGCTGGGAGGTCACTGAGAACTTTG
The DNA here is from genome assembly GCF_001704415.2 of Capra hircus. NCBI lineage: Eukaryota > Metazoa > Chordata > Mammalia > Artiodactyla > Bovidae > Capra > Capra hircus. The sequence goes on from NC_030812.1 coordinate 105,038,060, forward strand.
GCATTGTATTGGCATTCTCTATAATTGTTCTGGCAGTGGGTTTAGCTGAGCTTAGAGAGGCATGTGACGTGTGCGGTGTTTGGGGGCTGGGGGCAACACTGACTATTTTTAAGGGGTCCTCCGGTACTTCTGTGAGGTGGGGCCTTGTAAATTACTGTCCTTTTGTTTATTGATGAGACAAAGGCTCAACCTTAGGTGCACTTTCTGAATATAGGCAGCCCAGTTTTCAACACAGAGCTTTCTGGCCCCAGAACAGGTGCTCTTCCCATTCCACTTGGGATGTAGGATTTAGAGTGAGTATAAAAGACCCTGTGGGGAGGGCTGCAGGGAACCAGAGCTAAAGGAAGGGCTCCTGAACTGCAGAAAACCCTTGTGATGACATCTCTGGGGATTCAGGACTTTTCTAGTGATGCCACCCATGAGCAGGAGGAGAAAGACAACGCAGCCCTCCTGGGATTGGCACTGCGGGCACCGCACAGGGCTTGGGGTGAGTCTGATGTCACGGCAGATCACAGAGTTGGGGACAAAGCTGGGAGTGTGTGTTCGTGGTTGAGGCCTGAAGGGATGGCGTGGGGTGGTTCACCGAGGGAGCCCCACCTGGCCTGGTGCTCACGCAGGGTGTTGAGGCCTTTGGCACGTGCAGCTTCCCCTCCCAGAGTTAGACTTGCTTTGGAAATAAGGTCTGTGCAGTGAGGCAGACATTACACCGATAACTGCACCGTAGCATTCAACTCCAACCATAGTAGGGGCTCTGGAAGAAAAAGCGCAGTGGGATGTGTAACAGGAGGGGCTAGTGCTGGACGCAGAGATCCGGTCAGGCCACCCAGTGAGAGCTCCTTCTGCAGAGATCTGAGGGACTGAGCAAGGGTTAGCCAGGGACAGTCATCATGGGAGGGGAAGAGGGCTGTTCAGACAGCAGAAATGCCCCAAGTGAAGGCCCCGAGGCAGGAAGGCGCTTGAGAGAGAAGCTGTCTGTGGCTGGAACGCCGGGAACCAGGGGTCCGGCCGGTAGGTCATTAGGAATAGGCCACATGTGGATTTGTGGCACCTGTTTAGGATTTGACGTTTACCCTTGGAGGAGGGGTTTTGCAAAGATCATTCTGGCTGCTGTGGGGAAAATGAGTTCTGTGTTAAGAGAGTGTGCGAGGCGGAGTGATGGGCTGCCAAAGATCTCCACATCCTGGTCACCAGAAAGTGTGACTCTTGGCAGGTCACAGAGCAAAGGGGAGTTAAGATTGCCAGTCAGCTGACTAACAGTGGGGAGTGTGTCTTGAATTGTACAGGTGTACGCAGTGTCATCATCACTGGGTCCTTAAAAGCAGAAGATGGCGATAGGAGTGAGTCAGGGAGCGTGAGGCTGGAGGCAGAGCCACAGATGTGCGTCGTTGCTGACTGGAGGTGGACTAAGGGAGCCATAAGCAAGCAGTGCGATTGGCTTTTAGAAGTGGAAAAGCGGAGGAAATTGAGCCCCCCGACAGCCTCCAGATAGGAACCAAGCCCACCTTAATTTTAGCCTGTGAGGCCCACATCAGACCGCAACAGATTTGTGAGATGAGAAAGTATGTTCTTTTAAGCCACTGAGTTGGTGGTGGTTTGTTCTGGCAGCGACTGGAACTTACACGGATGGACGTCTGAAGGACCGTGGGGAGGCACTTAGGGAGCTGTAGTGTGTGGTCCAGGGTTGAGGAGAGCAGGGTGGATCAACCCAGGTCAACCCAGTTGCCAAATTGACACACTTATAATATCAGATAACTGTAGGATTCAACCAGCCAGGATGTTTGGAAGATGGGAGCAAGTGGATTCTTGGATTGCTTCAGTCTCTGGAAAGTATCTGTTCCTGTTCTCTTGTGACACTGGTTGTGTTCTTTATATATTCACAATACTAAGGTCAGTCTTACTCTCTAATGAGTCAGGAAAACCATCAGATTCTTGGAAGAAATCAGAGCCTAGCAATTGAGACATTTCCAGCATAGTTTGGTGACTTTGTGAAGTCTGGTATTGTATTCTCAGCATTAAAATTTGGGGTAAAAAAAGCTTTAGGGATATTTTGGCCTTGTACTAGTAGGTTGCCATTATTTACGATGCTGACTAGTCAGCATCACTTCCTTAGGCCTCTGGAAATCAAGCATGACCATAGGCTTAATCCGTATCACGAAGAAGTGTTTTTAATCTCATCCCTACCTTCAGCAACTCTTGTCAGCACTTTTATCCTTGGCAGCCGGTAAGTCAGGTGCGAAGAGGACTCTTACAGACACTGCCATTTCTTCCTTCAGCATCTGAAAGCACATGCTCTGAGGTGGCAGGATTTGCTGGTATTTGGTTTTCACTTTTTCCTTCCACAGCCAGTTACAGTCGGGAGGCGCATCGCTGCCTTCTGAGTGTCCCAGATGTTTAAGCATCATTTAGGAACCCAGCAGCACATCTCCTTGCTGTTTGTATAGCTTGAGCTCTTTTTGTTGTGAATAGATTGCACCTTTTCCAGCCCACATCACAGCCCACAAAAGTATCATTGCCTGAATGAAAGCCAACTTCACTTGTACCATGAGTTCCCATCAGTAAACAGAACAGAAGGCTGTCGAGTTTTCCTACCCTGTTACGTACTACATGTACTGCAAGAATGGATTTGTATTTTCTCTCTAGTAGTCTGTTCAATTTTAAAACTAAATACATGTTGAAACACTCAAGTGATAACAGTCACTCTGCTGTATCATTTGCCATTGATAAGATGTGACTTCCAACAGAGTAATTTAATAAAGAAATTTTGTCAGTAACTTGTTTTTTTTTGGGGGGGGGCACAGCAGTTAAATTGGGCGTTAAATTTGGATTGACAGGTTCTCAGCAATATCAAGACTTTTACTCATTTTAGCTAGGTAATGCCTGTTTAGCCTGAGTTCCTCTGTATCCTTATCAACAAAGCAGTTTGATTTGGGCTCTGTTTGAAAATTGTGTAGAAGTTTATTTGTTTTTACACCATTATATTTGCTGAACACCAGCTTATATGAACTGATTAACACAGACTGAACATAGGCATTATGGTAAGAAAATAAAGGATTTTTGTGAAAATCATTATTAATCTTATATTTCAACTTTGCAAACTGCATGTGAACAGATTTCTTCCTTCACCTTTTTTCCCCTGAAAATGCCCCTGAACTACTTCCTAATTCTTAAGGACCATGTTTTAAAGATGCTAAGGAAGACAAAAAGGGACTAGGACCAAGCACCAGGAACCTGTGAAGTTATAGCATGAATAGACGTAAAGTTGCAAACGGTTGAGGATCATGACCAGAAATCTGAGATGATTTGGAGAGTGTGATTCCACGAAAACTGAGAAAACAGTAATTTAGATTAACGGGTAAAATGTCACTGAGAGATTAAATAAGATAAGGTCTGATCAAGGTGCACAGGACTGAGCACAGCTCACTGGAGGTCCTGGCGAGCGCCCGTGCGCATGCGCGTGCCTGTGACAGTGGTAGGAGGTGCTGGGCCAGAAGCCGGAAAACCTAAGTTAGAGTAGCGTTTAGCGTGCCTGGAAAGGGAGCCAATGAGCACAGTGTGTGTAGACACACAGTTATAGTTAGTAAGCCTCCACAGGAGATGAGGCGGAATCCCCAAAGCACTCAGCTGAAAAGAAGATTGAAAAAAAAGATGAAAAGGGGACAAAGACCAGGGGACAAGTAAAAAGCAAATAGCAAGGTGATAAACCTAACCAACCAATAATAATAAATAATACGCCAAACATCCCAGTTAGAAGGCAGATTGTCAGATTGGATTAAAAAGCAAAACCCAACTGTAAATTGTCCACGGGTAACACACATGGGAAATGAAGACACAAGTAGGATAAAACTAAATGGAAAGAGATACACAGTGCTAACTCTAGTTGAGACAAAGAGCGGTATATTAATATTACAGTAGGTCTCAGTGATAATGGTATTATTAGTTACAAAGAATGCCGTATCCTAATGATAAAGAAGTCAGTTCATCAGAAACAGCCTTAAACATTTATACACCCAATAACAGTATCAAGATACATGGAACAAAACTAATAAAACTGTAAGGAGAAATAGACAAATCCCAGTTGGAGATTTTAATACTCCTGTCTCAATAATTGATGGAATAAGTACTTAGGAATGGGCAAGGGTAATGAAGACTTGAGCAACAGAATCAACATCAGCTTCACATAATCAATGTTTATAGACCATTAATTACATCCAACAACTGCTGAATACACATTTCTCTTTTAACTACACAGAGAATATTTAGCAAGATAGATCATATTTCTGGGCCATGAAAGGAGTCTAAATACATTTAAAAGAATTTGGGTCATAGGTATACTCTCTGAGTGAAATGGAATTAAATTAGAATTCAGTACACAAAAGATCTGTAAAATCCACGAGTATTGGTAAGTAAATAGTAACCTTACAAAACCCATTGATTAAATAAATAAGGAAAAATAGAACATGAAAACCTATCTAATTTGTGGTATGCTGCTAAGCATTACTCAGAGGGTAATTTATAGATGCTTATATATATACATACATATATATATGTATATATATGTATATATATATATAAAGTCACAAATCAGTGACCCCAGCTTCCTCCTTAAGAAATGAGAAAAAGAAGAGCAAATTAAACTAAAGCAGGAAGAAGGAGATAAAGTTTCGAGTGAAAATCACGAAAATGTAACAACAGAGAAAATGAAACCAGAAGAAAAAATAGAAAAAGGGGATACAGATTACCAATATTGAGAATGAGACAGACAGTATCACTACATATTCTACAAATGTGAAAGGATAGTAAGGGGGTGTTATGAACAACTGAATGTCAATTAGTGTGATGACTGAGATAAAATTGACATGTTCTAAGACACAAATTACCAAAGCATGCTCAAGAAATAGATCACACAAGTAGCCCAATATTTACTAAAGAATTTAAATTTGTAGAAGAAACTTACCCACAAAGAAAACTGCAGGTGTAGTTGCTTGCCAGTGATTTTTATAAACATTTAAGAAAGAAATAATACCAATTTTGCTTAGACTTTCAGAAAATTGAAGTTAAGGTAATACTTCACCACTCATTCTATGAAACTGTCACCATGCCAATACCAAAACCAGTCAAAGATGCTATAAGACAACTACAGATCAACATCCCTAATGAATGTGGATGCAAACATTCTAAATAAAATTTTAGCAAATCAGACCTAATAATATATAAGGTTAATGCATCATTACCAAGTGGTATTTATCCCCCAAATTCAAGGTTTGTTTAATATCTGAATAGCAATCAGTATGTGTTAGTCACTCAGTCATGTCTGACTCTTTGTGACCCCATGGACTGGCCCACCATGTGCACTTCTGTGCATGGGATTCTTCAGGGAGAATATTGGAGTGGGTAGCCATTCTCTTCAAGGGATCTTCCTGACCCAGGGATCAAACCCAGGTCTCCTGCATTGCAGGCAGATTCTTTACAATCTGAGCCATCAGGGAAGCCCAGAAATCAGTATAACTCATCTGCAAATACCCTAAAATGAAAAATAATATGATTTATTTCAATGCATGCAGAAAACGCATTTGACAAAATCCAGCATCTCTTCCTGATACAAGGTCTGAGCTGCCTAGGACCAGAAGAAAACATGCTCAGCCTGAGAAAGGTTATATAGTTCAGTTCAGTTGCTCAGTCGTGTCCGACTCTTTGCGACCCCATGAATTGCAGCACGCCAGGTCTCCCTGTCCATCACCAATTCCTGGAGTTGACTCAGACTTGCGTCCATCAAGTCAGTGATGCCATCCAGCCATCTCATCCTCGGTCGTCCCCTTCTCCTGCCCCCAATCCCTCCCAGCATTAGAGTCTTTTCCAGTGAGTCATCTCTTCGCATGAGGTGGCCAAAGTACTGGAGTTTCAGCTTTAGCATCATTCCTTCCAAAGAAATCCCAGGGCTGATCTCCTTGAGAATGGACTGGTTGGATCTCCTTGCAGTCCAAGGGACTCTCAAGAGTCGTCTCCAACACCATAGTTCAAAAGCATCAATTCTTCGGTGCTCAGCTTTCTACAGTCCAACTCTCACATCCATACATGACCACAGGAAAAACCATATCCTTGACTAGACGGACCTTAGTTGGCAAAATAATGTCTCTGCTTTTGAATATGCTATCTAAGTTGGTCATAACTTTTCTTCCAAGGAGTAAGCATCTTTTAATTTCATGGCTACAGTCACCATCTGCAGTGATTTTGGAGCCCAAAGAAACAAAAGTCTGACACTGTGTCCGCTGTTTCCCCATCTATTTCCCATGAAGTGATGGGACCAGATGCCGTGATCTTAGTTTTCTGAATGTTGAGCTTTAAGCCAACTTTTTCACTCTCCTCTTTTATTTTCAGCAAGAGGCTCTTTAGTTCCTCTTCACTTTCTGCCATAAGGGTGTTGTCATCTGCATATCTGAGGTTCTTGATATTTCTCCCGGCAATCTTGATTCCAGCTTGTGTTTCTTCCAGTCCAGCGTTTCTCATGATGTACTCTGCATAGAAGTTAAATAAGCAGGGTGACAATATACAGCCTTGAAGCACTCCTTTTCCTATTTGGAAACAGTCTGTTGTTCCATGTCCAGTTCTAACTGTTGCTTCCTGACCTGTATACAGATTTTTCAAGAGGCAGGTCAGGTGGTCTAGTATTCCCATCTCTCTCAGAATTTTCCACAGTTTATTGTGATCCACACAGTCAAAGGCTTAGGCATAGTCAATAAAACAGAAATAGATGTTTTTCTGGAACTCTCTTGCTTTTTTGATGATCCAGCGAATGTTGGCAATTTGATCTCTGGTTCCTCTGCCTTTTCTAAAACCAGCTTGAACATCTGGAAGTTCACGGTTCACATATTGTTGAAGCCTAGCTTGGAGAATTTTGAGCATTACTTTACTAGCGTGTGAGATGAGTGCAATTGTGCGATAGTTTGAGCATTCTTTGGCATTGCCTTTCTTTGAGATTAGAATGAAAACGGACCTTTTCCAGTCCTGTGGCCACTGCTGAGTTTTCCAAATTTGCTGGCATATGGAGTGCAGCACTTTGACAGCATCATCTTTCAGGATTTGAAATAGCTCCACTGGAATTCCATCACCTCCACTAGCTTTGTTGGTAGTGATGCTTTCTAAGGCCCACTTGACTTCACATTCCAGGATGTCTGGTTCTAGATGAGTGATCACACCATCGTGATTATCTGGGTGGTGAAGATCTTTTTTGTACAGTTCTTCTGTGTATTCTTGCCACCTCTTCTTAATATCTTCTGCTTCTGTTAGGTCCAGACCATTTCTGTCCTTTATCGAGCCCATCTTTGCATGAAATGTTCCCTTGGTATCTCTAATTTTCTTGAAGAGATCTCTAGTCTTTCCCATTCTGTTGTTTTCCTCTATTTCTTTGCATTGATCGCTGAAGAAGGCTTTCTTATCTCTTCTTGCTCTTCTTTGGAACTCTGCATTCAGATGCTTATATCTTTCCTTTTCTCCTTTGCTTTTCGCTTCTCTTCTTTTCACAGCTATTTGTAAGGCCTCCCCAGACAGCCATTAGGCTTTTTTGCATTTCTTTTCCATGGGGATGGTCTTGATCCCTGTCTCCTGTATAATGTCACGATCCTCATTCCATAGTTCATCAGGCACTCTATCTATCAGATCTAGGCCCTTAAATCGATTTCTCACTTCCACTATATAATCATAAGGGATTTGATTTAGGTCATACCTGAATGGTCTAGTGGTTTTCCCTTCTTTCTTCAACTTGAGTCTGAATTTGGCAATAAGGAGTTCATGATCTGAGCCACAGTCAGCTCCTGGTCTTGTTTTTGCTGACTGTATAGAGCTTCTCCATCTTTGGCTGCAAAGAATATAATCAATCTGATTTCGGTGTTGACCATCTGGTGATGTCCATGTGTAGAGTCTTCTCTTGTGTTGTTGGAAGAGGGTGTTGGCTATGACCAGTACGTTCTCTTGGCTAAACTCTATTAGCCTTTGCCCTGCTTCATTCCGCATTCCAAGGCCAAATTTGCCTGTTACTCCAGGTGTTTCTTGACTGCCTACTTTTGCATTCCAGTCCCCTATAATGAAAAGGACATCTTTTTTGGGTGTTAGTTCTACAAGGTCTTGTAGATCTTCATAGAACCGTTCAACTTCAGCTTCTTCAGCGTTACTGGTTGGGGCATAGACTTGGATTACTGTGATATTGAATGGTTTGCCTTGGAGACGAACAGAGATCATTGTGTCGTTTTTGAGATTGCATCCAAGTACTGCATTTTGGACTCTTTTGTTGACCATGATGGCTACTCGATTTCTTCTGAGGGATTCCTGCCTGCAGTAGTAGATATAATGGTCATCTGAGTTAAATTCACCCATTCCAGTCCATTTTAGTTTGCTGATTCCTAGAATGTCGACATTCACCCTTGCCATCTCTTGTTTGACCACTTCCAATTTGCCTTGATTCATGGACCTGACATTCCAGGTTCCTATGCAATATTGCTCTTTACGGCATTGGACCTTGCTTCTATCACCAGTCACATCCACAGCTGGGTATTGTTTTTGCTTTGGCTCCTTCCCTTCATTCTTTCTGGAGTTATTTCTCCACTGATCTCCAGTAGCATATTGGGCACCTACCGACCTGAGGAGTTCCTCGTCCAGTATCCTATCATTTTGCCTTTTCATACTGTTCATGTGGTTGTCAAGGCAAAAATACTGAAGTGGTTTGCCATTCCCTTCTCCAGTGGACCACATTCTGTCAGATCTCTCCACCATGACCCACCCGTCTTGGGTTGCCCTGCGGGCATGGCTTGGTTTCATTGAGTTAGACAAGGCTGTGGTCCTAGTGGGACTTCCGTGGTGGCTCAGATGGGTGGTCCTAGTATGATTAGATTGACTAGTTTTCTGTGAGTATGGTTTCAGTGTGTCTGCCCTCTGATGCCCTCTTGCAACACCTACCATCTTACTTGGGTTTCTCTTACCTTGGGCGTGGGGTATCTCTTCACGGCTGCTCCAGCAAAGCATAGCCGCTGCCCCTTACCTTGGACGAAGGGTATCTCCTCACTGCCGCCCTTCCTGACCTTGAACGTGGGATAGCTCCTCTAGGGCCTCCTGTACAGAAAAGGTTAACTGCACAGGCCTGGGCTGCTCAAACTGCACATTCTCAAGAAAGAGCCTGTTTTTATGACTGTCCTTTCCTGGGCTCCCAAAGAACTGAACTCTTGGAATTGGTTATCTAATGAGTGTAATTGCATGCTCGTGATCTTCAGCCATGCTCTATCAGTGTCCAGATAGTTTATACTAGCAGTGTGATTCATGGTGAATTCTAACCTTCTGAAGGTCTGGAACTTTGGCAGCTGAGGTGGGTCACCCACACAGGTGCTACATGCTTGCATGACCAATACCCAGTAGAACCCCTGGACACCTAGGCTCAGGTGAATGTCCCTGGTGGGCAGCACTTTGTTGCCCACATAGTTTCTGGGAGAATTAGGTGTCCTGTGTGACTGCAGTGGGAAGGGACACTTGAAAGCTTGAGCATGGCTCCTCTGGCCTTCACCCTGTCCGCTTTCCCCATGGTGTTTATTCACTCTGTATACTTCTACTGTGATAAACTGTAGCCATGAATCAACCAACTCTGAGTCCTGTGAATTCTTCTCTCATGAGCCTGAGGTTGACCTTGGGGACCCCTGACCCAAGGGACATCTATGAAATAACCTGTATCTAATATTGAACTTGGTAGTTGAAGACTGAATGCTTCCCCACTAAGATCAGGAAAGAGGAAGTGATGCTTGTTGTTTATGCACCTTTATCCTAGAAATTATAACCAGTGCAGTAAGACAAGAAAAAGAAAGCACAGAAAAGAACAGACATCTGTATGCTAGGAGAAAGAAGGAAAGCTTCAGTCTGTATGATGCCTGTATAGAAAATGTGATGAAATGTCCAGAAGTTTCCTAGAAATAATAAGTGAGTTTACTAAGGTTGCCAAATACAGAAACCATATCCCCAAATCTCTACATACTACCAACATTCAGTCAGAAATTGAAATTTCAAATGCAGTTCCATTTATAGTAGTATCAAAAATATGACATACCTAGGCATGAATCTTGCAGAAATGATGTGTGGGATCTGTACACCAAAAACTATAAAACATTATTGAAAACAGTTAAAGAAGATGTAAATATGAGGTATGTCGAGAGACATACCTCATTCACAGGTTGGAATACTAAATATTGTTGAGATGCCAGTTCTTCCGGGTAGCTCACTCACTATTCAATCCCAATCAAACATGAACGGACCTAGACTTGCCAAAGCAGTTCTAAGAAGGAAGAACAAATTTGGAGTGCTAACCAGACCACCTGACCTGCCTACAGGTCAGGAAGCAACAGTTAGAGCTGGACATGGGACAACAGACTGGTTCCAAATAGGAAAAGGAGTACGTCAAGGCTGTATATTGTCACCCTGCTTATTTAACGTATATGCAGAGTACATCATGAGAAACGCTAGGCTGGAAGAAACACAAGCTGGAGTCAAGATTGCCAGGAGAAATATCAATAACCTCAGATATGCAGTTGACACCACCCTTATGCCAGAAAGTGAAGAGGAGCTAAAAGAAAGCCTCTTGCTGAAAATAAAAGTGGAGAGTGAAAAAGTTGGCTTAAAGCTCAGCATTCAGAAAATGAAGATCATGGTATCCGGTCCCATCACTTCATGGGAAATAGATGGGGAAACAGTGGAAACAGTGTCAGACTTTGTTTTTTTGGGGCTCCAAAATCACTGCAGATGGTGACTGCAGCCATGAAATTAAAAGACGCTTACTCCTTGGAAGAAAAGTTATGACCAACCTAGATAGCATATTCAAAAGCAGAGACATTGCTTTGCCAACAAAGGTCTGTCTAGTCAAGGCTATGGTTTTTCCAGTGGTCATGTATGGATGTGAGAGTTGGAATATGAAGAAAGCTGAGCACCGAAGAATTGGTGCTTTTGAACTGTGGTGTTGGAGAAGACTCTTGAGGGTCCCTTGGACTGCAAGGAGATCCAACCAGTCCATCCTAAAGGAGATCAGTCCTGGGTGTTCATTGGAAGGACTGATGTTGAAGCTGAAACTCCAGTACTTTAGCCACCTGATGTGAAGAGCTGACTTATTTGAAAAGACCCTGATGCTGGGAAAGATTGAGGGCAGGAGGAGAAGGGGAAGACAGAGGATGAGACAGTTGGATGGCATCACCAACTCAATGGACATGGGTTTGGGTGGACTCCGGGAGTTGGTGATGGACAGGGAGGCCTGGCATGTTGTGGTTCATGTGATCGCAAAGACACGACTGAGCAACTGAACTGAGCTGAACTGAATGCTGAAGTGAAGTGAAGTGACGCTCAGTCATGTCCGACTCTTTACGACTCCGTGGACTGTAGCCTACCAGGCTCCTCCATCCCTGGGATTCTCCAGGCAAGAATACTGGAGTGGGTTGCCATTTCCTTCTCCAGGAGATCTTCCCAACCCAGGGATCAAACCTGGGTCTCCCGTATTGCAGGCAGACGCTCTACCATCTGAGCCACTGAACTGAACGCTACCTGATTAAAAGATTCAGTATGAAACTGTGGCCTTCCTAAGTGGCACTAGTGGTAAAGAATCCACCTGCTAATGCAGGAGATGCCAGAGACGTGGGTTCAATCCTTGGATCCGGAAGATCCCCTGGAGGAGGAAATTGCAAGCCAGTCCAGTATTCTTGCCTGGAGAATCCCATGGATAAAGGAGCCTGGCGGGCTACAGTTCAGAGAGTTGCACATGACTGAGCAAGCAACATGACATGAAACTCCACTCAAAACCGTGTATTCAAGAGAGAAAAAATGTTTCTTAGAATAGAAGGTCTAGAAGTAGGCCCACAAACATACAGACAACTGATTTCTTTATAAAAGACTCGGCGGAAAAGGGCGGTTCACTCGGTGTTTTGATTGAAGAACTGTTTAAGCCCCTTGTGCCAGTGAGGTTCCCCCCGTGCTGATGGATTGGTGTGCAGCCTTGGAGATGCCACGTCCGCCCCAGGACCTGCTTTGGCCGCTCCTGGGTTGGTGCAGCCGAGAGCTTGTGCGCAGCCTTCCCACTGCCACTGCTGATTCCATGTGGGCTCTTGTTGGCTTTCCCTGGTCCTTTATGTTACTCTTTGACTAGTCTGCCATTCTGCTTACATCAGAGCTTCTCCTTAATTTCATGAAAAGATCGCTATTTTTTTCTTCAATAATGTCCTTAGGCATGAGGTTCTCTACTCTCTGTTCACGTAGAGCCAGCCCCCTCAGGCAGATACATGGGCCTCTACACCCTAAGCAGGGGTGTGCCTTTGCTCCCGTAAATAGAAGCCCAGTGTCGCTGCACCTGGAGCTGGAGATGGGAGCCCGTTCTTCCCAGAGTGCCACCTTTCTCTGAGTGGGCACTGGGTGAGAGCGGCACCCCTTGGTCTTCCTGACTTACTAAGCCTCCTGCCGTGAATCCTTCACCCTGGGAGCAAACTAGGTGGCAGCAGTCAGGGCCCCGTATTCACAGCACATTGGGTCTGGACAGGAGCTTCCACCAAGTGAGTGGGGACTGGGTAGAGGAAAGGAGATGAGTCCTTGGTGTTGTCTGCCCGAAACAGACCTTCTGCACGTGGGGCAGTCGGCCCCTTCCAGGGTGTCGTAGCCCCAGACTAGCAGCCGGGGAGAGAGGAAAGCCGTCTTCTTGTCTGCAACACAAAGCAGGGGGAGCGGGGCTGATGGAGCAGACCTCAGCTCAGAGGCCAGAGCCTCCCTTGCCTGCTCTGAGACTGCATAGATTTTCTTGAGCAAATGCTTCTTTTGCCTTATGCTCTTAGGACAGTTTCCAGAGACTCAATGTTGTTGTTCTTTTAAATAATGTCCAGCAGTTAAAATGCAGTTTTGTCATTCCAAAAGTTCCACCCTGTTTCTAAGCTTTCGATAGCCAGTTTTGGACCTTCTTCCTAGAATCAGGGGGGCTTCCCTGGTGGCTCAGTTGGTAAAGAATCTGCCTGCAATGCAGGAGACCCAGGTTTGATCCCTGGGTTAGGAAGGTTCCTTGGAGCAGGAAATGGCAACCCACTCTAGTATTCTTACCTGGATTATCCCATGGACAGAGGAGGCTGCGGTCCATGGGATCGCAAAGAGTCGGATGCAACTGAGCGACTAACAGTTCACACTTTGACACATATAAGAAACAAGGAGGTTTTCATTACCAAATATTATTTCCTCAAGGTGTTATTGATACTTATTTTAATAAACTCATCAGAGGGTTTTAGCCATCTGGAATGTCAGTTTTCTCCCACAGGCCAGGATTTTGACTTTAATCTCATCTTCCACCTAGCCTTTCAATTTGATGATCCAAACTGATTGCTCCCAGGCCCCATAAATAGTCCCTTTGGAATAGCTAGCATTGTAGACAGGCTCCGCCAGCATACGCATTGCACTTGAAAATTTACAAAATGTTTTTTTCCACTTTACATTAACTTTTTTTTTTTCTCCTCAGCCTGATTTGCAGGAAGTATCATTGTCTGCCAGTTAACCAGAAGATCAAGCTGAGGATGGCATCCTGGCTGATCGAACCCATCTCACTGACATTTATTGACTGCCTGCTCCCTGGTGGACAGCTTGCGCACACTCCTTTCGTTGCCTATAAATGTATTATAACCTCAATACATTACTTCTGTGGTTACAGTATTTTAAAGGTATTCACTGAAGCTTGACGTAACTCTTTGAGCCTAATTATATACACTAGCCATTCCTTTGGAGGGTGAACTTGTTGAAAACCATACAAGTTAGTCTTATGAACTGAGTCTGTAGAAAGAAAGTCACAGCATCTATGAAGCAAAGCGGTCACATTCACCTTTAGCCCCAGAGGTGAGAAGAGACAGGGGGCTGGCATCTTAGGGAAGAACCAATGCTCCAGAGGCCTCGGGTATTTCTAGAATCTTTGAACTGCCAGCTGTGTGATTCTAGACAATGTAATTATCTTTCCTCTATTTTGTCCCCCCCCCCAACATTAATTGGAGAGTAATGACTTCTTTGTGCCCTGGGATGTGGAGGAAAACATTAGTGTAAATTGACGAAGAATTTTATAAAATCTGAAGCTCTTTAGGGCAGTGGTACCAGCCTGTGGTATTGCCCTCTCTGTACAGGGATGATGAGACAAGTCTGTCCTGGGCACCCCCTCTCTGGCCTGCTGACACACACACAGCTGCCTGTGACGGGCCACCTGGAAGGGACTGGTGAACACGCCCCCTCGTGACCTGGCTCACAGTGTGGTCCTGGGTTAGTGTGACGCTCTACAGCGCACCGGTTGCATGTTTGCTGTGTCCAGGGGGCTTTTCTATTTCCCATCCCTTTCCTCCTAGATGGAACTCATAAGCCAAATATTTATCTGAACTCTTTCCTTGAAATTCATCCTTTGCAATTTTTCAAGTTATTTTTGGAAGAAAAACTAAATTTAGGTCGCTCTTGCTTTCTGTGTCTCACAGTAAAATGGGCAAATTTGGTGAACAGTAAGTAATAAAGAAGGAAGAGTAGGCGCTGTGAATAACTTAGACAACTGATCTTAAAATTTAAATCACTGCCTTTATTCCCGGGTTAAAATACATAAGGTGGAGCGTGCGTACGTGTGTGCTCAGCTGCTAAATCACGTCTGACTCTGTGACCTTACGGACTGCAGCCTGCCAGGCGCCCCTGTCCATGGGATTTTCCGGGCAGGAACACTGGAGTGGGTTGCCATTTCCTCCTCCAGGGGATCTGCCCGACCCAGGGTTCAAGGCTGTGTCTCCTGCATTGGCAGATGGAGTCTTTACCTACTGAGCCACACAGCAGAGCCTAAATCTGCAGCTCTTGCTCCGAGGGTGATCTGGTTTTCATTTCTTAGCAGCCAATCCACTTTAAAACATGAAGGGAAATTCCTGAACATAATTTTACAAAGTGTTCCTTGGAGAGAGTTTCCAAACATGAATGAAAAAATAACAAGCCCCATCCCCTGTGCTCAGGTACTGTGCTTGGTACTCTGTAGGACTGGGCATCATGTCTCCCAGCAGCCCAGGAAGAAGGACCTTCCTATCTCAGGTTTGTGAGAAGGAAACCGTGGTCTCAACAAGGGCATAGAAGCTTATCCCAGGTGACACCACTTCTGGATACTTTAAAGAATGAAATTTAAAACAAGTATTTTCCAAATTACCCAAGTAGTACATATTCTTTGCCAAAAAAAAAAAAAAAAATCAGAGAGACAGGAAATTAAAGTTTTGACAAATCACCAGTAACCATTTAACTTTGTGTGTGTGTGTATGATGAAACACACACACATATATGCACACACACAGCAAAGTCTGAATGATACACAGTTAAGTAAAATAGTATTGATTAACCGTGGAGAAAGAAGCTGAGAGCTACCAGGAAGGGAAGTGACAGTCAAAGAAGTCTTTATCTTGAATGTTTTGCTTTTTTTGCAAGGAGAATATTTTCATATATTAGCTGTGCAAATTTAGTAATTTAAAAACCCTTAGAGAATGAGGACAGAAAGCTACATTCTAGGTAAAGTTGAATCTTCATGACTCACCTCTTTCCCTCTTTTCTGGTGACCTCCTCTTCATCACATTCTCCACCCAAAAATGTTTAAAACTTTCAAAAATAATAACATGTACATGATATAGACAAGATTATAAAGTCATTGATAAGGAAATACAAAGCAGTGTTCCATGGTGTGGAAGTGCACAGACCCTAGGTCTGCACTGCCTGGGTTTGAACCCTGGCTTCCCTGTTGTGACCTTCTCATTTATAAATGTGGGGTAATAATAGTGCCTGTGTTACAGGGCTGTTGTGAGTATTGCTTGGGCAGTGCTGGGGCATCATTTGGCACCTAGTAAGAGTCCATCCTAAAGGAGATCAGCCCTGGGTGTTCATTGGGAGGACTGATGTTGAAGCTGAAACTCACAACACTTTGGCCACCTGGTGCAAAGAGCTGACTCATTTGAAAAGACTGATGCTTGGAAAGATTGAGGGCAGGAAGAGACGGGGATGACAGAGGATGAGATGGTTGGATGGCATCACTGACTCGATGGACATGAGTTTGGGTAAACTTTGGGAGTTGGTGTTGAGAGGGAGGGCTGGCATGCTGCAGTCAATGGGGTTGCAAAGAGTCGGACACGACTGAGCGACTGAACTGAACTGAACTGAAGAGTCATATAAGGGTTACTATTATATTACTATTATTATCCTAACATTCAGGGAAAAAGCCGTGTTAAATGTATATCCATTTGGACTTTTTCTATGTATATGCATATACATGTGCATATATAGACGTATACACATTCATGTGGGTAAAGATAGATGTATATTTTTATTAGAATTGGATCATACTGTTTGCATTTATTATAGCCTTCTTTGTACTCTCAATACTATATATTATAAACATCTTTCCATGTCACTAAACGAAATATGAGTACTTAATTAATTGCTTTTTAAAAAGATACGCCATACAGCTTACAGGATCTTAGTTCCTTAGCCAGGGATTAAATCGGGCACTGGCAGTGAAAACTCCAGTCTCAGCCACTGGACCGCCAGGGAGTTCCCGAAATACAAATGTTTAAAACAAAAATCAAATGTGTCAGTATTTGGTCTTAACTAGTTGTGGTAGTGTGGATCCTTTAGCCAAATACATGAACGTAGGATAAGACACATTTCTCAGCACTAAACTGAGAAGCTGGAGTGCCTCTAGGTGCTGATACAGCCTACTTAAGTCGTTGCGTGGACATCGAAACATCCACCCAAGTGTCTGATTGTCTTATTTGTTAAGCAATGATAGTATTTTTTTTAATGCCAAGATTTTTTAACAGACCATGGACAGTTTTAATGTAAAATTAAAATTTGTGGTTTACTTCATAATCCCAGACTGAATCGAGGCTTCCCAGGTGGTGCAGTGGTAAAGAACCTGCCTGCCAGTGTGGAAGACGTGAGAGATTTGGGGTTGACCCCCTGGTTGGGAAGATTCCCTGGAGAAGGAAACAGCAACCCGCTCCAGTATTGTTGCCTGGGAAATAACAGAGGAGCCTGGCGGGCTCCAGTCCTAGGGTCGCAAAAAAGTCAGACCCGACTTAGAGACTGAGCACGTGCAAACGGAAGCTTTCTTTTTTTTTTCCTAAACAGCCCGCTCTGGGAACTTCTCTTATAAGCAGTTAATCCAAAACCTCCAAACTGTTTCTCCAGCAGTTGCTGCTAAAAACTGGAGCTTTATGTTCCGTGTCCGCTGTGCAGATGTGGAATTCATCATTTTGGATGTCTATCTTCAGAGCCAGCATGCGAGCCAGTGTGCTGTCTGTCAGCATCACAGTTGACACACAGCTCTTTGCGAGAAGGAAGAGGATGTGTAGAAGCTTCCTGGTGTCCAGTGGCTCAGACTGAGTGTTTCCAATGCAGGGGGGCTGATGTTCAATCCTTGGCTAGGGAATGGGATCCCACGTGCCACAACCAAGATGTGGTGTGGCTGCTAAGTCACTTCAGTCGTGTCCGACCGTTGGTGATGCTATGGACCATGGCCCGCTAGGCTCCTCTGTCCATGGGGTTCTCTAGGCAAGAATACTGGAGTGGATTGCCATTTCCTCCTCCAGGGAATCTTCCTGACCCAGGGATCAAACTTGTGTTTCTTAAGTCTCCTGCATTGGCAGGTGGATTCTTTACCACTAGCACCCCCTGGACTTGCAGCCAAGTAAATATATTAAGTAAATAAGTAAAAATTAAAAAAAAAAGAAAAGTGATATGTAAACAGCGCACTGGTTACTCAGAGAACGATCTCTTCTCTCTCTTTCCGGCTCTTCAGGAGATGTTTCACAAAGCAGAAGAATTCTTACCCAAGACGGCAGACAGCGAGGTGGATGAGATGGACACGTCAGACACGCAGTGGGGCTGGTTCTATTTGGCGGAGTGCGGCAAGTGGCACGTGTTTCAGGTAGCGCCCCTCTGGGTGGGGCAGCGGGGGTGAAACGCACGGAGCATCCTCCTGCTCACGTGAAAAATCAGTAGAAGCTGCACCCGCCAGAAACCAAACCTTAGAGAAGTCAGAGAGCAGAACTAAAGGAAAAATCAGGCTCTTCTGGCTCCTCTCCCCTTCCCCAGGTTTTCACAGTGTTTTGTTAGAAGGTATGGTGTGTGTTTTCTGTGTGTCCAGAGGGTGAGCGTGTCTTCGGGGTGAGTGTGTCTGCAGGGTGTGTCGTCTGGGCATGGGTACACAAGGCCAGGCCTGGTTTGGTGGACAGACGGTCAGGGAAGAGACCAAGCCTGCACGAAGCGCCTCTGAGCTCCCATTGTCAGGTCAGAGGGTGTAGATGTGTGTTCTCCTTCAGCCTCATGGCAGCCTGAAAGCAGATGCTAACACTCTCTTACAGCCAAAGACTGCAGGAAAGTTAAGTTAATAAACAGTTAAGCTGAGACGCAAGCCCACACTCAAAAGTTTGTGGTCTTTTTTCTTTTTTCACTTATGAGGCTACTTAAAAGATTTGAGCCACTTAAGGTGTGTCATTTTGGCAATAATCTGAAAACATTGCAATACTTTGGAAAAAGGCCTTATAACCAGTTGTTAGAGGTTTTTTTTTGGTGTGTGCTGAAAATCCTTAAGCCATTGCCCACATATTGTCTTAGCTGATCTCCCCATGTGTTGGTGACTAGGACAGGTCAGCAAGTTTCCTCTGTCCCTCCATTCTCTGTCTTGTCCCCCAGCACCTGCCTCTGTGGCCAAGCCGTTTCTGTGAACAGCTGGTAAATGAACTTTCTGGTTTGTCTTAAAGCCGGATACCAACATTCAGTGTTCAGTTAGCAGTGAAGATATCGAAAACAGCTTCAAAGCAAACCCTTGTGGCTCCATTTCTTTTACCACTTCCAAATTCAGCTACAGGATAGACTTTGCAGGTATGTTTTCTTTCCCTAATAGTTGTGTGTTCTTAGTGTGTTGATATGCTGAAATCTACAGTTCTGCAGATCAGGATTAGTTGATATATTAATATTTGCAAACAGCGAAGTAAATTCTTTTTGTAACACATAAAGATGCCTCTACAAAAATTCAACATTTAAAATCTTTTGGATTTGCCTGTTATAAAGGTGTGTTCATATGCTTATAGATACTGATGTATATGGAGAGTTTCGTATATCTTGAGTTCATATAACGCTTCTCACCTAAGGAACACAAAACACCTCTAAGCCATTGTTTCGCTCCTCATCCTTTCAGTCTCTTGAAATAGGTAGGAGCCATCAGGCAATTTCAGGATCAACTGGAGCAGTTACGTGACAAAGTCCTAGGTAGCCGGTTCTAGCTTTAAGACCAAAGTTCAGCCAAATGACCCATCTCTTGGTATCTTTCCTAGAAAACCACTCTTCAGTGGACATTGCCTTCAGCCACTTTCTGATTTCTGGCTCTCTCATGGGTTAGCCAGCTAATTTGAAAATCAGCCCCACTTGGATTTCATCTGTGATGAAATTAGTCCAGGATGAACATTCATCTGTGATGAAATCCAAGGGCATGCTTTTAGGGACCCCATGACAAACCTGTTGCACTCACACTGCCGTCTCCAGTTGCCAGCCTCAGCTGTTTACTGCTCAGAGGCAAACAGGACCTGGAGGGAGGGCGGCTTTCTTAACAAAAGTGCCTTTGCGCTGCCACACAGCTCTGTGATCCAGGTCAGGTGTTCTTTCCTGGTTTCTGAGAGTAGAATCAGAAATCTTGTAACAGCGAGTGCTGGCTGTGGTTGGGGGGGTGGGGGGCTGGTGAAACCCAGGAGACTCCCTTGGAGGAGCCAAGGCCCAAACATGCCTTCATGCCTGAAGGGGGTTAAATTGTCCACTAAGACATTGATGCAGCCAAGTTTCCAATGACTCCTGTGCCCCCAGAGTTGTTTATTTGTTTTTAATCAAGAGTTAGTGCTGACTACGGAGAAGGCAATGGCACCCCACTCCAGTACTCTTGCCTGGCACATCCCATGGACGGAGGAACCCGGTGGGCTGCAGTCCGCGGGGTCGCTAGGAGTTGGACACGACTGAGTGACTTCACTTTCACTTTTCACTTTCATGCATTGGAGAAGGCAATGGCAACCCACTCCAGTGTTCTTGCCTAGAGAATCCCAGGGACAGGGGAGCCTGGTGGGCTGCCATCTATGGGGTCGCACAGAGTCGGACACGACTGAAGCGACTTAGCAGCAGCAGCGGCGGCAGTGCTGACTAAGCATAGCATTTTTTACGACATTAGGCAAATTGGCTGCCTTTAAGGGCCGACGCTTGTCTTGGACAGAAGGTGCTGATGGACACGTGAGGCTGATGCACACCTGTCAGTGTTGAAGCCACACTGAGACGTCACGACGTGCAGACCTCAAGCTTCTCGTGGAGGGCAGGACTCGTCAAAGCGTTTGGTTGGTGGTCCAACAAGCCACGTGTCTTTGAAAGAACACTTTCTAGTGAACTGTATTTGGGGGAACATTTCTCTTGGACAGTGCAGTTTATTTTAAAAGAGTCTATCAAAAAACAGGAGTCACATAAACACCAGCTCCCACCCCTCTATATAATGACACTGTTACGAAAGTGTAGGTATTAGCATTTCCCACGTACATTGGCAAAATTAGCCCCCATCATTTTGTCGCAAGCCAGCTCAGCTTCTCTTTATTAAAAGAACTGGTGAGAAGTAAACTTGAGACAAGCTGGTATAAGATGAAGGCATCACAGGCTTACCTCCACGTGCTGGGACGACCTTGCTTTCTCGCCGCATGGTGGCTGCGCCAGCGTGTGCAGAGCTTAGGAGTACAGGAGGGCTGAGCACACTTCTCACAGCATCAGCTCGGCTGGGTGAACCACCTCATCTTGGAGTGGAATGACATCCACTTAGACAAGGTGGTAAACTGACCAGAATTCCCTTGGTAAGACTTAGCACCTACCTCGGTGGGGATGATGAGGTGGACCTGGCAGATACTGCCATGGCTGAGAAGGAGAGGAAAGAAGAAAGTGATACGTCAGTCAGCTCATTAGCCTCTTAGCACTAGCCTCTCTCGTGTGAGTCTGTATTGAGTCTAGCTAGGTTTTCTATTTTTTTGGTTTAGGTATACAATTTAAAGAGAAGGTAAGAGATGTACAAATTTTTGAAACTGTGAGTTGTGCAAGTTTTATCCTGGTAATGTATCTTTTTTGTTGTTGTTATTTCCAACATTTTTGAAACAATCAAAGTAAACATTTAAGAAGCCAGTCAGAAGATGCAATACTTTCTTTCTCGTCCTAGTACTTTTTAATTTTCCAAAGTTGAGAACCCCTCTGTGTTCACATGTTTAGCTCAAGCATGGTACGAAAAGGAATAGACCCTACATACCGAGCCGTGTGTGAGGCTGGCTGCCTCCTGTGTGAGCTTAGATCAAGCAGGGAAGCTGATAACCAGACGTGTGGTCAGGTATCCCTGATAACGCTGGTGCTGGCAGCTGCTCCTGAAGCCCCGTGGTCCTTGACCGTCCTGTTGTGCGGCTGCAGAGCTTCATGACGTTGCGTCGCCCGGTGTGTTCCCGTGACTCACCTCTTTGTCTCTGTGCACAGAAATGAAGCAGATGAACCTCACCACGGGGAAGCAGCGTTTAATAAAAAGAGCCCCCTTTTCCATCAGTGCTTTCAGGTATTGTGGGGGAAACGGGGTGCAGAGAGAGTGGGCTCTCTCTCTCTCTCCTCTTCTTTAACGTTTGGCAGAGGAATAAGTAGACGGAAACTGTTTTGGTGGGTTATTTAATGATCTTAATATTAATCTTTATTGAATTTCACGTTTGTTGATGCACGAGTTGTACTGTTATTTTCGACTGGCATTTCCTTTCCTGTTGTCCTTTTCATTTCCCTTAGATAGATGCATTTTTCAATTCTTTAGAGCAGTTTGAATGGTAGTTTAAAGAATGCCTGATGGTCTCTACTATAAATCCTTAAAATAACCTACCAATAAGTTCAAATTAGCTTGGAAAGATTCTCCTGGAACCATCCAATTATTTGGGTTGTCAGTCCTAAGTAATTACCCACTTTGTCTTCACCTCTGCTGAACCCCATTGGGCCACTCCTGGAGGTAATTTCAGATGTGCAGTGACTGAAGGGAGCCTGGGAAGACAGGAGTGCGTGGGACGATGGCCCAGCTGCCTGCTGTCCATATCCTGAAAAGCTATAAATGCCTTGTTGTTTAGTCACAAGTCATGTCCCACTCTGCGACCCCATGGGTTGCAGCCCCACCAGGCTTTTCTGTCCATGGGGATTCTCCAGGCAAGAATACTGCAGTGGGTTGCCATTTCCTCTTCCAGGGGATCTTCTTGACCCAGGGATCGAACCCGCATCTCCTGCCTTGGCAGGCGGATTCTTTACCACTGAGCCACCAGGGAAGCCCTGCTATAAATGCCACAGGAGAAACAGGAGAATAGACCGGTGTTATTCACATGAATAAAGTTGAAGGGAAAAACTTTAGGGCATGTCTCCTATTATTGGGAATGATCCCTCAGTCGAATATTGAGATTCCTGTTGTTCAAAGAATTTAAAATGAAACAAACAAAAAATGCTGTTTAATAGGATGTGAATTGTAGGAGATGCCCATTTGCTTCTTCCAAGGAGATGTTTTGAAAGGATTAAAGAAAAAAGTTTTTGAAGTTTCTATCAGTTTGCTTCTTGGGACTTTTGGCATATATTTTAGGATCATGATTTATAAGTTATGCAAGTACTTGTATAATGAATGCTCTAGGAAGGAAGAGAACTTTACTTCCTTACCAGCTACATCATATCCTCATTCTTAAGTACAAGGAATTTAAGAAAGGAATTGCTTATCTTCAAAGGGTATGTAATCTGAGAGAAAAATGAGACATACTAATGGAAAATGTTATAGTAATTGTATGTCACTATATCTGGTGTCCTTTTGTGGGGAGAGGCATGTAATGCAAGGCACTTTGTTCTCTCACGGACCATAGAATCCATAGCAGAAAGACAGGAGAGGGAGAGAAATAACCAGAATGGAGTCTAAGACGCAGGATAATAAAAGGAAGAATGGTTAGGCAGGATACAGACGAGCAATGACGACAAGGAGGTGTTGATACAGAAATGCTTATTTATTGCAGGAATACGTCGAGCGCTTATGGCAAGCAAAGTGAATAGCACATTTCCTGTTGGCCAGAAATTTGCAATTAACCAAGGCTGCAAATATTGAACAAATAAGCAAACAAAAACGTTTTACATAGCTGAAAGATACTTCTGTTGTTGCGTAGTCACCAAGTTGTCCCTGACTGTTTGCAGTCCCATGGACTGTAACCTGCCAGGCTCCTCTGTCCATGGGATTCTCTAGGCAAGAATATTGCAGTGGGTTGCCATTTCCTTCTCCAGGGGATCTTCCCAACCCAGGAATCGAACCCAGGCCTCCTGCATTGCAGGCAGATACTTTGCCACTGAGCCACCTGGAAAGCCAAAAAGATACTTCAGGCACAAGCAAAAAAAAAAACCAAAAAACAAAGAAAACCTGGGAAAGGTATTGTTACGTGGTATCACAATCTCTGTAGTATATGAAGTACTTTGAAGAATCTCTAAGTAGAAAACCAATAGTCCTTTAGAAGAATAAGAAAAGAATTTGTGCAGTTCATGCAGCCTCACTTATAAAAAAGAGAAATACAAATTATACCAGGTTATTTCTTACCAGATTGACAGAAATTCCAGAGTCTGATAACACGCCTCTTTGGAGAGGTTGTGGACAAGTAGGTGTTCTCTACATTTCTGCTGGGAATGTCAGTGACTGTAGCCTTCGAGGAGGGCCTCTGGGAAGTTTCTGTTAAAGTCAGGAATAAATATATTCTTTGACCCAGAAATGCCATTCCAAAAATTTTATCTGAAAATTTGACAAGTGGCCACGTACAATGACAAGTGGACAGACTTGTTCTCTGTAGCATCCTTAATGGCAGCAGAGAGTTGAAAAACAGCTAAATGTCATCCATAGGGAATTTGTGATCAATAGGAGGGGATGTGTCCATGCACTGGGGTACTCTGCATCAGCCCAGTAGAATGCACGCCTTCATCCTCCAGTGTCCAGAGTGTCTGCCCTGTGCCAGGCTGTGTGCTAGGGAGTTCTCTCCGTGATACAGAAGGGTCTCTGAGAACACAGTGAAAAAAATAGAACAGCTACAAAAGACACAGGAATATGCTGTCATTCCTGTGTGCAAAACAGACAAAAAGACCCCATAGGTTTGTGTTAACCTAAAGTTCTAGAATACCCAAAAGACTAAAAGCAGTGATTGCTCGGTGTGGAGGCAAAAGGTGAGAACTAGACCAGGGACTGGAGAGGGGGGAAACCATCCGCCGTTCACTTTCTCACAGCTTTGTTGTTCAGTCGCTGAGTCATGTCCGACCCTTTGCGACACCATGGAGTGCAGCAGGCCAGGCTTTCCTGTCCTTCACTGTCTCCCTGAGTTTGCGCAAACTCTTGTCCCCATCTTTAAATCATGATTGTGTGATGTCCCCAAAGGTAAAATGAGTTAAAAAAATAAAAAATAAGTTAAAGACAGGGTAGGCGTTGATACATTTCTTCCACAACCTCCAGTCACCAGACAGGATCCATGTATCAGTTACAGCCTTCTGCCATCAAGCTCCCCAAGGTCATTATCTTTTTCTGTGTTCACATCCAGTGGCTCAAACATGGTAGATGACTTTACCAGCTTCTGCTTTGGGTGAATTAATTAGGACCGTGCAGGGGCCTAGTGGACAATAAAGAGAGAAAGTTTTAGATTTGAGTTAATAATAGATCTTAAAGGACATTGAACATGTAGCTGAGGGTTCTGGGTGGTATTTAATAGACACTAAATCTGTTAAAGGAGTTTTATTTTAATCAAGAAGTTGATTTTCTTCTCGGAAATTGCTTTTCTTCACCTAAAGTCCTCCTACATTTAAAAGAAACTCTGGCAAATTCAGGAAAACAAGATCAAAATAATATCGTTTTTGAAGTTTCCCATCAGATTTCTCAATACAGCCCCTAAGAAAGTTGCACACAAGCCAGTATTCAGTGTTTTAAAATAAAGAAGCCAAGGATGACACTTTATTGCTTTTGTCAGATGATAATTCAGCTTGGGAGAAAATGTCTGAGTCATTGACAGTGATTATAATTGGTTTCTAACATGTTGTTTTGTCTTTTCTGCCCCAAGTTACATCTGTGAGAACGAGGCCATCCCCATGCCGCCACACTGGGAGAACGTGAACACCGAGCTGCCCTACCAGGTGAGGGCAGCAGCATCAAACGCCCGCCTGCAGGAGAGGTGGGGAAGGACCGCGGTAACACGCTGCCAACTTCTCTTTCCAGCTTATTCCTTTGCACAGTCAGACACACGAATACAATGAAGTCGCTAGTCTCTTTGGGAAAACAATGGACCGCAACAGAATTAAAAGGATTCAGAGAATTCAAAACCTAGACTTGTGGGAGTTCTTCTGCAGGTGAGACCATTTCCACTCGGAACCCCGCTCCTTGGCCTCTGAGACTTTCTGCAGCCTCAGAGATGGCAAAGCACAAACGCTCAATGGTGTTCACCGCCAGCAGTACCCTGTGCTCTCCTCCACGTGTTTTGACCTGGTTTCCCAGCCTCTTCCTCATCCCCGGGGAGAGCTGCTCTGTAAGCTGCCAACTTCCTGTACAGCAGGGGTCCCCAGCCTCTGCGATCTAATGCCTGGCCCCCTGAGGTGGAGCTGGTGCAATAATAATGGAAATAAAGTGCAGACATGCCATTCACTTGAGTCATCCCAAACCATCCTCCCAGCCCTGGGCCGTGGAAGGGTTGTCTTCCACAAAACCGGTCCCTGGTGCCTGAAAGGTTGGGGACAGCTGTTCTTATCCACAGCTGAATAATTTTGACTACCTTCGTTTGTATACAATACACATTATTATTTTGGGTTATAGGTCTCTTTCTGCATCGTTCTTTTGAAAAATAATGTTGTCTGTAAAAAAGTTATTGGTGTTAATACATGTACATCTATTTCATTATTTTAATTTTCATATCTAAATATGTAATTATGTGTTCAGTTTTTTCTCTTGAGAGGATTTTAGGCCATTTTCAGTACGTTTGTTTTTTTGCTTTTACAGTAAGTCCTATGTGGAATATCTTTGTATGTTTTGGAAGAGGTTTGTCCGCTGAGA
This sequence comes from Capra hircus, assembly GCF_001704415.2. NCBI lineage: Eukaryota > Metazoa > Chordata > Mammalia > Artiodactyla > Bovidae > Capra > Capra hircus. The sequence continues at coordinate 105,064,203 of NC_030812.1, forward strand.
AGAGGGTTGAACTGGATAGCTTTATGTCCCTTCCAGCCCGAAGATTCAAAATTCAGTGCAGTTCAGCCAACCTGTAGCACTCTGGGAATAAATGATCAAGGCATAGTCCTTGCTCAGGAATTTCACTATTTAAAGATTCTGTGAACTCTGCTATTTATTGTCTGTAGCGTCCCCCCGGTGGCTCAGAGGTTAAAGCGTCTGCCTGGAATGCAGGAGACCCGGGTTCAGTCCCTGGGTCGGGAAGATCCCCTGGAGAAGGCAGTGGCAACCCACTCCAGTATTCTTGCCTGGAGAATCCCACGGAGGGAGGAGCCTGGTAGGCTACAGTCCACGGGGTCGCAAAGAGTCAGACACGACTGAGCGACTTCACTTTCACTTCCAGTGTCATTTTTAAGTATCGGTAAAGCTTGACTGGTTTAAGCAATCAGTCATTTTACTGTGATGGGGCATCATCTGGGAGATCTGTAGTGTTTTTTTTTTTAATTTTTAAAATTAAAATATTTAATTGAAGTATAGTTGATTTATAGTGTAGTTTTGGGTATAATTTTTACCCTTGTCTGTTAACTAGTAATTTCTGATGAACCAATGTAGATGTCCCAAGAGCATTTGAGATGATCTTTTTTTCCAGAGCTGTTGTATGTCCACTTACGGTAGATGTTAAATTACCGTGTTCTGTTTCACCCTTCCTGTTGCTTCACTCCTGAAGAATCAGTGATGCCACTTACAGTAGATTTCTGTGTGTTTTGTGTCTGGGCATTGTGTTTTTAGAAAAAAGGCTCAGCTCAAGAAAAAAAGAGGCGTGCCTCAGATTAATGAACAAATGCTGTTCCATGGCACCAGCAGTGAGTTCGTGGAGGCGATTTGCATTCACAACTTTGACTGGAGAATCAACGGCATCCACGGCGCTCTCTTTGGAAAAGGTACTCATCCGAACCTAGTTGGAGTGCTAGGAGACCGTCTTCTCTTTGAGAGAGGTTTAATGATGATTCAGGGGCTTGAGAGGCATTAAGTTAATGTTAGAGGCAAAAGTGAAATGCTAGGCTCCTGGCACACCCTCAGAGTTTCCCAGCCGCCAAAAAGCCACTTCCTGCTTGTACAAGATGGAAGGAAGACTTCCCACATCTCTCCGAGGTCAGATAACCACCTCCCACTACTGCCCCCAAGTCCCAGCCATTCAGATGGGGCATCATGTCTAGATTTGCTCGTTTTTGCATTAGGACATTTAGTTTCCACATGTAAGTCCTTTCCATGGATAAGTCTATACACCAAACTGTTTTATGTCAAGTACACTAAAAAGTAAATCAGTTAGTGTGTACATGGTATATAGGTCTATTTTTTGTTTGTTTTTTTTAGAAAATGATAGGTTGGAATGTTGATGAGCTTTAAGGAATAATGGGGGAAATCCTCCCCTTTTCCCTAATGTTGTGGAAGTCTGAGTTCCTTAGTCTTTGCTCACTAGACAAGCACATTAAGGAGAGAGGGGAGGGGAAACATTGACATTAACATAAACATAAACATTAAGAGGTGGACCTTGACTTGGGCTTCCCTGGTGGCTCAGTGGTAAAGAATCTGTCTGCATTGCAGGAGGCGTAGGCTTGATCCCTGGTCAGAAAGATCCCCTGGAGGAGTGCATGGCCACCCACTCCAGTATTCTTGCCTGAAGAATCCGATGGGCAGAGGAGCCTGGCGGGCTACAGTCCACTGGGTCGCAAAGAGTCGGACACGACTGAAGCAACTTAGCATGTATGCAGACATTGCTTGGTCCTTATTTTGTACCTTCCCTCCAGCAAGACGGGCTGCATTAATTTTAAAAATAACAGCTGAAAAGGCCATCCCCTTTATTTAACTGTGTAAGAGGATCAGAAAGGTGTTACATAAATCCCACTGGATTTGGGTAATAGGGGATTTTGCAGTTCATTTCCAAAAGTGTTTTGGGTAAGTATTCCCTTACTGAGGGCAGCTTCCTAGACTTCCCAGTTTGAAAGAGTCAGACGCTTCATGGAGATTCCTGTTTAGCCAGTGGACCTGTGGGCTTGTCCTTCTGGAACGTTCGGGTGTGAGCTGCATTGCATTCTCTCCAGAAGTCTTTTCCTGGATGTGGAGTTCTGTCGTCTCCAAAAATATTATTGAACTGTCACCTTGTAAAATAGAAACAGGATTTCTTGGGGCTTGAAATCATCTGGGCAGACCCACGGTTTCACTGTGCTCCCCAGTGATGGGTGCTTAGATGAGTGGGTAGCAGGTGGGGAAAGGGTAGAAGGAAATAGAAGAGGGAGGGAGGTCCCAGCGGTTATGAGGCAGGTCCTGCCACTTGTAATTACGGAAGCCACTTGTGTCTGTCTTACATATTGGATTTATTTATAAGATTTTTTTTTTTTTTTTGGCCACACCACGTGGCATGTGGGATTTTAGTTCCCCAACCAGCGATCAAACCTGGGACCCCTGCCTTGGATGCTTGGACTCTTAACCACTGAACTGCCAGGGAAGTCCCTGTAATATTCTTTTTGAATACCACTACACAAGTCTAGTAGCTGCCTTTTGATGGGGATGGGGATGGGGATGGTGGTGGGGACTGGTCTGTACTAACACACATACCCCAGTGGCCGCCTGCAACGCAGCTGTCCACAACAAACAGATTTCTGTTCTTTTCTTTAACACCTATAGTTGAGGGAGTTCCGCGTCTGTTTTGGCTATATGATTCCATGTGTCTGTCCCCCTAGCCATCACAGTATTTTCGCTTGTGTTTCATATATTCCTTGGAGTAACCTTGGCTCTCCGGGGCCCTTTTTGTCTAAGGAACCTATTTTGCTCGAGACGCTGCTTACTCCAGCCGCTTCTGCAAAGATGATGTAAAGCACGGAAACACATTCCAGATCCACGGGGTCAGCCTGCAACAGCGGCATCTGTTCAGAACACACAAATCCATGTTTCTCGCCCGAGTGCTGATTGGAGACTACATAAATGGAGACTCCAAATATATGCGCCCTCCCTCCAAAGACGGCAGCTATGTAAACTTGTATGACAGCTGCGTGGATGACACCTGGAATCCCAGGGTTTTTGTGGTGTTCGACGCCAACCAGATCTACCCCGAGTACCTGATAGACTTTCACTGATTTCACATCCAGGTCTCCACGGTTGAGGGAGCAATATTCTTTTTCACAGGGAGGTCTGCTCACCGATCATCTAGCCACTCAGTGTTAATGCTCTGATCCTTTTGAAGCAGAAAGAGGCCTCTCTGTAAAAAGACACGCTGACTTCATGGTTGGTTTGTTGTTCTGTTTCCGTTTGTCACTGACGTTTGTTAAAGCGCAACACCACTGCTGTTTAGAGGCGGTGCTCAAAATGGAATGGTCTGAGTCACTCCATCTTTGAAGTTTCCATGTGTGTCTTTAGGGTGAATGTTTTCAGTTCAAGTAGACTTATTCCTATATATGATCAAAAAATAAAAATGTAGACATAAAAAGTGTCCCTTCAGAGGAACTGAGCCTTTGTAAACAAATTCTGAAATGGTCATCCACTCATCTACGTGTTGCTTTGTTAGTCTTTGGGAGGATGGGAGGCAGTTTAAAACCTTGAAGCAGCCTGAGTAACTTGAGAGAAATCAGACACAAAAGAATCACTGGCAATGCTGCCAAGCAGGCCAGAAGGAGAGGATCAAGACAGGGTACCCTCTCCTGATGCCTTTGGGACAGCCAAAGAGTTCCCGTGGGGTGTAAGTGGCCTTGCTCACCTCTTCTGCCTCCTGTAGCCCAACTGACTGCAATCAGCAGGCACCTCATCCCCTAGAGCTCCCCAATTCTTATACCCAGACTCACTGCACAAGGTACTTATTGCATCTTCAAAAGGAAATTTTTTTTACAACACATGTTCTTGTTGTTCAGTCACTCAGTTGTGTCCAACTCTTTGCGACCCCATGAACTGCAGCCCTGTCCTTCACTGTCTCCCAGAATTTGCTCAAACTCATGTCCATTGAGTCAGTGATGCCATCCAACCATCTCATTCTCTGTTTCCCCCTTCTGCCCTCAATCTCTCTCAGCATGAGGGTCTTTTCCAATGAATTGGCTCTTCACATCAGGTGTCCAAAGTATTGGAGCTTCAGCATCAGTTCTTCCAATGAATATTCAGGGTTGATTTCTGTTAGGATTGATTGACTTGATCTCCTTGCAGTCCAAGGGACTCTCAAGAGTCTTCTCCAGCACCAAGCATGTACGTTCCCTTTGTTTCGGGGCCTTACAATGATTACTTCTAAGAGATTTTTAATCCGATCCTCCCCCCCACCAAATGCACAGCTATTCAGCTATGATTTATAAAACCCACACTTCTAAATTCCCCACTTTGAGTCGTTGCAGAAAGCCTGAGATGCTTGCAACAAATCTGATTTGTTCTTTTGAGTAGCAGCAGACAGTCTGTTCACTGTCTTGAAAAATTAGGTACAATTCATAATCATGCTCAGTGAAATTTGTTTACCTGCTCCATCTGCCTGGCTGTTCTATTTTAAGGAGGAATAACTGACGTTGAAAGAACTTCCTGCCCCTAAAGCTATTCTAGCAGAGACAGGACAGCAACTTGGCGGAGATGTTACATAGGTGTTCAGGTGTCCGGTGGAGGATTTGGTCATATGATTGTTAAAGAGTTTTTCCAGCCTTGATTTTCTGTGGTTATATCTGGGGAAAAAAAAAAAAAAGAACATTGGTATCTTTTTTTTTTAAGTTTTGCCATCTCCTTGATTTATTTCTTTATTTTCTGTCTGCACTTCGAGGGCATGTGGAATCTTAGTTCCCTGACTAGGGATTGAAGCCACACACCCCTGCCTTAGAAGAGCAGGGTCTTAACAACCGCACTACCAGAGAAATCCCCAGAATACTGGTATCGTTCCTGGAAAACCTTTTTCGAACTCACTTTGCTACTAAATTCCATCTCCATTACCTTCACCTAATTTGGGCTGAAAGGCAGTGAAGGTAATTTAACTTCTCAAGAAAAACCCAGTAAGTGTCCACACCTGGGACGCTCAGCTCTGTCCCTTAAACTGCAACGACATCATACAGATAAGACGTAGGGAGCAGGTTAGGTGAGGTGGTTCTTCAGCTGCCACCTCCCCCAGACTCCCTGCAGCCCTGAGGGCGTGTGACTGCGCCGAGAGTAGGTCACGCACTGACACCTGGTGCACAGGGAGCTGTGTCCAGGACACTGATGCCAGGTGACCGCCGAGAGCTCCTGACTGACGTGCAGAGGGACAGCTGGTTTTGATGAAGTGCTGTTAGTGTGTTTAGAGAGGACACATTTTATAAACGTGGAAGTCACCGTGGAAATACAGGAGAGAAAGTCACCAGGCTGCTGCCTTGTGGGAGGTGGCTCACCTCTGCTACGGACCTGCTCACAAAAACGACCTCAGAGACATCAGGAAGGCAGATGCTGAAAATCTTTTTCTTCTACTTATTTGTTACTTACATACAAACTGATGTTCAGACAGTCCCCAATTCAGCACAGCTATTTTTTTCCAGTTTAATTCGATGGCCTCCCCAATGCTTGAATGGAATAACTGTGGCAGATTTTATCTCAGTTGGTAAAGAATCTGCCTGCAATGCAGGAGACCCTGGTTAGATTTCTGGGTCAGGAGGATCTGCAGGAGATGGGATAGGCTACCCACTCCAGTATTCTTGGGCTTCCCTTGTGGCTCAGCTGGTAAAGAATGCGCCTGCAATACAGGAGACCTGAGTTTGATTCCTGGGTTGGGAAGATCCCCTGGAGAAGGGAAAGGCTACCCACTCCAGTATTCTGGCCTGGAGAAGTCCATGGACTGTATAGTTTGTGGGGTTGCAAAGAGTTGGACACGACTGAGTGACTTTCACTTTCATTGGCAGGAAACTCAAGAGACACGGTTTTGATCCCTGGGTTGGAAAGATCCCCTGGAGAAGGAAATGGCAACCTACTTCAGTATTTTTGCCTGGAAAATCCCATGGGCAAAGGAGCCTGGTGGGCTGCAGTCCATGGGGTCACAAAGAATCAGGACTGAGTGACTGAGTACGTGTGTGCGCGTGCACACACATACACACACCTGGACATTAGCTGATTTCACACACACAGACACACTTCTGGACATTAGCTGATCTCTGACATACACACACACACACACTTCTGGACATTAGCTGATCTCTCTCACACACACACACACATCTGGACATTAGCTGATCTCTGACACACACACTTCTGGACATTAGCTGATCTCTCACACACACACACACACACCTGGACATTAGCTGATCTCTCTCTCACACACACACACACACACACACACCTGGACATTAGCTGATCTCTCTCTCACACACACACACACACACACACCTGGACATTAGCTGATCACACACACACACGCACCCCCCCCGGACATTAGCTGATCTCACACACACACACACACACACACACACCTGGACACACCTGGACATTAGCTGATCTGACCTCCAGGAGACTAAGAGCCTGAGGTTGAAACTTGCAAGGCAACCCCCCCAGTGAACTCTGAACTTGACTAGCTAGCTCCTCTCTGTAGGCAGAGTGCGGTGAAATAGACATTGTAAGAGAGAACTGTGCTGTTATTCTTGTCTGAGGTTGTACTCCAAATCCTCTTTCATAAGAAAGACCTGATTTTGATGAACTTCTTAAACGTGGTCGTGTTGAGTTCACTGATGGTAGTGTCCTCTTTGTTGTGATCAGTAGACTGACTTGAGAATCGTATCCTCACTGTGTAATAAGACTGGACACCACTGTTTGCCATCTTTCCTCTTGTCATCATGCGTGTAGGGGTTGGAGGAGAGGGAATCCATTCCAGATTCATGAATAAATGATTTTTAAAATTCTGCCCTGAATAAACTGCAGCTGATAGTAACTTTTCTTTTATCACTTTGGTAATGTAAGCCTCAGGGTAAAAAAAAAATATGTGTTGATAAGAAACAAGCTCCTAGATCTTGTGGTAACAAAGAAGAAGGTTTTGTATCAGTGTTGCTTTCATTTCTAGACTGTTCTGTGAGGATGGTCAAGACCTGGGAGCCGCTCTGGACTCACAAATACACTCTTTCTACATGGAGTAATCAACGCTCCCTGTAGCGGGTCATGGAGGGCTGCATATGTTATATATTTCTTCCTGCGATGTCTGTGTCTCATTTCCACCTTGCATTATTTAAACCTCAGTTCTCAGCTCAGAGTTAATGGACTCTTGAGGTGTTTGTTTCCTGTAACTCTTACGTAACCCACTTGCAGGTGTGGGAAATCTCTTGTTCTCAGTTTGAATCATCACAAGCAACAGCTAAACATATAACCTGTGGTGGAAAACATTTACTCCATGCAATTGAAAATTCTGAAACAAACCAGAGCCTGGCACCTTCACTCTCGCTGGCTCCTGGCCCAGAGGAGAATCCAGGAGGCTGTCTGCCCTCACCCAAAGAGTGAGCTTCCTGAGTCCACCGGCCTCCAGCCTCTCCCAGGTATGTCTTTTTGAAGCGAGTTAGACATTTCACTTAATCTTTCGGCTTATGTTGGTCAAAAAAGGAGGTGTTAAAAGATCCCTTAATTGTAGAGTGGTAGAAAGGCAAAACAGAATGACTAAGACTACCTACCCATGGAAACAAGCCAGGTTTCCCGTTTGCTGAAGCTAGGTCCCCGTCTGTCTAAATTGTACATTTATTGGGACTCATTATGATGAAAATTCTGCTGAGCTTTGATGGATGATGTAGAAAGGTGATATCTTTACAGAAATGTGTCTAAGCCATCCAGGTATTTGATGTCACCTCCCAGGTTGCCCCAGTGGAACAGCAGGAGACACAAGAGACCTGGGTTTGATCCTTGGGTTTGGAAGAGCCCCTGGAGGAGGGCATGGCAACCCACTCCAGTATTCTTGCCTGGAGAATCCCATGGACAGAGGAGCCTGGTGGGCTACAGTCCATGGAGTTGCAAAGAGTTGGACACAACTGATTGACTACACGCGCATGTGTATGCACACACACACACACACACACAGATTGCCAAGAACAGTGCTAAAAACCATCTTATAGTGAGTGTTTCTGGTCACCCTTCCATCCCAGACTGCCCTCTGGCCCCTGGGGGAAGAATGTTTTATTTATTTTTCAATAAACATCGTATTTTGCACAAAATAGTCCATTTCTAGATGAAAGTATACATCCCTGTACTCTTAAAGTGAAAAAGGGACGGTAATGAAAAGATAGCAAGGAAAAGGAAAAACAGAAGCCTTGTCAAAAATTATTTTTGATCAGAAGCTTCAGCAACGTGACTTTGCTTCATTTTACCCCTTTGCCCTGAATGCAGGGAAAGGTTTGGTGAAAGAAGCCATCCTGCTTCACTTCCTGCGGATCACTGGATCGTGATGCTTGGGCACTGCTGATGGAAAAGAGAAACATTTCAAAGAAATATGAGGTGCACGGCTCTTGTGGGCTGCCTGGTCATCGAGAATGATGTCCATGGGAGAGGTGAGTCCCAAATGTCTGGGAAAGAAGTTCACAGCTCATCACCAACCCCCGCTATTCCTCAGGGAGTGTCATTCCCAGACTCTAGGCTGGGAGCTGGCTGGGGAGTTGGTTTGGTGTGTCCCGCCTTTCCCCAACCCCTGCTGTCCTGTGTTCCATCCATCTTGCTTCTTCCTAACACCTGAGTGAGGGCTCCTTCCTGAATGTGACTCAGCTTGGCCTCCTGCTGCAAGATTATGTAAAGCGTTTTCTCAGCTCTAATTGCCTGACTTTCGTTCCTCAGCCCTGCAGGCTAAGAGCTTGGCTTTTATTTGAACCTTCTCCCTGTGTGGCTGTGGATCTATGAAATTAGCACTGGTCTTATTTATTTTTAATGGCTCCTCGTGAGAAGGGAACATACAGGATATGCCAACGACGCTTGTGTTCTCTGCAGCTTTTTCCGCTGTGCTTTGCCCTCCGCCGAGAGGCTACACAGCAAGCTGATCCCGGCTCCCACCCCGCTGTTTAAGCCGGCTCAGGAGAGTCGCAATCCAGAGTTGAATTCAGCTCATCTCTGCAGTGTTAACCATGAACCCAGATGGTGCTTCTTGTGTTTTCCTGTTCCTTTTTAAGAAATACCTTGTCCTGAAGGGCTCATGACACAAGTATCTCCGCAGGTTGCATACAGAATCAGTAGACATTCTCAGTCTGCATTTGATGAACATTCTTAGAGAATTCTTAGAGAATCAATGTCTGGCCCAGTTCCTCCTCTTTATTTATTTAAGAAAAGGACCATCTTGGGAGCACTAATCTGAGTCTTGTTTCTGACCTTGCTGGCTCCAGGTGACCTTGGATAACTCACCAGAGGCGAACCGTCACTTCTCAGAAGGTGGAGTTTATTGGGGACTGACCAGGCTCTTGGTAGAAGAACAACCTGTGGCTGGATTTCTCTAGGAACACCTGACTTGGCTGAGGGCCAAGGGCTTGGGACGGGAAGGGAAAGGGATTGACCTAGTTCTCCCCGAATCTCCCGCTACTCAGTCTGTCCCCCTTAAGTTCACATCTCTGAGTTCCAGGGGTAAGCCAGGCAGCAACCCAGTCCAGCGTAGCCCCAGCCTCGTGGGACTCATGGTCCAGCAGGAGGACATTCTGCACTGCCACAGGCTTTAGTAAAGGGGAAGTTAAGGCTGCTTGGCAGCCTGTGACCAAGGATGTAACCAATCCCAAGAGATCAGAGGAGGCTTCCCTGAGAAGTGACGTCTGGACACACAGATCAGAAAGAAGGGCGGGTGCTAGTTAGGGGGACTCTGGGCCTGGCCACACCCTTCTATGCCTCCAGGTTCCAGGAGATGAGGAACAGGTGTGGATGTAGGCCAGTGGGACATTCTTTATTATTCGAGTGAAGATGGCAGGATCCGAGCCACTTCAAGAACCAGAATCTGTCACTCCAATGCCTGCACCTGGCCCTGAGGTCTGGCCTCCAGGGGGCTGGGTCAGTGCTGGGGGTTGGGGTGGGGAAGGGACGGGGGGTGTGGTGACTGGGACATCAGCGGACGTTGCAGAGATTTTTATTCGACTTAGAATCCAGATGCTGATTATGCAGAGTTGTTCTTTCCTGTTCCTGGGCCTTTGCTCATGCCTTCCTCCCCCGCTCCCACTGCCAGCCCAGAAAACACACGCACATTCCTCCTCCTACTTTCAGAGTCCTTCAGAGCCCCGTCTATCTGCAGCTTGGGCTCTGGGGTCAGATAGCCAAGCTGAACCCTGGTTCCGTCTCCTGCCCGCTGTTTGACCTTGCAGAGGCAGAGGTTACTTAACCCCTCCGTGCTGCGCCTCTGTGTCTGTGAATGGGAATGATAACCGTGCCTAGGCTTCCCTGGTGGCTCAGCAGTAAAGGACGCCTTGCCAGTGCAGGAGACCCGGGTTTGACCCCTGGGTTGGGACGATCCCCTGGAGGAGGGAATGGCTACCCCCTCCAGTATTCTGGCCTAAAGACTCCCATGAACAGAGGAGCCTGGCAGGCTGTAGCCTAGGGAGATTGCGGAGTTGGACATGGTGGAGCAACTAGACAACAGTGCCTGCCTCCTGTGATGAGCTGACTGTGGAGTGTTTAGGAGAATGCCTCAGGAAGGGTTATTGGGTGTTAACATTCAAGACCCAGAGCTCTTGGGAGCCCGACAGGTTCCACACAGAACTTGGAGTTCTGGGCATTCTTTTTTCTTAGCACTTACTTAGCCAGACAGCCCCAGAAGCAGCCCTGGAGCTAAACAATCAGGGTTGTAGCCAGCGAGAGTCCAGACTTGGAGCCACGCGGAGTCCCAGCAAGCAGGGCTTAGGAAGAGCTTATTGAAGATCTGGGGGGAGCCTCTAGGGACGTGGGACTCTGCCCAAGATTGGAGGCTGCCAAGAAGCAGGCAAGTCTGCAACTGGGCATTTTGATGAGTCTTATCTGTGGTACAGGAAGACAAGCCGGAGGATGAGCTGGACTTGGTCACAGAGCAGCAGACGCTCCTTCTGATGTGAGGTGGGTGTTTGGTATTCTGTGGGTGGCTCACTGACCTTATTGTCGTCTATGCTTAGACACAGTTATGAAGTGGCCTTGCTCTGTCTCATCTAGCCAGAGTCTCCTTGTACCTTCTCCTGAGGTTGGTATTCTGCAAGTTTGTCAGTCAGTTCAGTTGCTCAGTCGTGTCCCAGCTCTTTGTGACCCCACTGCAAGTTTATGGCCACTTTCTAAATGTCAGAGGCTGCTGTCTTTTTCTCTCTTGACCCATTAGTTGTTTATTTGAACTAATTTTTTCTTCCTCAAGAGAAACTGTAAGTGAATGTATTCATTCATGCAACAAAGCAATAGCTGAGTATCTATATGGACAATGTGCCGGGCAAGATAGAGTGGTGAAAACCCTGCCTGCCTTCAGGGAGCTCCAAGTCACAAGTCAACACTGAAAGGCCATCTGTGTCAGTCTAGTTTGCTCATCAGCTTGCCACCAAGAAGTTTTCCATCCTGCCTGGAACTCCCAAACCCCTGCTTCCACGAGGCAGGGTTAGGAACTCAGTGTGAAGGATGAACCTGCCACCCCTCCCCATTCCTTGCACCCCTCAGACTGTGTCTGCCCAGGATAGGCCCAGGGGCCAGGCGTTCTGTGCGTGTTCCGTGCTGTATCCACGTGCGGTCCACAATCAGGAGGGTTAAGGGAACTCGACACCCTCACATCTCAGCGCCGTATGCTCTCTTCTCATAGTTTTCTCAGAAGAGGATTTTGATTCAACAAGCTCCTTAATGTTGATTCTCCTTTCTGAATGGCTTTGCTCTGTAGGGTGATTGTGTTTGGCTGGAAGTCAGAGACCACCTTACAGTTCAGTTCAGCTGCTCAGTCGTGTCCGACTCTTTGCGACCTCACGGACTTCAGCACACCGCGCTTCCCTTTGCATCACCGACTGCCGGGGCTTGCTCAAACTCATGTCCATCCTATTATTACAGGCGCTTTCTAATTAGACCAGCATCTGGGCGGTGAGATGCTATTGTAAGCAGTGGACACTAGAGGGCAGCATCTTACCCAGACCGCACACAGCAATGTCAGGCGCTGAGCTACCAGCGGTAAACTGTGGAGAACAGGGGGAAAGGACCCCCCAGAAGGTTTCTGGTCTCCTCTGCTCAAGTCCATGCGGGCCTGCATTCATCTCTTTTGTAATAATTGCTGGGAAAAGTGAACCCTTTTCGAACAGTAACCTCTTAACAGGTTTTGTTTATTTTTAAAGCAATTGCTTTTTGTTTGAAGCACACAGTGCAAGAACTCCCTATATCAGATTCTTTAAAACGTACACATCTTCTCTTCTGTTTTAGATCCCACCAAATAGTGTGGTGGGGTATTATGTCTGAAGCCTGCTCTTGGAAGGGCTGGGGAAAAATTTCTTTGTCCTATTCTTTTTTTTTTTTTAATTGGCCTCATGTCCAACAGTGGCTCAGTCTGCCTGCCTGCAATGCAGGAGACCCAGGTTTGATCCCTTTGTAGGGAAGATCCCCTGGAGGAGGGCATGGCAACCCACTTCAGTATTCTTGCCTGGAGAATCCCATGGACAGAGGACCCTGGCGGGCTACAGTCCATGGGGTCGCCAAGAGTCGGACCATGACTGAAGCTGCTAAGCACAGCACAACACATCTGACCTCTCTAAAGTATTTGCCCAGATAACCTTTTCCCATACCATCACTGAATCTTTATTTTCTTTTCTCATATGAAATTTTATGTCACCTAGCAAATAATTTCGGAGTACTTTTTGAGTCCATAAAGACCAAAATAGTTACTCTTCAAAGCTTCTCTCTCCAGTCATCAAATTAAATAAAATCACCATCTCTAATACTGTAACTTCTTTCTTGCTTTCAGTTCAGTTCAGTCACGCAGTCGTGTCCGACTCTTTGCGACCCCATGAACTGCAGCACGCCAGGCCTCCCAGTCCATCACCAACTCCTGGAGCCTGCTCAAACTCATGTCCATCGAGTCAGTGATGCCATCCAACCATCTCATCCTCTGTCATCCCCTTCTCCTCTGGCCTTCAATCTTTCCCAGCATCAGGGTCTTTTCCAATGAATCAGTTCTTCCCATCAGGTGGCCAAAGTATTGGAGGTTCTGCTTCAACATCAGTCTTTCCAATGAGTATTCACGACTGATCTCCTTTAGAGTGGACTGGTTGGATCTCCTGTTGCAGTCCAAAGGACTCTCAAGAGTCTTCTCCAGCACCACAGTTCAAAAGCATCAATTCTTCGGCGCTCAGCTTTCTTTATAGTCCAACTCTCACATCCATACATGACCACTGGAAAAACCATAGCCTTGACTAGACGGACCTTTGTTGGCAAAATAATGTCTCTGCTTTTCAAATATGCTATCTAGGTTGGTCATAACTTTCCTTCCAAGGAGTAAGCGTCTTTTAATTTCATAGCTGCAATCACCATCTGCAGTGATTTTGGAGCCCAGAAAAATAAAGTCAGCCACTGTTTCCACTGTTTCCCCATCTATTTCCCATGAAGTGATGGGACCGGATCCCATGATCTTCGTTTTCTGAATGTTGAGCTTTAAGCCAACTTTTTCACTCTCCTCTTTCACTTTCATCAAGAGGCTCTTTAGTTCCTCTTCACTTTCTGCCATAAGGGTGGTGTCATCTGCATATCTGAGGTTCTTGATATTTCTCCCGGCAATCTTGATTCCAGCTTGTGTTTCTTCCAGTCCAGCGTTTCTCATGATGTACTCTGCATAGAAGTTAAATAAGCAGGGTGACAATATACAGCCTTGCTGTACTCCTTTTCCTATTTGGAACCAGTCTGTTGTTCCATGTCCAATTCTTAACTGTTGCTTCCTGACCTGTATACAGATTTCTGCAGGTCAGGTGGTCTGGTATGCCCATCCTTTAAAGAATTTTCCACCGTTTATTGTGATCCACCCAGTCGAAGGCTTTGGCATAGTCAATAAAGTAGAAGTAGATGTTTTTCTGGAACTCTCTTGCTTTTTTGATGATCCAGCAGATGTTGGCAATTTGATCTCTGGTTCCTCTGCTTTTCTAAACCCAGCTTGAACATCTGGAAGTTCACGGTTCACGTATTATTGAAGCCTGGCTTGGAGAATTTTAAGCATCACTTTACTAGAGTGTGAGATGAGTGCAATTGTGTGGTAGTTTGAGCATTCTTTGGCATTGCCTTTCTTTGGGATTGGAATGAAAACGGACCTTTTCCAGTCCTGTGGCCACTGCTGAGTTTTCCAAATTTGCTGACATATTGAGTGCAGCACTTTGACAGCATCATCTTTCAGGATTTGAAATAGCTCCACTGGAATTCCATCACCTCCACTAGCTTTGTTGGTAGTGATGCTTTCTAAGGCCCACTTGACTTCACATTCTAGGACATCTGGCTCTAGGTGAGTGATCACACCATCATGATTATCTTGGTCATGAAGATCTTTTTTGTACAGTTCTTCTGTGTATTCTTGCCACCTCTTCTTAATATCTTCTGCTTCTATTAGGTCCATACCATTTCTGTCCTTTATTGAGCCCATCTTTGCATAAAATGTTCCCTTGGTATCTCTGATTTTCTTGAAGAGATCTCTAGTCTTTCCCATTCTGTTGTTTTCCTCTATTTCTTTGCATTGATCGCTGAGGAAGGCTTTCTTATTTCTCCTTGCTCTTCTTTGGAACTCTGCATTCAAATGGATATATCTTTCCTTTCCTCCTTTGCTTTTCGCCTCCCATCTTTTCACAGCTATTTGGAAGGCGTCCCCAGACAGCCATTTGGCTCTTTTGCATCTCTTTTCCTTGGGGCTGGTCTTGTTTTCGTGCCTTAATTCACTGCAAAGTCAGCACCGTACAACGTTCTGCATATGCCATGTCCGTTAACCAAACGTGTCCAAAAGTTGGGCCATAAACTTAGCTTAAAATGGGAATCTTTGACATATCAACACATATTTCTTTTTAAATTTTGAATATTATTGATTTACTTATTTGGCAGTGCTGGGCTTTAGTTGTGGCATGTGAGACCTAGTTCCCCGACCTGGGATCAAACCCAGGCCGCCTGCATTAGGAATGAAGAGTCTTAGCGCCTGGACCCCCAGGGAAGTCCCACAACACACACTTCTGAAATCCCTCTCTCAAAGTCCGAGGAATTGCACTTGGTGCCCTGCGGAGTTTTATAAGGTCATCTTTCACACTTCCTGTGAAATGGAGGTGGGGTGGAGGGTTAGGTAATAAGCTGTCACTGCGAGGACAGGAAGTTGACTCCCGAGGTCGCATGTCAGGGTCAGAGCTGGCAGAGACCCCAGACACAGGCTTTGTGGTCACCCGGCCAGTGATCCAGCTTTTCCTGCCTCTTTGTTGTAACGTGGCTGTGATTGCCTGATCTTGGCACTGATACCCTCCATTAAAAAAAAAAAAAAACAACTATGTGTTATAAGATCAACATTTTAAAAA